>NW_026975636.1:0-300000 GCF_030014295.1 Loxodonta africana | reverse complement strand
AACATAAAGAAAACAAAAATCTTCACAACTGGACCAATAAGCAACATCATGATAAACAGAGAAAAGATTGAAGTTATCAAGGATCTCATTTTATTCGGTTCCCCAGTCCACGCTCATGCAAGCAGCAATCAAGGAATCAAATGATGTATTGCAAATCTGCTGCAAAAGAACTCTTTAAGCTGGTGACAAGCACAGATGTCACTCGGAAGGCTAAGGTGTGCCTGACACAAGCCATGACATTTTCAAACGTCTCATACGTATGTGAAAGCTGGACAATGAATAAGGGAAACCGAAGAAGAAGTGCTGCCTTTGAATTATGGTGTTGGTGAACAATATTGAGTATACCACAGACTGCCAGGAGAATAAACAAATCTGTCTTGGAAGAAGTACAGCCAGAATATTCCTTAAAGCACAGATGGTGAGTGTTTGTCTCACATACTTTGGACATGTTATCAGGGGAGACCAGGCCCTGGAGAAGGACATTGTGCTTGGTAAAGTAGAAAGTGAAAAAGAGGAAGACCCTCAGTGAGACGGATTGACACAGTGGCTGCAACAATGGGCTCTAGCATAATAACAAGTGTGAGGATGGCACAAGACTGGCCAGTGTTTTGTTCTGCTGTATATAGGGTCACTATAAATTAGAACTGACCTGATGACACCTAACAACAACAATACCCTGTTCGGTACACTGCCTGTCTCTTAGTTTGCTGTACTGTGGTGGTTTGGATGTTGCTATGATGCTGGAAGCTAGGCCACCAGTATTTTAAATACCAAGAGGGTTATCCATGGTGGACAGGTTTCAGTGGAGCTTCAAGACTAACACACACTAGGAAGAAAGACCTGGAGATTTACTTCTGAAAATTAGACAATTAAACCCTTACAGATCACAAGAGAATACTGTCCAATTCACTTGCTTTGGACATGTCATCAGGAGAGATTAATCAGTCCTAGAGGAGGATATCGTGGTTGGTGAAGAAGAAGGCCAACAAGGCTGTAGGAGACCCTTGGTGACATGGACTGGCACATTAGCCATAATGATGGAATCTAAATTGCTGGCACTTGTGAGGATGACACAGGACCTGGCAACCTTTAGTTCTGTGTTACCTAAGTTCACCATTAGTCGGAGTCACCTCAATGGCAGCTAGCAAAAAATTACTGTTTGAGAGGAGAACTGAGATATGAACTTGATACAATATACCAAATATTAAAATGTTCAAAGATCTCATGTTTACCATGAATGAATAGGAATTGAAAATACGACTTTCAAATAGCTAGAAGGAAAAAGAAAGTAAGAGAAATTTCATCATTCCAATAAAAAAAAAAACAGGAAAGGCAGAATAATAATAATAAAAAAAAACAAACAGTGAATATGAAGTATAATATTGGAATTATGTCTAAATGTATGAGTAATAGCAAGAAAAAGGGATTAATACCTAAGGAAAAAACATGTACACTCAGCTTAGACTTGCAAATCCACCCATATCTTATTTATAAAAGAAAGTTAAAACATAATGATAGAAACTTTTAAATTATGTAAATGAAGAAATTTCTACTGTCTAATGACTACATGAACAACCCTCTGCCAGATACTGTTGATACAGAAATGATTAAGAAAAGATTCCTTGCAGTCTGGTGAGAGAAACAGCCCAGTTAACAAATCAGTTATCAATTGCTTGTATAACAAATGACCCAAAAATGAAGTGCCTTAAAAGAACAAGCAGTTACTTCGCTCACAGTTTTGCGGGTTGGCAGTTTGGGGTTCTTCTGGTCTGGGCCAGACTCAGCCGCTCTCGGCTGGGCTCCCTCATGTATCTGGAATCAGCCATGATGTCAGCGGGAGGGCAGAGGGTCTGAATTCTTCTCAGCGGGATTCTCTCTCTAATGGTCTCTTGTCATTTATTAGGGTGGCCTGGGCTGTTCCCATGGGTTCTCAGTGTTTGAAGAGCAGCAAGAAGGCAAGGAGGAGCCCTGGTGGTGCAGTGGTTAAGGGCTCAGTTGCTAAAGGAAAGGTAATCAGTTTGTACCCACCAGCTGCTCTGCAGAAGAAAGACATGGCACTCTCCTTCTGTAAAGATTACAGCCTTGGAAACCCTATGGGGCAGTTCTACTCTGTCCTTCAGGGTCACTATGAGTTAGAATATACTTGAGAGTGATGGGTTTCGTTTTTGGTAAGAGAGCAAGTCACGATGTGTCTAATTATATTCGGTCTCTGCTTCTATTGGTCTTTGTACTGTCCCAAAGGCCAAAGCAATCATAGATCAGTCCAAATTCAAGGACTGGAGGAAGAATCTTGCTCTTGAGAAAGGGAGCTATAAGTCATATAATATGTATGGATACATACATATTAGAACATGTGGCCATTTTTGCTATCCATCACAACATGTAAATGCAATCAAGTTTGTCCCTAGTTGTGGCAGAAGCGTTTCTTAAATACAATAGAGTGTGGAGCAGGGTGGGAAATTCTACCAGGTGTAGGGTTGGAAAGGCTTCCACCAGGAAGTGATGCTTGACCTAAATTTTGAAATACGAGTGGATGGTTAGGAGATTTTCTTTTTTTATATATTTCCAACCACTTGCCCACATTCTACCATCTGTCGTCTCACAAAGCGAGCCCTCTGCTCCCATGTTGACATCTTTCATTTTCCTTCAAATCCTCAGGCTCTCCTCTATCTACCAAGCACAACTTCCTAAACCCTGCCTTAAAATGTTTCAACAATTTGCTTCTTCCTTTTCTAATTGCCCCCTGGACAAAAAAGGAGATCAAGCAGAGGACAGTGGACCTTTCCCCGAGGGCTCTCCTAAGCCTCCCAGGCAGGTCTCAGTGCTTTTCTGTGATGATGTAATCCTACCCTTTTTAGTGGCTCCAAGGGAGAAGCATGTGGACAGGCCAAGAGGCTTCACACGGTTTAGAGTCAGGAGGTCAAGAGAGAGTGGCCTAGACACCACCACTGAGTGATGGTACCTCCAGGCAAGAGACCAAAAACTCCATTCTGCACGGATGGCTATGAAGGGTGAGTCTTTTGGAAGAGTTTTCTTTTATTTAATCAATAGATATATATTGGGTATCTCCTATGGGTGGGGTTCTGTCTCACTTTCTGGGACTGCCAAATATGAGGCAGACCTTGTCTTTGTCCCCAAGTTATTTACAACCCATTTGGAAGACACAAATTAGAAACTGAGCATCTCCTATGACTCAGTGCTATGATGGAGGATTACTAAAAGATTACTAGGTCCTCTGAATACATAAACCAGAAGCACAGACTGGGTACCTTGGGGGAGGAACCAGTCAACAGGAAGGGAGAGAATGTCTACTAGTCAGAGGGAACAGCCTGTGTGAAGCCTAAGTGGCAAAGGAGGCCTGAGAGGTGTTCAGAGTGGACATTGTGTTTCTAGGGCTGGAGAGATTTGATTCAGGGCCAGAGAAGAGGTTTGGGAGAAATAGCGACTCATTATACTCTTCTATTTCCTCAACTCACAGTTTCCTTCCTCTTAGATGTTGACTTCTTTAAGTGAACATTTCAATTCATTTTTAAGATATAATTTCCCTCCTCCCAGCCTCCTAGCCTCTCCCACAACAGTTGCCATATTTTTTCCTAGTGCGCTGTTTAGATTCAAACTGGGCCCTTGGAACTGAGCGATGTCAGCGATGATGTCACACAAGAGTTACTGGAAACCTTGGTGCTCACTCAGATCCTAACTGCTCTTTGGAGAGGTTGTGGCTCTGAGGTCTCCTGTGGGAGAGCGACTTTGGATACCAAATTACAAACGGTTCTGCCTAAATCAAGGTCCCCAACTTGTGAGAGTTTGGGACATCATCTCTACGTGGGAGGAGGAGAAACATCTTGCCGGTGACCATCCTTCGTGGTTCATCTTCACCCAGCCAGAATGGAGCGGCAATACATGAGGAAGAGGCCTTTCTCTAAGGCCCGAGGTAAGGGTGGGAGGAAAATTCAGTCTGTGCGATGGGTGCTGGGCAGCAAGGGGTTTGATTCACCCCAGAAACAAGGACCACAAGGGATCATCGAGGCTTTCACCTGAAAAAACTTCCTATCAATTAGTAAACAGTAAGAAATTATACTGTGAATAAATAAATGAAGGAATAAATATGTGAGTGAAGTATAGAATTCTACTGTCATCTGAGGGGCTTTCCATAACAGTAGCAGACAAGTCAGATTTGTGAACTCTCCTGCTTTGTTAGTGGAAAGAACGCAGGTGGGCAACTGGGGCAGTGGGTATAGAACCAGGGAGAAGGGTGGTTACAGAGACTTGTACTTAATTTTTTCATGAGAATGAATTAATATATCATGCGAATTAAAAAAATATATCAAATTTATCAGGAGGTTTTGGGAGTGGGTGGTGTGATGGAGCACAGTACCACACGTTCATTCAGAGTTCCCAGTCAATGTAAGCTGCCACAGTCCTCAGCCTGGACGCAGGCAGAAGAAGGTCCAGGAAGGCCCTGCCCCTCTAGCTCTAGGGATTTCCCTTCTCCTCCAAGGTCTCCTGACCATCTTTACCGAAGGGTTTAACATTTCTTCTAGGTAAAGACAGCTATAGTATAGATCGTTTTTTTTCTCTTGTAATTGCAAAGTTTTATTTTTTTAAATTGTGTTGAAAATATACATAAAACATAACTGAATAATTTCTAATGTATGAGTCAGTGATACTCATTACATTCTTCAAGTCATATAACCATTCTCAATATCCTTCTCCAAACTTTTCTACAACCATTAACATAACCTCAATGCCCCAGTGGAAAAACTTCCCCTTCCCCTGCCCACAACTGGCAATGACCAATAATCCTTGCTTTCTATATATTTGCTTATTTCATGTAAGTCAGATCGTACAGTATTTGCCCTATACTTAGGGCAAATACTAACTTACTCCATTTAGCATGATGTTTTCAAAGTCTAGCAGGAAAGAATTTTAAAATTCCAACTATAGCTAACCTTAGTTTCTGCTATCATTCTTAGTTATCCATTCTTTCACCGACTAGTGTGCCCCCGCCTTGTCTTCTTTGTTGCTGCCCCATTCTGCCCTTCAGTGGCTGAGCCCTGCTTTCTGCTCCCTCCTTGATCTCTGTATCCTTCTAACCAACTGCTGGCATGTTCCATCTCTGAATCTTGTCTCTCTCTCGAGCTTTCCCTCCATCCAACGCACCCGACCTAGCTCCATCTCTTTCTGCATCCTGAACTCTGCAGTCCTTCCCACAGATTCAGAAACATACACAGACCTTCAGGTTGACACAGACAACCCACTGAGACATACACAGCAGAGGAGGCTATGTGTTCTCCATCTGAAGTTCTCCCATCAAGGTTCTCAGATACGGCCATCTCTTTCTGCCTCACTTCATGTACTAAGGACTGGGCTTCTATTCCGAGAAAAACAATTTTCATCTTCTACTGTGGCTGGGTTAAGAAGGGTGCAAGGAAGAGGTAGACATGTAAGAATCATAACTAAATATACACATTCTTCTCTTTACGTATAACTCCTCTATAAAAAGCCTTTCAGTAAAAAGAGGATGAAAAGAGGTGACCATTGCTCTGGAGTATTTACCCTCCAAATTTACTAAGAATATCACCCGCATACAAAACATCAAGTCACACATTTATTATGAAGCTTCATGGGAATGAGGTCATTTCTAAGTTCCAAAGGAACAAATTCATTGGAATTCAATAAATGTGGAATTAAAGAAAAATAACTTCTTAAAAAATGAACTACCACAAACAGTGCCACTCGACAATGGAGACTTTGTCTTCCACAGCAGTGCCGCCAAAGGGTGGTGGGTCTCTGGGGAAGAAGAAAGAAACCATGAGGTCTGCAGAGGTAGAGGATGTGGTGATGGAGAGGCCTCCAGGGGTCCCTATGACCAAAGCTTTGGGGTCACAGGTGAGAATAAGGACCCTGAAAGCTCAACTAAATTAACTCTCTATTCTCAGAGGTCTCCATCCAAGAGGAAAATGCGCAAGAGTCAACAACATCCCATGAAAAAAGTCGAAGCTCCAGGCCCAGGAAGATTCCAAAACAATCTGAGAACTCTTTTCTGTCATCTTTCACCGAGCAGACCTCTCACTCCTCCAGCTACGGGGCTGCCCCAGGAAAGCCATGGGTCAGGTGTGCATATTTCACCAAGGTGCGCACGGTCAAGGGGGTGGCGGTCGCCTGGCAGACCAAAACCTCCTTTGACCCCGTGGGCAAGATGCCCCAGGTCTTTGAAGCCGAGCTCTCTGAAGAGAGCACCATCGGCTCTGCCCCCAGTCTGGCCAACACTGAGTCCCTGGTCAGCAACCTGGAGCCCTGGCAGGAGGGGCCCCAGACCTGTACCCAGGAGCCCACCGACCAAGGGGAGGAGCATGGGGAGAGACCCCGCACAACCACCCCGGTGTGGCTGGTGACCCGTGAGCGCGGCTTCCGCTGCGTGGCCTGCTGCCGCGTGTTCGAGTCCCGGGAGGCCCTGGTTGCGCACGCGGAGCATGGTGTGACTCAGGGCTTCAGCTGCTGGGTCTTCTTTGAAGAGCTGCTAGAGAGGCGGCTGCCACGCTCAGTCCAGCGCAGGCCCAGACGCTGACACCAGCTGGCCAGGCGTTGCCTGATGGCCGCCAAGAAGAGGGAGGTGAGGGAGAAGAGAGCGGTCTGCAGACGCCTGGAGGAGCAGCTGGAGAAGCAGAGAGAAGAACTGAAGAGGCTGAGGCACCAGCTGGACAGGCTGAAGAGGCAGGAGACCAGGCTGCAGAAGGAGCAGGCGCACCACCGAGGCCAGAGGGGGAAGCGCCTGAAGACGAGCTAGAACCCCGGGACTAGGAGGAGCAGGGCCTTTGGGCTGAAAACGTGGGCCCTTCAGGAGAGACCTCCATTCAGGTTCGTTTAACCCAGCTCCCCTGGAAGATCATACCCTCCTTCCCCCTGTGACCCCAACCCTCCCAACCCAAGTGCACAGAGAACTCCAGCCCTAAGGGGGATCTGGATGGAAGAAGTCCCAGATAGCTGACCGCAGACACCAGGTCCCCTCAGAGGCTCCCCTGGCCCAGGAGAGGACAGGACAGGCCTCATCTGGATGGTGAGATCTTGGGACCCTAAGGATGAGCGCAGCATAAATAGGGAAAGGGAAATGGGATTTCAGTGGGACTTGGGAGGATTGGGGGGGGGCCCTGCTGAGGTGTGATGGTGAAGGGGGTGTCACTGAGTTCTTTGGAGGAGAAGGAATCAGAGAGATGGCAGGCTGTTGGGAAACATGTCTGCAGGTGAGCAGTGGACATAAAGCCCTAAACAAACAACTCTGGGTCCCTTCCCAGCAGTATAGAGGCAGAGATAGAGACAGGGCTTGGTAGGAGGAGAGGAGGGCAGGTTGAAGGAAAATGAACTCACCCCGGCCATGTCTTCTGGTCTCCTAGGGTGAATTTGGGTTTATGATTGGGATGCATCCTTTTTGCCACATTAGGGGAATGTAAGTGGGAGGTGGTGTAGAAAAATCCCCCTGGGTGTTAACCATTTCTGGATAAGAGTTGATCCAGGGCTTGCAGGATATTTCCTGTAGAGCATGTCCTAGGGTAAGGGGTAGAGCTTTGGAACTTTTCTTCTCCTAAATCAAGCTGTACATTCCGGTTCTTGACATGTCAAACAAACATGCTAATTTTTTTTTTGTTTTCCTGTGGTCAAATCTGACCTGTCGCGAGGTCAAAGAACTGGAAGAAAAAGGCCCTCTGAGGTGAAAGAACCAAAAGAGAGAACAGGCTTCAAAGCCAGGGAGAAGAGCGAGAACACAGGTGATCAGAGGTAATGGTGGGAAGGGGCAGATTCAGGCCCAGACTCAACAGTGGACAACAAAGCCCCAGTCTCAGTCACAACATCAAATCCCAAGTCTGGGGAATCTCTGGACATGACAGGGGTGTATCCATCTCTCTAGGAAATGAGACCACAAGTATCACAGGGAACCCCCCAGGGGCAGAGGAATGGAGGGCAGGGCCTCTAGGATGGGAACCTCCATCCACAGTCTGTCCTGTGTGTATTCCTCAGAGTGACAGAGACAGCTCCTGCGAGGCAGAGGGTCACAGGCAGAAAAGAACCAAGGTGTTCAGACCAGATAAATTCTGCAGTCTCCTAAGGATCCAAAACGAAAAATCAGAGATTCTCAGAGGTATCAGGGTGGGAGGGGTTGGCATTCCCAGGCTGGGGAGAGGCTGGCTGGGGAGGTGCTGGTTTCTGAAATCTTTTCATCAACATCTTTCTACTTAAAAGCTACCTTCCCAGTTGATGTCCTCTATGATCTAGGCTCAGACCTGAATGGAGCCTCGAATGCACAAAGGTGGGTTATCCAGTGGGGCTAGGCAAGGAGGAGGTGGAAGCAGCATATCCAGGAAACAGAATCTTCTAGAGGCGCATGAGTTACCTAGTGAATTGCACATGGCATCCAGCCTTCTACATTTAGCTGTAGACGTGTGCTTGCAAGACGTGTTTGAGGGGTAACTCTACTGACTTCCCAAAATTATTTTTGGTCATTTCCAGTTATAGAGACCAGAGGAACTCACTGGCTCCAAGAACAACAAGAAATCCACTGGATCTGATTATTACTTTCTGCGGTGTGCTCTCCTGCCAGTGATTCAAATCTTTTGTCTGTCATTCTGGAGAATTTTCACCTATTTTAAATATCTAACAAAACATGTTAAAATATACATATATCTATGATGTTTATGAATTTACAAAGCTCTGAAATTGTTTTTTATCACATTTGCAAGATCACAGATTTGTATGACAAAAAAATTAATGTCAGGGTCCCACCCTCATATGTAATTTGGTCCTGCTCCCCCAGGGTATCCAATGTTAATAGACACATGTGTAACCTTCCCTACACCTCTCTGCAGGGACACATATACACAGTCACAGGTACACAGGTATATCTGCTGGGGTGTTTACTTTTATGAAAGCCTGGTCACACTCCATCCACATTGCTCTCGCCCCTTATTTCACTTGATATTCTAACTTGATTCTCTGTAAGTCATTAGATATGGCACTGACACTATATTTTTTGATCTTTTAACTTACATGAATAATTTAAATAGATGATATCAATTCAGTACACTTTATCTGGACTTATACATGTTGTTGTCAGAAGCTATCAAGTCAGTTCTGACTCACAGTGGCCCTTTGCACCACAGAACAAAACACCACCTGGTCACGGGCAATCCTAATAATCTTTGCTATATTTGAGCACACTGTTGCAGCCACTGTATCAATCTCATTGAGGGTCTTCCTCTTTTTCACTGGACCTCTCCTTTACCAAGCATGATGTCCTTTTCCAGGGACTGGTCCCTCCCTCTTGATAACATGGCCGAAGCCATCCTTGCTTCTAAGGAATATTCTGGCTTTCTCCCTTTAAGACAGATTTGTTCGTTCATACATAACACTACTAAAATGGAAACATTATCATCCATGCTTTTTAAGTCCACTCTTCCTGCGTGTTCTACCTCTCCTCCCCCTGTTCTTTCCTGCAAGTGAATCCAAGGTAATTCAGGTTAACAATGTGGTAAGTAGTCTCTCTTATCCTTGCTTAAACAAGGACACAGACTTATACACACTCATAAACATAAACAGGTATCCAAGCATATTCAAACAATTGATATTGTTTAACCCAGATGTGCTCATTTTATATACACTTCTCTGCACCTAGATTTTTTCAGTAATACTTCAATAATACTTCACAGATATTTTTCCCACTCAACTACTACAACTCATTTATTGATGATGTAGCTTTACCATAAGTTATCTATCATTCAACTATCAATGTACAGTCAACGTTTGGTCAACACTAATAATAACTATCCGTTGTATACTACAGGATCTGTTTCTGTGCAATAGACTCCATAGAGTGAGATTTCCAGCTCAAAGTATGTTTTTAAAGTACAGAGCCATGGCCATGTCTTTCCACTAGAGGCTGTCCTAAAGCACCTTTCCAGCCATGTCTCAGGGTATCCTTCTCCCCACAGCCCAGCCAGCTATAGATGGTGTTGATTTTTAAATTGTGCCAGTTTCACTGGGACTTCGATATTTTCTTAACTAGCAGTGTTTTTGAGCAACTTGGACTATGTTTATTGGGCATGTGGATTTCCTGTGAACGATCTTTTTGAATTCACTGCTCATTTTTCAAGTGCTTAACTTTTATCCTTCTGTGTAAAATGGAAATTGTTATTAAGTCTTGTCATCTCCATTTCACATGATTTTCCAAATCTATCATTTGTGTATCACATTTTTGCAAGCTTTGTCCCCCAGAACGATCACTTGAGTCAGCACCGTTTATTAAATAAATATAATTTTCTCAAAATAGCGCCTTTGTATCAATGGTTATTGTGACTTCTTAGCAGATTTTGTTTCATTGGTCGACTTGTCAGTTTCTATGCTAGGTAATATCAATTTGTTCTGTTACCTGAAGAGGTAGACACCTGTCAGTATCCTGCTTTTTCATGTTTTTCTTCTCTATACCTTTTAAAGCAGCCGTAGTGTTGCAGTGATTAAGTGCTCATCTGCTAATCCAAAGAAGGTTTGGCAGGTCGAACCCACCAGGGGGCACTGAGGGGAAAGACCTGTTGTTCTGCTCCCATAATGATCACAGCCTAGAAAACCCTATGGGGCAGTGAAATGGGATCACTATGAGTCAGAAATGAACTCCAAGTCTCCTAACACCAGCAACATCCTCTGCTATCTACTGTACTATTTGTAGCATATGATTACTGTATACAATTCAAAAACAACTATCTTAATATTCCAACTGGAAATACATTCCACTTATATATTAGTTTTAGGGACCTCCATTTGATTGACAAGACTTCTCATTTGAAAATATGGCATATTTTTTGCGTATATTCAGGTTTCATTTTATGTATTTTAGTACATTAGTTTTCGTCATAGAGGTCCTTTGATGCTCTGGTCAAAACAATGTTTTCCTAAATATTTTACAGTTTTGAACACAGTTTGATCCAGTCAAGTAGTAGGGGAAAGAGAACGGTCTGCCCTTCTCACCCTTGCCAATTTGAGACCCTCATGTCTATACTGGAGACAAACCATTGATTTTGATGTATTTGTCTTTTATTCAGGTATGCAATTATATCATCATTATTTGAAAAATCTCTTATTATACTTATACTAGTTATTTAAATTTTCTAGTTTATTCCTTCACCTGAAAACTATGTTGAGTGATACCAAAATTTTTGTCTAGTTCCAAATTTATCAGAATGAGTTGAATATTAATTTTCCATTTATCTCACACCTGCTAAGTTTGGGGAGAATCTATTATGCCCCAATAGATAACTACTACTGTGACCTGCTGACCATTATTGGAATCACACACAACTTGTTTCTGACAGTTAAGTACTTCCACCTGGCCTCTGTGGAGCTGGGATCCCATGATTTGCATTGCTACTAGGCAGCCCAGCTCCCACTAACAACCTGAGCCTATAGACGATTGTTGCTGTTAGTTGTCATCAAGTCATTTCTGACTCATGACCACCCCATGTGGGCATAGTAGAACTAACTGTTCAATAGTGTTTTTAAGGCTTTCATCCTTTAGTAGCAGATGGCCAGAACTGTCTTCCGAGGACCCTCTGAGTACGTTCAAACTGCCAAACTGCCAGACTTTCGGATAACAGTCGAGCACTTAACTGTTTGTGGCGCCCAGGGACTCCCTACAAAGTATACATATTGGTAAGCTCTGTGTTGCTGGTGCTCCCCTCATCTCCGCATTCCTTATTCTTCTGATGAAATGGGTATCCTTCAGGACTTCCAAGAAATGGTCTTACAGAAGACTAACTCAGACATGCCCACATATTGGAGGCTTTTAATCACTCTTCCAACATCTGACACAGCAGGTCTGGCATTTCGATTTCAGAGAATGTGGGCCATTGACTTTTCTAAGCTTCCAAAAGCAATCCCACAGCATATTAAACCCATTTCCAGAACCCTTGCTACGGCAATAAATCCTTGTCAACAAACTCTCCTTGACCCAACTTTATATTAAACTCCCCTTGACTCAGCACCTTCAGCACCCACTCCTCAGCACACCCCCGTCCTGCTCACACAAGGCAGCCAGGTCTTGCAGCTCCTTCTGTGTACACTCCCTCCCCCCCAACCACAACAGCACTGCCTCCGGTGGCTATGCTGCTATCTGACAAATAAGTATCTGGATCTCAGGACTCTGCAAAGGAAAGTGTTGAAGGTGGACGGGGAAGGGGCGGAGCCAGAACATAAAGTATGAACATTCCAGAGGCTGAAATTAAATGAGCCCAAATCTCACAGCTGCACACCCGTTGTGGACAGAAATAGCTCCAAGAGAAGCCCTCTCTCATATAAATGGGATAGAAGGTGCGTAAAGGAGAGAGACGGGCAGGTGGGCAGGTGGGCAGACACCTGAAACTCTGGCAGAGGAGAATCCTTCTCTCTGACCAGAGTATGGAAGAACCAGATATTGTAGAGAAAGCTCCATTACATTTTCTCTCGCTCTGCTGTTAACTGGCACGTAGTCAATTCTACCTCAAAGGGTGAGACTTTTCAAAAGCAGATTGTCAGGCTTGTCTTCTGAGGCGCTTCTTGACAGGCTCAAACTGCCAGCCTTTTGGCTGGTTGTCCAGTGCTTTGGCCCCATAGGAAGAACCAGTCACTGATGTGCACAACAGAATGAGGAGATTGAAGCCCCACCATTCCCACCAGTGGGCCAGGAAAGCACTCCTTCAGAACTCAGAGAGCAGAAGAGAAAGAGAGAGAGGAGGCTGTGCAAGAAAGAGATTCTGCAGACTTCCTATGAACTCCTGGTTCACCCCCCAGATGCATATGCATTGCCCTGACCCTAAGAAGCATTATCAAATCCTTTAAGACCCGCAGTATGGGTTAGAATGCCATCAAGGTTCCATACTGAGTGGCGCTCACATAGATGAGACTTTAATACAGCTGCAAAGCCTTCAAAAATTGAACTAACATTTGAACCACAGAATACAGAAGATGGGTCAGAACTTGGACCCTGAACATAACTGGGTCAATTGACTGCTAAAAAAAAAAAAATTCTCCATAAAATTTTTGCAGGACTTGTAGTCTCGAAATCATAAGACACAGATTTTAAAATGCTATTCTAATCATTCTCCAAGAAATAACAGGGACACTTTTTAAATAAATGGAAAGATAATAGGTGCTATTTGCAAATGAAAATTTTACTTGTTGAAAGTACAATGGTAGAAATAAAAAATTCAGTTGATATTTTCACAATAGCAGAATGGTGATGACAGAGAAAAAACTAAATACTTGAAATAGATCAGTAGAAAATATCCATTCTGCAAACAGAGAGGAAAATTTGGAAAAAAATGGACAGTGCCTCAAGAACTAGACAAAAAGCCTATTTATTGGAACTCCAGAAGAAGTGGAGAAAATGTGTGGTGTAGAAAATATATTTGAAGAAATACTGGTTGAACAGTTTCCAAATGTGGTGAAAGACAGAAACTTACAGATTCAAGAAGTTCAGCAAACCACAGCAAGTTAAAGAATTCTATGCCCCAATACCGTATTTGCACAAAAATATTCTGTGGGTTATGGGTTTTTTGCCAACCCAGTGGGCCTTACCCCACATCCCAAGTATATCTGTAAGGACACTACTCTTTTTTTTTTTTTTTTTTTTTAACAGCAGCAAGTAAAAACAAAAAAACAGTGTACTGTACTCACAGACATACCCGGGAGGGGAAAAACAGTTGACACACACATATATATATATAGAACATGTGTTATTTGCATAAAAATACCATACATCATAATCAACTGCAGAATAACAAAGCTCAAGAAAATACTCAGGAAGGAGGTAGAGAGAAAACAACACATTTCACCTGAGAAAAACAATTTGAATGACTCTGTATTCACTATCAGAAGCCAAGGAAGCCAAAAAAATAGATTGTGAAACAACATTTTTTCAAGCCTGAAAGATGGAAATACTAACCCAGAATTCTATGTATCATGTATCTATGTATCATTACCTTCAGGAGTAAAGCACAAATAATGCCATTCTTAGGGGAAGGAAAACTGAGAGAATTCATCACCACCAGACTTCTAAGTGAAACACTACGGGAAGTACTTCAGGTGGTAGACTTGGAACTTCAGTTGTTATTTAAGAAAAGCAGAAAACGTGGAAACTATGTGGTTAATATACTACGTCAACACTGTAGTTATTGGACAACATGGCGCTGGACAAGCCTCTTCAGAAAGTTTTTCCAGTCTCTTGGAAACGCTTGGAAATACATCCTGGCAAATCATTATCAGAGAATGGAATTAATTTTGACAACACCTGAGGGATGTCTGTAGTCAAGCCTCGTGAATAAACTGGAAAATAAATTTTCTGACTGAAACTAAGGTGTGGTAACAAAAAATGAGTCTCACTTCCCACGTGGCCATGAGCTGGCTGTGAAGGCCAGCCTTCCCCAGAGAGGCATTTCAAGCACATTGGGAGCAATGGCTTCCTGTTGTTATTGCTAGGTGCCATCGAGTGGGTTTCTGAGTCATTGTGGCCCAGTGTAAAAGGAGAACTGCCCCGATAGGGTTTCCTGGTTTGTAATCTTAACGGAAGCAGTTCGCCAGGTCTTTACTCCTTAGAGCCTTTTGGTGGGTTCAAAAACCTAACCTTCGGTTAACAGCCGAGTGCTCAAACTTGGCACCACTTGGGATCCTTGGAGCAATGGCAGCACCACAGAATTTGGTAGAAACCTTCCCATAGGCCTTCTCTGAGAGGTAACCCCTTCCTTAAGGACCAAGTTTAGGTTTTATGTGTACTCATTCTACATAAAGTCTAGATAAGCATTACAGTGCTTCCTTGAGCAGAGAATATTGTATATGCCCTCCATAAACAAAATGTGTCAAGGGCAAAGTTTAATATTAAACCAAGGCATTTCCCGTCAGTCTTTACCTGAGAGGGTCTTCGTGAGAATTTCCTGAGACTCTTGGAAAAGGACTTAGTAGACACTGCTTCTTTTTACCTCTTCGCTCCTGAACAGAAACTGCTGCTAAGAGGTCATGTGTCAAGCCCCAAACGCCTCTTCTTATCCTGAATGTAAGCCGTGTAATAAGACCAGGAACTAGGCATTCAGCTGGGTGAAGAAACCCAGGAGTACTTCCTGTCTTCAACACCTTCCAGTTCCAGCGAAATCCTGTTACAAGTCACTAGATCAGCCCAGGAGCTGGAAGACTGAAATTCCTGGTCCTCTGACAACTGGGAAGGGCAGGGTGGGGTTAGGCAGAGCCTCCTTGACCATCACTTGCCCCAAGAGGCTCTGGAGGCTGCTTCACGTTGTAAGTCAAAGGCCCTTCCAGCCCAGGCACATAACAGCAGGGGAAGACTTTGTCCATTGAAAGAAAAGATGGGTACAGGAGTGGCAGGTTTTAGGGCACTCAACATTGGTCAGCTTTACGACTTCAGGACATCCTGGCCCATGGTTGCCTTCACAACTGGGCCTTTATAGCCTCTTCACCTCTCCATCCTTCCCAGTTTTCTCCCAGCACCATGGGCTGTGGCTTCTGCTAGTTTCAATGATTTCAGTATTTCAGTAGCTCCTCACCCCACTCAGGGCAGGCAGTTTTGCAGACTGCGGGACACAAATCCACAGTGCTGTTTACATGTCCTTCAGCAGAAACACTTCTGAGGGTACAAGTTGGCCTGACAGATTCTGAGACCCAGGCAGAGAGAAGCCCGGGGGAGGGTCACTGGCTTCAGGAAGTGTCAGCACTCTCAGGGTCATGTCCCTGGGGTCATGCCCAATTGCAGGAAAAATGAAGTGGGCTCTGAAGCTCAGCGTGTTGACCATCCAGTACACAGACCCCGGAAGCCTCTGGAGGATTCTGTCTTAGTCTAACCCAGCACTCGGGAAATCCTCACAGGGTGACAGCAGTGATATGCCTGAGGATCTTTATTCTAAAAGTCTCAAAGCAGTTGATACAGTCTTGAGGTGGGAGATGAGAAAGCTTGGGACCACCGAGAGAGGGTGGCAAAAGAAGGAAGCCCCTATCACTCCCGTTGTTCAAGTTTTTTTTTTTTTTAATTGCAACTGGGGCTCCAAACAGGTCTTTGTTGTTGAAGTTGTATTTCTCTGTGTTAATTTATGATCCTTAACTCAAATCTAGAGTTTCGAGCTCATTTTCATAATTCCTCTTTAGTCTGCGGAGACAGGAGTCTGCCTTCAGCCAGTGGTGAGAGTGGAGGAAATAAAGTCCCTAGTCCAGACTGGGGCAGGCTCTGCTGCTCCACAAACTAGGGGTGTGGTCCCTGGACAGCCCTTCTGAGGGCAGCACAGGAGGGGCGTCCCACCTGGAGAAAGGGCAGAGGAGGGTGGGAGATTGTTTGTGTGAGCAGTGTGGCCTCTGTGGCTTTGCCTTCTCCTCCCGGAAGTGCAACCTGGGGCCCTCCACGTGAGGACCCAGAGTCCGAGGGTGACCACAACTCTCCTACCCTTTCTGGGTCATCCTCTGGACCCAAGTCCCCATACGCCTCCTCTGCCCTACTATCCCAGCATAAGCACTGTGACTGGGCTCAGGGATGTACCATGGGTCTTGACCTCTGTAGCCTCAGGCTTCCCCTAGTTCTGGTGGGACCTGTGAGCCTAGCAGGTCTGAGTTCAGGGCAGGGCTGGGTGGGCTGGGACTCTGGAAAAAGGCTCCTGCAGCCAGCTCCTTCCTGATGCACGTGAGATTGTGGTGGGGCAGCCTCCGACCCCGCACCTCCCCTAGGCGCCCCTCTCCACACAGCCCTGCCCAGTCCCCTTCCCATCCAACCGTCTAACCACCTCCTCCTGCCTCCTAGTTCTAGAGGAGTGCTCTTTTGATGCTCATTTGTAACTGGCACCCCATGACCCTGCAGAGAGTCAATCCAGCTAATGACCTCAACCTGAAGTGCACAACTTTGAAACTGCTAGATAGGTGGGAAATGAAGAAAAAAAAAAAAAAGAGGAGAAACACTTAACAAGAAGAACGATTACAGAAAAAGTTATATGGGACTGTATTCTCACATCATGGACTCAAAGAGACTGGGTTGTATTTTTGTTTGCAAATAAGTCTTAGATAAGGGAATTGGTGCCAGGAATAGATGTAGAGTCTGACTTTGGAAAAATGAGGGAATATCTGGGATTGATTAATTGACGTGGATGAGACTGAAAATAGTGATAACAACATAACATTTAAAGAGGAAATCCTAGCAGCCTAGAACATGCAGTGGAAATTTTTCTAAGTAGCACCAGAAAAGACCTTTAATCACTACACAAAATGGTCAGTAGTTCAAGATCTCCCTAAGAAAACAGGAGGCCGAGACCACTCTCATTCAGGTTGCGGCAAACAGGCAAGAAACAGAGCATTTTAATCTTGTGCAAAGTCAGAAAAGAAGAGAAAAAGATGAGATGCTCCTCTACTTCATCCCTAAGGCTACTTTAATATTGACACCAAATTAGACAAGGATGATAGAAGAAGAGTTACAGGGCAAGCACGCCAAGTAACTGGGATGCAAAAACCTACATAAAATACTGGCAAAGGAAATCCAGCAAAGTATAAACCATGTAATATGCCATCATCAAGGGGGTTTATCGTCAGCATGCAAGCTTGAGTGAACACTAAAGATTTAATAATTTAATTCATCACATGCATAGATGGAAGAAGAAAAGACATGCTCATCTCAAGAGATGGGGACAAAGCAGTTGATAAAATCCAATCACACTGAGAGATAAGGACGCTGAGCAATCATGGACCAGAAAAGGAGTTCCTTAAGTTGGAAAAATACAACTGGCATGATAGTTCATGGTGAAATGTGGGACATTCTCTTTAAAATTAATTAGCATTAAAATAAGGATGCTTTTCCAATTTGAAGACTGGCGTCTGGCATCTTAAACGTTAGCAAGCAGCCATCTAAGATGCAACCATTGGTCTCAACCCACCTGGATCAAAGGAGAATGAAGAACACCAAGGACACGAGGTGATTACGAGCCCAAGAGACAGAAAGGGCCGCATAAATCAGCGACTACATCATCCTGAGACCAGAAGAACTAGTCGGTGCCCGGCTATAACCAATGACTGCCCTGACAGGGAACACAATAGAGAAACCCTGACGGAGCAGAAGAACAGTGGGATGCAGACCCCAAATTCTCAAAAGACCATACTTAATGGTCTTACTGAGACTGGAAGGATCCCGGTGGTCATGGCTCCCAGACCTTCTGTTTCCCCAGGACAGGAACCATTCCCGAAGCCAACTCTTCAGACATGGATTGGACTGGGCAATGGGATGGAGAGGGATGCTGGTGAGGATTGAGCTTCTTGGATCAGGTGGACACTTGAGACTGTGTTGGCATCTCCTGCCTGGAAGGGAGATGAGAGGGTGGAGGGGGTTTAGAAGCTGTGAAAAGGACACGAAAAGAGAGAGTGGAGGGAGAGAGCAGGCTGTCTCATTAGGGGGAGAGTAATTGGGAGTGTGTAGCAAGGTGTATACGGGTTTTTGTGTGAGAGACTGACTTGATTTGAAAATTTTCACTTAAAGCACACAAAAAAATCATTAAAAACAGAAGGATGCTTTCTATCATTATTTATATTAAATATTTAACACTGGAGGTCCAAACAAAACGACAACAAAAAGAAGGAAAAGCTGCAACTGCTATTATTCATAGATTACAGAAATGCCTCCACAGAAAAATTTCCAAACCATTGAAATTAATGCTAGTCAATCCTAAATATAAACTAAAAAATAAACTGCATTTCTATACATCGGCATCAAACCGACTCTGTTGTAGCTCTTAGTGAAAGCAGAGGACACTGATAAGGAAATAGCAGGATTTGGGTGGGCTAGACAAGGAGGGGAGAACACTATTTTACACCAGGCTTCATGTATAACCATGGGTATGCGTTAGTCATCTAGTGCTGCCATAAGAAAAAAATAACACAATTGGGTGGCTTTAAAGAACAGATATTTATTTTCTCACAGTTCGGGAGGCTAGAAGTAGGAATTCAGGGCATGGCTCATGTCTACTTCAGCTTCTAGCAGCTTCCAGCCACCCTTTGCGTTCCTGGCCTTGTAGATTATCTTCCCCTTTGTCTGTCTCCCTCTTCCCCTATTTGTGTCTGTGTCTATTCTGCTATTTTTATAACTCAGAAGGGATTGGGGTTAGGACCCACCCTACACTGGTATGGTCTCATAAAAATAATTTTAAAAATCCCCTATTTCCAAATCAGGTCACATTTATAGGTACAGTAGTTAGAATTTCAACATACCTTTGGGGTTACACAATTCAGTCCATATAGTACCCTCACCAGATATTCTGGACTGAGAGTAAAAACATGAGCAGCTGAGAGTTCTATTTTTTCTATATTAGTTGGCTATAACTTGTCTGATTCCACCCATATAAACTTTGGAGCAACTTATTATGAAGGACCAGACCAACCTTTATTAGCCATGTCCATTATACAGAAAAACGCACACATTCCCATCACTGAAGCCCTGAGAAATTCATCGATAAGGGTGGAATGGGGTTGGGACCAAGAATTGTTTCATGGCGTTGATAACATGGCATAGCTGTTAGACATCTACGTAGAGATGTCAGGTAATAATACTGACAGCTAACACTTACTGGTGCCAGGACTCTTGTGAGGGCTTCTCCTCTCTTAAGATACTTTCTCTGCATGATACCCATGTGAGGAATGTATCATTATAAGGCACATTTTACAGACGAAGAACTCAGTACAGAGAGTTAGGCTGACATTTGAATATAAGTAGCAAACCAGGAGGAGTTGAAATGGATGGAGGTGTAAACATCGCATCCTCAGATACAGACAGACAGCCACTGATTCACTGAGGCATCCTAGAGAGAGGGTGTCAATAGGGAGAGAGAGGACTAAGCACTGAGCCTGAGGGCACTCTGACATCTACAAGCCAGACAGATGAACGGCAGCCAACAAAGCTGTCTGAAGTCCAGTGTGGTTCCTGGAGCATGGTATGTCCTTTCTCTGGGCTGCATTTTACCAGTCCCCCTCCCACCCACACTGGGTTTCCCCTTTACAATGGCAGGGACAGTGGATACCTTTCACCACTGTGTCCACATGATGTAGATTATTCCTGGCACATGGAATCTCTCTAAATATTGACTGATTGAAAAAACAAAAGATGAAAATGATGAATGAAATCATAGTTTGCTACCCCCACGTGTCTGTCAGTTTGTCGTACTGTGGGGGCTTGTGTGTTTCTGTGATGCTGGAAGCTATGCCACCGGTATTCAGATACCAGCAGGGTAACCCATGGAGGACAGGTTTCAGCTGAGCTTCCAGTCTAAGAGAGCCCAGGAAGAAGGACCTGGCAGTCTACTTCTGGAGAGCATTAGCCAGTGAAAACCTTATGAATAGCAACGGAACACTGTCTGATATATGGCTGGAAGATGACCTCCCCAGGTTGGAAGGCACTCACAAGATGACTGGGGAAGAGCTGCCTCCTCAAAGGAGAGTCAACCTTAATGACATGGATGGAGTAAAGCTTTTGGGACCTTCATCTGCTAATATGGCACTTCTCAAAATGAGAAGAAACAGCTGCAAACATCCATTAATAATTGGAACCTGGAATGTACGAAGTATGAATCTTGGAAAATTGGAAATCATTAAAAATGAAATGGAATGCACAAACATCGATATCCGAGGCATTAGTGAGCTGAAATGGGCTGGTATTGGCCATTTTGAATCAGACAATCATCTAGTCTTCTATGCTGGGAATGACAACTCGAGGAGGAATGATGTTTCATTCATCGTCAAAAAGAACATTTCAAGATCTATCGTGAAATACAATGCAGTCAATGGTAGGATAATAACCATACTCCTACAAGGAAGACCAGTTAATACGACTATTATTCAAATTTACACACCAACCACCAGGGCCAAAGATGAAGAAATAGAAGATTTTTTTCAGTTGCTGCAGTCCGAAATTGATCGAACGTGCTATCAAGATGCATTGATAATTACTGGCTATTGGAATGCAAAAGTTGGAACCAAAGAAGGATCAGTAGTTGGAAAATACGGCCTTGGGGATAGAAATAATGCCGGAGATCAAATGATAGAATTTTGCAAGACCAATGACTTCTTCACTGCAAATACCTTCTTTCACCAACATATACGGTGACTATACACATGGACCTCGCCAGATGGAACACACAGAAATCAAACTGACTACATCTGTGGAAAGAGACGATGGAAAAGCTCAATATCATCAGTCACAACACGGCCAGGGGCGGACTGTGGAACAGACCATCAATTGCTCATATTCAAGTGCAAGCTGAAATTGAAGAAAATGAGAGCAAGTCCACGAGAGCAAAAATATCCCACCTGAATTTAGAGACCAACTCAAGAATAAATTTGACACATTTAACACTAGTGACCGAAGACCAGACAAGTTTTCAAATGACATCAAGGACATCATCCATTCTTCAGAAAGCAAGAGGTCACTGAAAAGACAGGAAAGAAAGAAAAGATCAAGATGGGTGTCAGAGGAGACTCTGAAACTTGCTCTCGAACGTCGAGCAGCTAAAGCAAAAGGAAGAACTGATGAAGTAAAAGAACTGAAGATTTCAAAGGGCCTCTCAAGAAGACAAAGTAAAGTATTATAACGACATGTGCAAAGAGCTGGAGATGGAAAACCAAAAGGGAAGAACACGCTCGGTGTTTCTCAAGCTAAAAGAACTGAAGAAAAAAATCAAGCCTCGCGTTGCGAAAGTGAAGGATTCCATGGGGAAAATATTAAACGATGCAGGAAGCATCAAAAGAAGATGGAAGGAATACACAGAATTATTATACCAAAAAGAATTGGTCAATATTCAACCATTTCAAGAGGTGGCCTATGATCAGGAACCAATGGTACTGAAGGAAGAAGTCCAAGCTGCTCTGAAGGCATTGGTGAAAAACAAAGCTCCAGGAATTGATGGAATATCAATAGAGATGTTTCAGCAAACAGATGCAGCGCTGGAGATGCTCACTCATCTATGCCAGGAAATATGGAAGACAGCTTCCTGGCCAACTGACTGGAAGAGATCCATATTTATGCCTATTCCCAAGAAAGGTGATCCAAACGAATGTGGAAATTATAGAACAATATCATTAATATCACACGCAAGCAAAATTTTGCTGTAGATCTTTAAAAAACGGCTGCAGCAGTATATCGACAGGGTACTGCCAAAAATTCAGGCCAGTTTCAGAAGAGGACGTGGAACCAGGGATGTCCTTGCTGATGTCAGATGGATCCTGGCTGAAAGCAGAGAATATCAGAAGGATGTTTACCTGTGTTTTATTGACTATGCAAAGGCATTCGACTGTGTGGATCATAACAAACTATGGATAACACTGGGAAGAATGGGAATTCCAGAACACTTAATTGTGCTCATGAGGAACCTTTACATAGATTAAGAGGCAGTTGTTCAGACAGAACAAGGGGATACTGATTGGTTTAAAGTCAGGAAAGGTGTGCGTCAGGGTTGTATTCTTTCACCATACCGATTTAATCTGTATGCTGAGCAAATAATACGAGAATCTGGACTATATGAAGAAGAACGGGACATCAGGATTGGAGGAAGGCTCATTAACAACCTTCATTATGCAGATGACACAACCCTGTTTGCTGAAAGTGAAGAGGACTTGAAGCACTTACTAATGAAGATCAAAGACCACAGCCTCCAGTATGGATTACGCCTCAACATAAAGAAAACAAAAATCCTCACAACTGGACCAACGTGCAACATCATGAGAAATGGAGAAAAGACTGACGTTGTCAAGGATTTCATTTTACTTGGATCCACAATCAACAGCCATGGAAGCAGCAGTCAAGAAATCAAAAGACACATTGCATTGGGCAAATCTGCTGCAAAGGACTTCTTCAAAGCGTTGAAGAGCAAAGATCTCACCCTGAAGACTAAGGTGCACCTGGCCCAAGCCATGCTATTTTCAATCACATCATATACATGTGAAAGCTGGACAATGAATAAGGAAGACCGAAGAAGAGTTGACGCCTTTGAATTGTGGTGTTGGCGAAGAATATTGAATATACCATGGACTGCCAAAAGAACGAACAAATCTGTTTTGGAAAAAGTGCGGCCAGAAAGCTCCTTAGAGGCAAGGATGGCGAGACTGCGTCTTAACATATTTGGATATGTTGTCAGGAGGGATCAGTCCCTGCAGAACGACATCATGCTTGGCAGAGTACAGGGTCAACAGAAAAGAGGGTGACCCTCAATGAGGTGGATTGACACAGTGGCTGCAACAATGAGCTCAAGCATAACAATGATTGTAAGGATAGCGCAGGATCAGGCAGTGTTTCGTTCTGTTGTGCATAGGGTCCCTATGACTCAGAACTGACTCGACGGCACCTAACAACAACAACAACAATCTCTGAATACTTTAAGGGCCTTCGTGTGTAAGAGGGAGAAAATATGATCTGAGTTGATCCTGAGACTATCTCTTAGTGTTAAAGAATGCTGAATACCAATTAGATAAAAAGGTTCAATAGCAAAGATCTCTGTTAAAAGATTTAAGTATAGGTTGAAGATTACTAGAAACATGCACATTTAATATTTCAACTATAGTCAAATTGCTAAAATTATATACTCCTTGCACACAGCAGAATATAATACAACAATTTGATGCTGTCTGTAAAATAAACAAAACATTATCATGGAAAAGGCTAATATTGAGTGAAAGGAGCAGGATATAATATTTATGTGAATATACATAAATGTGTGTGACACACATATAAAACCCATTGCCATGAGTCTATTCTTACTCATGGTGTTCCCATGTGTGTTAGGGTAGTCTCCAAATTTTCAAGGACTAGAATATACTTCTATAAGCAGGACAAAATTAAAGGAATATATTTAAACAATAAATGAACAGAAGTGAAAGAATTAAACCTGCAGAGAGGCTGCCCAGGAACCCAAGACTACAATAACATTGGTATGGAAAGCAGAATGATGGTGTCGGGAAGCCTGGTGGTCACCTGCTTCCAGCTCTAAAGAGAAAAACAAATAAACCAGGGGAGAAGGCAGTGAGCCAGAAGAGTGGGAGAAATCAAGTATTTCTCGAGTGCCAACTAAGGCTGAGCCTCTGCTGATGGCATGTAGTCCCTCATTTAAACCTTAGAAGGATGTAATGGGTGGGATAGACCTTGTTATCCACTTTCATCATGCAACATTTTATTAATTTGAACAGTAGCATGTTATAAAAACAAATTAGAAAATAGAGAAAAGTGTAATAAAAGAATACGTCTCATCCATTGAGTACTATTATGTTGCCTCAGCAGCTGCTCATTGTTTTTGTTGTTGCAAACATACCACACAACCTTTGGTGACTGAACAACTGACAGTAATTAGCATTAATTGGCTGTGCAACCCTGCCCTTCATCAATGTGACTTTTCCACCACTGTTAACCAGAACTCAGTCTCCATATGCAGGAACACCCCTTTATTTCCTCCCTCCTGCCCCTGGTAACCCCTAATAAACTTTTATGTCTACACATTTGCTTGTTTTTGTAAAAGATGGGTTTTTGAATCTGAAAGTTCACGACAAGCCACAAGGGTCAATTCATGTGGTAGAAGTATTTACAATACATATATCCTACTACTGACTTGGGTCTGAAATACATAAAGAACAATCCAAAAAGAAAAAAGGAAAAAGAAAGCAGACAGTTTGATAGAAAAATGAGCAAATACTTGAACACTGTATAAAAGATTTCTATATGGCCAAGAAACATAGGAAAAGTGACAAACTTTCACTGGTTATCAGAGAAATTCTAATTAAAAGCCACAATGTGATACTATCCCCTACAGGCCAGAATGGCTAAAATGGAAAAGATGGAAAATACCAACTATTGGGTATAACGTGGAGTAACTGGAGCTCTAATCTACCGCTAGTGGAAGTGTAATTTGGTACAACCACTTTAAAAATGTTTTGTCCATATCTACAAAAGCTGTGAACATACATATATCCTAGGACCCAGCAATTCTACTTCAAGATACATACCCAGTAGAAATGGGTACATATCTTCACCAAAACACATACACTTCTCAACATCCACTAAGGAATGAACACCTTCCTTAGGAATGTCTAACTTTTAAAGCATTATTCTCTGTCTGTTCTAAGGTGATGCCCATATATGATGATAAGTTTACACAGAAAAGTCTAGAGCTTTATGTGAAATTCAGCAGCAAATCTCTAGAGGCTCATGTTCTCATAGCTTCTGTCGCCTCTGCAGCCCCTGCTTCTGTCTGTCCATCTGCTGGGCTGCACCACATGGAACCAGTTATGAAATTCAAGCCCATCTTACACTCGTCAAGGTCCTATTCACACAAAATTTGTATTAGCTTAAAAGAAAAGGTGTGTAGATAAGACACACAAGGGATTTAATTGCAGCAAAACAAACCTTAAAATGAAATGGCTGGGAATGGTGGGCCTCCCTTTGTAAAAAGGCGTCTCTGTACAGACTACGGGAAAATGCAGTTAAGATATGGGTCATGGGAAAAGGAGCGTTTGTAGCAATTTGGTAATTACTCAGACCACCTGTAAAAATGTTTTCATCCTTTTTCTCATACCTTACACAAAACAAAATTCCAGATGGATCGAATATTTAAAATTAAAATATGCAACCATAAAAATTTTAGAAGTGTTTATTTTCTTTTTATTGATAAAAGAGAAAGACTTTTTAAAAATCCCAAAATATGAAGGCTAAAACTGTTAAGATCTATAGATCTTTGGCATATCAAAAAGTATATGAAGGGAGTAAAAATACAGGCAAAAAGCTGAAAAAAAGTTTGCAGGCTAAGGATTTGAATAGAGATTTTTCAAAAGCAGATACAGAAACTGTCAACAAGCACAGGAAAAGAAGCGTAACCTCATTAGTCATCAGGGAAATGCAAATCTAAACTAAAGTGCACTATTATTTCAAAAGCAGTAAGATGGCTAAACTCAACAGGATGGACAACAAGTGTCGGCGACGATGTGCAGAAGCTGGAATACTGCTGGTGGAAATGTAAAATGATCCAATTGTTTTGGAAAATGGTTTGGCAATTCTGCAGAAAGTTAAACATAGAATTACCATACAACACTGCACTTGCACTCCTAGGTCTGTAGCCCGGAGACTCAAAAGCATGTTCACATACAAACTTACACAGAGTATTCCTAGTAGTGTTATTCGTAACAGCCAAAATGTGGAGAGAACCCAGATGTCATGACGTGACAGGATGTGGTATATTCATAGACTGGAATATTACTCAGCCACAAAAAGGCACCAAGTACTGATACATGCCACAACATGGACGAACCTTGAGAACATTACGCTAAATGAAAGAAGCCAAACACAAATGACCGCATCGTGTATGATTCCATTTACATGAAATGTCCAGAACAAACCAACACAGACAGAAGTAGATTAGTGGTTGCTACGGCTTGGAGGAAAGGAGTAATGAGGATGACTGTTAATACGCCTTTATTAACAAGGGCCTTTATTTACGGGGCACTGAAAATATTCTGAAGCTAGACAGTGGTGACTGTTGTGCCAAGTCTGCCCATATACTAAAAGCCAAGGTATTGTGCATATTTTCAAAGGCAGTGTTACGGCAGGTGAATTGTATCTCAATAGAAATATTTGTGATTCCTAAAAGACTAACTTTTCAATTAACATATAGAACCTATAAATCAGTAGGGAAAAAAAAATCCAATTTTAAAATGTCTCCCTCCAGAGCAAAGGGAAGGGGGTACATTCCATCCGTACAGCTTATTTTTTTATCTCTTCATTATTCAAGTTCTATTCTCATCTTATGTAACTCTAAATTATACAAATAATTGTCTCCATTTTCCTTATCCCTGTTTTCACTATTTAACTAAATAAAGACAGCAACACAGTGTTTTTTATAAAAACCCACCCACATTCACTCAAATCATTTTTTAGCACTTCTTAGGTGCCAGGTACCAGGATGCTCTGACAAACACAACAGACAAGTTCCTGCCCGCATGGGCCTTCTATTTTTGTGAAGCAGGCAGATGATAAACCAGCCAACCAGCTCTTAATGTAACCTAACATTACGGAGGGAAACATGTAATTTTGGAGCTATCTCAAGCTGTGTCTCTCTCACAAACATTTCTCCGAATCTAGTGAAAAGTAAACACCTCGAAAGAACTCTGTGGGGCCAATAAATGTGAAAAAGCCATTTCATTTCAGTTTTGTTTTGTTGCTTTCACCTGCAACCCTGTCATTATTTTTCAATAACATGATTATGGAGCTGACATCAAACTCCCACCACCCGCCTGAAAGAAAAAACCAAACCCGTAGCCATCGAGTCAATTCTGACTCAAAGACCCTACAGGACAGAGTAGAACTGCCCCATAGGGTTTCCAGGGAGCAGCTGGTGTTAGGACACAATTCCCTCTTATAAGAATCTGAAAGCTGTTCACTGTGGATGTGGGAGGGACTCAGTAACACTTGCAGAGATTTCCACGTGGGTGGGGCGCTGTAGTGTGAGCATCGAGGGAATGGACCCCATGTGCGCTTTGCATCCTTCTGCAGATTATGACACAACAAACATTCACTCTTCATTGACCTACATCTTGTAAGAGAACAGAGGGAATTGTTAGGCGGGACCCTTCGAAAATGCAGGGCAAGAAATTTTATTGCAACATTAAATGGAAAATAAAATCTTCCTACATTTTTCCCCCTTCCCTACCTCATTTCAAGGAGATTGCTGGACTCACAGTGTTGAAGCCCTGAAACTTCAAGACTCTGAAGAGTCTGTGGTAAAAGCCTCAGCTCACTGAGGTGATCAGACTGAGTGAACTGGAGCCCAGGGGAAGAGTGACAGTCAGATAGTAGGGTCCTAGACATTGGGAAGGGGTAGGATCTCCTTCTTGATAGTGCCCTGGAGTAGGTTACAGCACCTCAAAGGCTGATGGAGGCACATAAGTAGACAAAAGCTGTTATGCTGTTGACAGCCCCATCAAGGTTCTCATGCTCCAGCTGAGAATGGAAACAGCAGAACGAATGCTTCTAGAGAGATCACCCACATAGGCTGAGGCAACGGGTGTGCTGAAGGTCTTCTCCAAGCACTGGTCCTTCATTAGACCCTGGGAATTACTGCATATCTGGATAAGGGAGTACCCTAAAGGTAAGTGAGGTTAAAAACTCCCCTCAATTTTGTAAGCACGTAGTTCTGAGCCTCAATTCATTTTATTTTTTAAAAAATCATGCTTTTTTTCATACATGATTTTGTGTAGACTCGCACTTACAATTTGTATTACTAATTCATGCAGTAAGTCAACAAAGATTTCCTGTATAAACAGCTACATGTCAGACCCTAGGCCAGATGCTCTTGGTGATGAAATGACTTAGAGAAGTTGCCTCACTGCCTGGTGAGAGAAACGGCCAAGTTAACAGGTGTATCAGTCACGTATTGCTGTGTAACAAATGACTCCAAAATATAGTGTCTTAAAAAAAAAACAATTTACTAAGCTCACAATTTTGCAGGTTGTCAATTTGGGGTTCTTCTGATCTGGGCCAGCCACAGTGGCTCGCAGCAGGGCTTACTCATGTGTCTACAATTTGCTTCCAGGTCACCTGCGAGCCAGTTTGCCTCAAATCAACTCAGTGAAACCGCTGGATCCTCTTTCCAATGGTCCCTCATCATTCAGCAGGCTGGCCTGGGGTCACTCCCACAGGTTCTCAGGGTTTAAGAGCAACAAAAGGGCAAGACTCAATGTAAAATCTTTTCAATTCTCTCCTTGTATCATCTCTGCTACTATTCCAAGGGCCGAAGCAACTGTATGGTCAGCCTTCAACTAACAGGTGGAAAAAGACTCCTACTGCTAATGAAAGGTGCTCTGGAGTCTCATAGAAGGCATGGGCACAGAGAGAGGAAGAATGTGTAGTAAATGCAATTGTGTTTTATGCTGTGGTAAAGGGTTTCCTGGGTATAATGGAGTACAGAGCAAGAAGTGGACTCATCTACCAGGAGAAGATTCAGGGAAGACTACAACCAGGAAGTCATGCCTGAACCAAGTTGGGAATATGACTGAATAGTTAAGGGGTTAAAAAAGGCCGAGCATCCAGGAAGCCCCAGGTATTTTCCAGAGGCTTCAGTAAACGGGGAAGGATGGCTTGATGAGAAAAGTCTGAGGAAACAGGGTAAAAGCACTGGGGGATTTGTTACATTTGTGAACAGGCACAGATTATCTTTTGTTCTATTGTTTCCCTACCATTCCTGCCTCTTCTGTCCTTTGGGGTCACACAAAACAAGCTCCTACCATCCCCATGTTGGAACTTTTATTTTCCTTGGAGAACTCTCCTCCTTCCTCATCACCACCCCAACCTTCTTAATTTCTTCCTCAAATGGTCTCCCCATTTGCTGGTTTCTCTTCTAAATGGCCTCCTAAACAAAAACAGAGGCTGTCATGGGCTTTCCCCAAGTCAACTCCCAAACTTCCCATTCTGGCTGACCACAAAATTCCTGAGTCTTAGGGCTTTTTGGTAAGTCATAAACCTCATCTGTTCCAGTGGGGTCAGTTTTCTTCACTTCCACGCTTCACCAGGGAGAGTAGGCCAGCAGATGGGAAGGGAGAGAACATCTCCTAGTCAGAGAGCAGAGCCTGTGTGAAGACTCAGAGGCTAAGGAGACCTAAGAGGGGCTCAGAGTGGACATTTTATAACCAGAGCTGGAGAGACATGATTCCAACAGAGTCAAATGAGAGGACTGGGAGAAAGCAGCTGCCCATTATACTGTTATCATTCCCTGTGCTCTCTTTACCCACCAGGGGATAGTAACCCCTTACACGGCACGGAAAAGTTTCAATTCATTTTTAGTATCTAATCTCCTTCTTCCCACATTGGCACTAGCACTTCTCAAGTGCCTACCTGACAGTTTCATGTTTTTCTGGTTGCCGTGTTTAGCTTCAAACTGGGCCCATGGAACTCAGCAGTGTCAGCAATGATGTCACACAGGATTACGGAAGCCTTGGTGCTAACTCAGATCTCAGCTGCTTTTTGAAAAGGGTGCCAACCTCAGGTCTTGTGGGAGAGAAACTGTAGCTACTGAATCAAGGAAATTCAGGAGCAAGCCAGAGTCCCCAGGTTATCAAAGCTTCCTGCTGGGAGAAGGGATAAAGGTCCTTCAGACCATTATGTTTGGACATCTTCACCCAAGCAGGATGAAACAGTGACACACGAGGAAAAGGCCTTTCTCTAAGACTCCAGATAAAGGTGAGGAAAAGTTGTCCCAGATTGATGAGTGCTACAGAACAAAAGGTCTGACTTCCACCAGAAAAGAGAGCCATGGTAGGACAAGATGAAGGATTTGGGATGAATGGATAAGGTCATAAGGAAGATTCTCCTGAGAAAGCACATTCTGTCATTTAGTAGATAATTAACCAAAGTTTATTTTGTCAATAAGAAATGTAGGAATAAATGAGGGATGAAATGAAAGAATTCAATTGTAAGTTTGAGAGCTTTCCAGAATAGCTGCAGACAAGGCACTCTTTTGTTCTGGATCTGAACATGGTGGAAAGGAAGGAAGCCAGTGGGCAACTGGGGCAGAGAGTATAGGATGGTGGAAAGGGTGGGTTGCAAGAAGCGTACTTCATTATTATATTTTCTAATGAGATGGAATTAATATACCATGTGAAGAACTAAGGAAATTTCTCAGGAGGTTCTGGGAGTGGTAGGTTGAAGAGGCCAGAACCCACATCATTGAGGGCAGAAGAAGGGCTGTAGACTCCTTCCTAGATCCAGGAACTCCCCTTCCCCTCCTATGTCTCCTGCCCACCTCCCTCAAGAGCCTAACAACCCCTAACCACAAACATGGCTACAGGATAGAATTTTTTATTTTCCTACTTTTCTTAACCTGAGCTTCATCTAGGATCAGTCATGTATCACTCTTTTCAGGCCAGTGTTGTTGCCCTCCCCACTACTATTACCTCTGCTGTCCTCCTCCACCCAGTGCTGCCCTCCACTGGCCCAGCTTCCTGCTGCTTCCTGGTTTTCTGACTGGCCTCTAATACCCTTTGAGAGATCCCCCACCCCATCTTCTGTCTGTCACTGGAGCTTACACTCCCCTCCCAAACTCCTTCTCTTTCTTCCTTAACTCGCCAATCCTTCCCTCAAACTCAGAAAAAAACTGACCCTTAAGCTGACATATACAAGCCCCGCTCGCCCACACAGGAGGCATGGTTGTGATTCAGCTACTAAGGTTTGTGCCATCAGACTCTCAAATACGGACATCTGTTTCTGCCTCACGCTGAAGGACATGGTAACGGGCTTCTGTGCAGAGAAAGGCAATTTTAATCTCCTGGTGTAGGCTAGTTAAGGGTACGAGGAGAAGTTTTAAATCACACAGAAAAGTACAAATTACGCTGTCTCTTTAAGTATAATTCCTTCTGTGAAAATCCTTCCCTTAAAAGGAGGATGAAAACAAGTTACAAAGAGGAGACCGATTCTCCTGTTTCAATGTTTACACTCTAAATTTACTAAAAAAAATAACTTTCATAGAAAACACCTTTTAGAGAAACCATGTATTATCATGAAGGTGCAGAGGATGAGGTAACTCCCATATGCCACAGGAGCAAATTCACTTCCATCCAACAAACGCAAAAAAAAAAAAAAATTTTTTAATGTGGCGATCCTCTGTTTATATTATAAACTATCACTGGATAAACCTTCGGCTGCTAACTAAAAGGTTTGGCAGTTGGAATCCACCAGCTGCTCCTTGGAAACCCTAAGGGGAGTTCTACTCTGTCCTATAGGGTTGCTATGAATTGGAATCTACTAAAAGAAAACTGGGAGTTTTATTTTTAAATCAATGTATTATAATTTTTTGAAAAACGATAGACTTTTGCTATAAGGTAGTACTATCACTGAAATTTTCTGGAGGAGACTTTATTGCCCAGAGTAAATTCCCTAAAGTATGGTCTGTGCCTGGGGAAGAAGAAAGAAACCATGGGGACTGTGGAAGTGGAGGATGGTGGTGATGGAGAGGCCTCCAGGGATCCCTGAGACCAGAGACTTAGGTCACAGTTGAGACACCAGAGCCCAGAGGGCTCATGTAAACTAACTCTCCATTATTGCAAGTCTCAACCCAAGAGGAAAGTGTCACTCAGGGTAGAACATGAGAACAAAAAGCCCAAGTTCCAAGCCCAGGAGGATTCCCCAAGTACCAGCGAGGCCTTTTGCATCAGCTTCCACTAGGCAGAATTCTCACTCATCAAATTACTCCAGAGATCCATAGGTCAAGTATGAGTATTCTACCCAAGTGTGTAAGGTCAAGGGCTTAGCCATGGTCTGGCAGACCAGACCAAAACATCTCACACCCCTGTCGGCAAAAGGCCCCTGGTCTTGAGGCTGAGTTTTTGAAGAAAGTGAGTGCCATCAGGTCTGCCCTCAGTCTAACCAACACTGAGTTCCTGGTCAGCATCCTGGAGTCCTGGCAAGAAGAGCCAGGCACCTCCAGGAGCATCTGGAGGAGGAGACAGGGGCTGAACAGGCTACCACACCTACTGGTGCTGCTACACATGTCGGAGACCTGGCTGCAGAGGGTGCAGGCATGGCCTCAAGGTCAAAGGAGAAAGCACCTGAAGACGTGCTAGGACTCTTAGACTGAGAGAAGCAGGATGTCTGGACTGCAAAATATGCACCCTTCAGGGAAGAACTTCATTCAGGCTTCTTAAACCCACCTCACCTGGAAGATCCACTCTTTTAGCCTTGTGCCCCTTCCACGACCCCTCAAGTACATGGAGAGATGCAGCCCTAGAGCACCAGGGTGGAAGAAGCCCCAGGATAGCTGTCCAAAGACATGAGGTCCACTCCAAAGCTCCCCCCGCCAAGGAGAGAAGAGGACAAGACTCACCTGCAGATGAGGTCTCAGGGCCCTGAGAATGAGCACAATGTTTGTAAGGAAAGAGAAATGGGATTTCAGTGGGACATGGAAGTCTGAGAAAGAGCCTCTGCAAAGATAGTTCTAAGGGAGGTGTGATTGTGAAGGTGGGCTGGTCACTGAGTTCTTTGTAGTACAAGGTACCAGACAGAAGCCAGACTCTGGGGGGAACCTGCCTGCCGGTGAGCAGTGGGCGTAAAACCCTAAACCAATGAGAATTGAATCCCTTCCCAGCAGCTTCTGCACAGATCAGTGATGTTTGCTTGGTCTTTCTCTTTTCTGTGGTCTAACCTGATCTGTCCTGAGATCAGAGAGTTGGAATAGAAAAGCCTGACTGAGATGAAATGAGCAAAGAGAAGACAAGGCCTCCTAAATCTGGTGAAGACAGAATACAGATAACCAAAGGTGAGGATGGGAAGAAAGAGATTGAGTTCCAAGTCCCATCCACAGTATCCCAGGGCCTGGGAATCCCTGGAAGTGCCAGAGGTGTGTACTCCCTGGGAGATGTGACCCCAAGTGTCAGAGGAAGCCCTACGGAGCAAGGAAGGGAGGGCAGGGACTCTAGGGTGGGCACTTCCATACAGGCTGCCCATGTGAATTTCTCAGAGTGATCGTGACAGATCCTGAGAGGGACAGTTTGAGGCAAAGGAAAGTAAGTTTTCTGAAGAGGGGTGAATTCCAGTCTCCTGATAATGAAACAGAAATCCCGTCCTGCTCAGAGGTACTGAGTAGGAGGGATTGTGAATTCCCATCCTGCACAGAGGCTGGCTGGGAAGTTCGACTGTCTAAAGACAATGTGGCCAAAGTCTTTTTTATCTTTCAAAGATATATCTTCAACTTCCTGCAAATTCAATCCTGGAAAAAAGCCTAGAATATACAAGTGTGGGTTTTTCAGGAGAGCAACAAGGGGAGAAGGTGATAGTGGCATATCAGAGAAGGAGAACAACAGTCTAATAGTCCCTGTGTTACTTAATGAATCACACACGGTGTCCAGCATTCTTCCTTATCTGTAGACATGTAAATGCAGTAGATGTTTTAGCAATAACTGAATTAATCCTCACAGAATTCTTTTTGGCCATTTCCAGGTATAGAGATCAGAAGAAGTCATTAGTTACAAGAGCAAGCAATAATTCGCTGGTCTGAATTTTGTTCAGTTTCTGTGTTTGCCCTTCATAGATTGATAAAAGTCTCTGAATCTGGCATTGAAGACAGTGTTTTCTCTATTGTTATGGATTGAATAGTGTCCCCCAAAATGTGTGCCAACCTGGCCAGACCATGATTCCCAGTATTGTGTGGTTGTCCTGCATTTTGTGATCTGATGTGATTACTTATGTGTTGTAAATTCTAACCTCTGTGATGTTAATAAGGCGGGATTAGAGGCAGTTAGGTTAATGAGGGAGGACACAATCTACAGGATTAGGGTGAGTCTTGAGTCAGTCTCTTTTGAGATACAAAGAGAAGAGTGAGCGGAAATGAGAGGGACCTCATACCACCAAGGAAGAAGTGCCTGGAGTGGAGCAGGTCTTTTTGACCCAGTGTCCACGCGCTGAGAATTTCCTAGGCCAGGGGAAGATGGATGACAAGGACCTTCCCCCAGAGCCACAAAGACAGAAAGCTTTCTCCTAGAGCTGGTGCCCTGACTTCAAACTTGTTGCTTCTTAAACTGTGAGAGAATAAGTTTCTGTTTGTTAAAGCCATCCACTTGTGGTATCTCTGCTATAGCCACACTAAAAAAAAAACTAGATAACTAAAAAACACATATATAAAATAGTAAAAAAAAAAAAGTTTCAAATACACACACATACACGTATGATGTTATTAAACTTTAAAAGCTTTTACATTCTTATAACACATTTAACAACAGAGATTTGTATATAGAAGTTTTAATAAGAGCCTTTATCCCCACATAAGTATATTGTACCTGCTCCCCTGAAGTGTCCAGTGTCCAAAGATACATATGTACGCTTTTACACACTTCTTTTTGCCGGGACACATGTAAGTACACTCATTTGTTTGTTTTTATGGAAATTAGGTCACACTCTACCCATGTTTTTCTCTGAATCACTCTTCACTTGGTCAATATCATGAGTCAGAATCAGGCCAGGGGCTGACTGCAGAACAGATGATCAGTTGCTCATATTCAAGTTCAAGTTGAAGCTGAAGAAAATTAAAACAAGTCCATGAGTCAAAGTATGCCCTTGAGTATATCAAACCTGAATTTAGAGACCGTCTCAAGAATAGATTTGATGCACTGCACACTAATGATCGAAGACCAGATTAGTTGTGGGATGATAGCAAGGACATCATATATGAAAAAAACAAAGAGTCATTAGAAAGACAGGAAAGAAAGCAAACACCAAAGAGGATGTCACAAGAGACTCTGAATCTTGCTCTTGAATGTACAGTAGCTAAAGAGAATGGAAGGAAAAATAAAGTAAAAGAGCTCAATAGAATACCTGAAAGGGAAGCTGGAGAAGACAAAGTATGATAATATAATGTGAACAGATCTGGAGTTAGAAAACCAAAAGGGAAGAAAACACCTGGCATTTCTCAAGCTAAAAGAACTAAAGGAAATATTCAAGCCTCTAGGTGCAATACTGAAGGATTCTATGGACAAAATATCAAACAACAGAGGAAACATCAAAAGTAGATGGAAGGAATACAAAGACTCAATACACCAAAAACAATTGGTCGACGTTCAACCATATCAGGAGGTAGCATAGGATCAAGAGCTGATGGTACTGAAGGAAGAACTCCAAGCTGCACTGAAGGCATTGGCAAAAAAAATGGCTCCAGGAATTGATGGCGTACCAAATGAGATGTTTCAACACAGGGACGCAGTGCTGGAGGTGCTCACTTGTCTATTCCAATATATTTGGAAGACAGCTACCTGACCAAATGACTGCAAGAGATCTATATGTGTGCCCATTCCAAAGAGAGGTGGTCCAACGCAATGCGGAAATTATCGAGCAATGTCATTAACATTACATGCAAGAAAAATTTTGCTGAATATAATTTAAAAACAGTTGCAGCAGTACACAGACAGGGAACTACCAAAAATTCAAGCTGGATTCAGAGGAAGACATGGAACGTGGGATATCATTTCTGATGTCTGATGGATCTTGGCTGAAAGTAGAGACTATCACTAAGATGTTTACCTATTTTTGTTTACTATACAAGCACACTCAACTGTGTGGCTCATGACAAATTATGGATAGCTTACCAAAGAATGGGAATTCCAGAACACTTAACAGTAGTCATGCGGAATATCTACGTAGACCAAGAGGCAGTCATTTGAGTAGGGAAAGGGGATACTGTGTGGTTTAAAATCAGAAAGTTATGTGTCATGGTGGTATCCTTTCACCATACTTACTCAATCTGTATGCTGAGCAAATAATCTGAGAAGCTGGTCTGTAAGAAGAAGAACATGGCATTAGTTCTGGAGAAAGATTCACTAACAACCTATGATACGCAGCTGGTACGACCTTGCTTGCTGAAAGTAAAGAGGACTTGAAGCAGTTACTGATGAAGAGCAACCACTACAGCCTTCAGTATGGATTACACCTCAACATAAAGAAAACAAAAATTCTCACAACTGGACCAGTAAGCAACACCATGATAAATAGAGAAAATACTGAAGTCATCGAGCAATTCTTTTTACTTGAATCCATAATCAATGTCCACAGAAGCAGCAGTCAAGAATTCAAACAACGTATTGCATTGGGCAAATCTATTGCAAAAGACCTCCTTAAAGTGTTGTGAAGGAAAGATGTCACTTTGAGGACTAAGGTGTGCCTGAGCAAAGCCATGATATTTTCTATCACCTCACATGCTTGAGCAAGTTAGACAATGAATACGGAAAACCAAAGAACTGATTCATTTAAAATATGGTGTTGGCAAAGAATACTGAATATACCATGGACTGCCAGAAGAATAAACAAATCCATCTGGGAAGAAGTACACCAAGAATGCACCTTAGAAGCAAGGATGGCGAGACTTCGTCTCACGTGCCTTGGACATATTTTCAGGAGGGACCTGTCCCAGGAGAGGCTCATCATGCTTGGAAAAGCTGAGGGTCAGAAGAAAAGAGGAAGGCGCTCAACAACATGAACTGACACAATGGCTGCAAGAATGGGCTCAAACATAGCAATGATTGTGAGGATGGTTCAGGATCAGGCAGTGTTTCATTCTGTTTTACACAGGATCGATGGCCTCTAACAGCCACAACTAACATATGTAAGCATATATGTGTGTGTGTGTGTGTGTGTGTATACCCATTGCCGTCGAGTCGGTTCCAACTCATAGTGACCCTACAGGACAGAGCAGAACTGCCCCACAGAGTTCCCAAGGAGCGCCTGGTGGATTCGAAATGCTAACCTTTTGGTTAGCAGCTATAGCTATTAACCATTATGCGACTAGGGTTTCCATATTAAAAAAAAAAAAAAATTTTATATATATATACACACACACATACACACACATATATATATACACACACTCTTTTTTTTTCATATATATGTGTGTATATATATATTCTGTTCACCAGTTTTGCATCTCTAGAGATCCCAGGCTAAGACATTTGGTACCTACAGTGGTTCCAGAGGAACCAAATCTTAAGGATGAGTTTTCTGAATTGATTCTCAAGTCTGGCTAGTCTTAAAGGCACTGATGACTGTCTCCAGTAGTAAATAGGCTATTGCTAATCCATGGTGGGAGGTGACAATAGAAATATGCAAAATACTACTAAACTGGATCAAATATTTGTGAGAGACAAGGCTCTGCCTGATTACATATTTGATACTTTTCTATAATTTTGTCAGAATAAGAATAATAAGGAAGCTGCTTGGTTGGTCCTGCTTTTGCTAGCCACACTGGTGAATGAAAGAAATGGACTCGAAGCTCAAGCACCACATACAAGATCTGAAAGATGCCACTTGTGCCCAGAAAGAAAACCATATTTCTTGTAGTAACAAGGCTAATGCTGCCAAAAATAAACTCAGATTCTTATCATAAGTGTGACTGAATTAAAGCACCAGCTGAATATCCAACCTCAAATGGTGTCTGAAGTTAGAGTGAGGGCACTGATTGGGAAGAAATGGGATCCTGAAACTTGGGATGAGGACATATGGGCAGATAGTCAGGAAGCGGGGGACAATGAACCTCCAATTTCTGTTGAATCGCTCTTCCTAACAGAACCAGACCTCTTACTCCCATCTGAAGAGATTCTCTAACTTTGCCGGCTAAGCCACCCTTCCCAGTAAAACAATTATCCCTTCCACCTCCATCTGATGAGATTACCCCAGCTGTGCCTGAAGTGTCTTGTTTGAGTTGTCTCCTGGGGTGGTGTCTGGGGCATTGCCTGGGGCATCACCTTAGGCAGATGCCTTATAAGACACGGCTGAACATCCCACTGCCACTGCCCATTTTTGCTTCTAGACCTATACCTAGACTTCAGTCCCAACAAGCCCCAAAAGGTGAGCTATGAAGTGTGACCCAGGAAAAGCTATGCTAAACTCCAAAAGAACTGCTTGATTTTTCTAATATATACATACAGAAACCTGGTGAATATGTGTGGGAATGGCTATTATGGGTGTGGGATAACGGTGCAAGCAACATAAAGGTGGATTAGTCTGAGTTTATTGAAATAGGCCCAGGAAGCATAGATTCTTCATTCAGTGTTTCAGCTTGAGAGGTTAGAAAAGGATCTCATAGTTTATTTGGCTGGTTTACTGAAGCATGGATTAAGTGGTGGCCTAAAATAAATCAAGTGGAAATGGCAGATCTGCCATTGTATACTGTAGGAGAAGGTATCCAAAGGCTGAGGGAAATTGGAATGTTAGAATGGATTTATTAGGCTGGACCCACAGACCCACACACGGAGTGCCCAGAGGGCTCTCTTTCTACCATAGCAAAGTGAGGTACAAATTTGTGAAGCAAGCCCCAGCATTATTGAAGACTTCTGTGGTTGCTATTTTATGTAAGTAAGAGTCCACAGTGAGAACTGCCCTAACTGAATGAAGACACCTGACTACAATGCAGTTGACTGGACCCCATGGTGGTAGCAGCCAAGTGGTGGCACTCCATCAACAAAGACAAGGTGGGTGTGGTTACCATAACAGACAGTAGAGTCAAAGCAGTAATCAGAATAGTCTGCTCACATGGATTTATGGCATTGGCTACTTAGTCATAATGTCCCTGGGAGTGAAAGAGCTGGGAAATGTACATCTCCTGGTACCTAGCGTCTTAGATATCTAGTGCTCCTGTAACAGAAATACCACAAACGGATGACTTTAACAAAGAAAATTATTCCCTCACAGTCTAGGAGGCTATAAGTCCAAATTCAGGGTGCCAACTCCAGGGGAAGGCTTTTTCTCTCTGTCACTCCTACGAGAAGGTCTTTGTCACCAATCTTCCCCTGGACAAGAAGGTTCTCAGCACAGGGATCCGAGGTCCAAAGGATGCACTGCTCCTGACACTTCTTTCTTGGTGGTACTGAGGTCGCCCTGTCTCTCTGCTCTTTTCTCTTTTATATCTCAAAAGAGATTGACTTAAAACACAACTTAATCTTGTAGACTGAGCCCTGCCTCCTTAACATAACTGCTTCAAATCCTCGATCATTAACATCATAGAGGTATGATTTACAATACATTGGAAAATCACATCAGCTGACAAAATGGTGGATAATCGCACAATACTGAGAAGCATGGCCTAGTCAAGCTGATATATACATTTTGGGAAGACAGAATTTAATCCGTAACACCTAGTATGCAGCTATCGACCTGTTAATGCCTTTTTCTCCATACCTGTTTCGAAGTATCACCCGAAACAGTGTGCCTTCTCTCTGACCTAAGTATATAAGGACCAAATAATGTACAGGAATCTCTGTTACATTTTCTCCATCTTACCATTATTTGGCCTCATACGCAGACCCAGTCACTTAATTGCGCAGCAGAATGAAGAGATTAAAGCCCCAACATTCTTGCCAGTGGACCAGGAAGGTAGCTGCTCAGACATCAGAGAGCCTCACAGAGACAGAGACCAGGCGGCTCAAGAGAGGGATACCATAAAGTTGTTTTTCATACCCCTCCCCACTCCCACAGTTGCATATGCTTTGCTCTGACCCTAAGAAGTAGATCAATCCTTTGAGAACTGCATTATGGGTTAGAACACCAACAAGGTCCCAGACTGAGTGACACTCCCATAGATTACATCCAAATATCACTGCAAAGTCTTCAAAATCTGAACTGACATCTGAGCCACAGCACACAGAAGTTGGGAAAGAACCTGCAGCCTGAACATAACTGGGTCAAGTGATTCCTAAAACAAACAACATCGACATTTTCTGTAAGATTGAAGTAAGACACAGTCTTGGAATCACAGACAAAAACTTTAAAAAGCTACTTTAACCATGCTCAAAGAAGTAACAGGCACAACTTAGAAAAATAGAAAAATACATAGAAACCATTCAAAAATGAAAATTTTAGACAGGAAAAACAGAAAAATAGAGATAAAAAATTCACTTGATCAGCTCTACAGCGGAATGCTGTTGACAGACAAAAGGATCAATGAGAGGAAAACAGTTCAACTGAAAATATCCAATCTGAAAACAGAGAACAAATATTGAAAAAAAATGAACAGAGCCTCAAAAAAATTCAAAAATATCTAACATTTATTTATTGGAATTCCATACGGTGTAGAGAAAATATGTGGTGTAGAAAAAAGTATCTGAAGAAATACTGGCTCAACACTTTCCCAATTTGTTGAAAGACATAAACTTACAGATTCAAGAAGCTATGCAAACTCCAACAAGTTAAACTCACATAATTTTATGCCCAAATGCCTCATTGTCAATTGTGGAATAACAAGGACCAAGAAAATAACTTCAAAGAAGCTAGAGAGAAAACAACTCATCTCACACAGGAGAAACAATTGGAATGACTCTGTATTCATCATCAGAAGCCATGGAGGCCAAAAGGCTGTGAAAACAACATTTTTTCAACACTGAAAGAAAAGAAACATTAACCCAGTGTTCTATAGGCTGTTATTTCCTTCATGAGTAAAGGAAAAATATTGACATTCTCAGGTGAAAGACGCTTAAGAGAATTCATCGCCACCAGACTTGCTCTAAATGAAACACTAAAGGAAGTTCTTCAGGTGGCAGGCTTGGAATTTCAGGAATTATGGAAAGCAACAAAGTGGAAAGTATCTTCGGAAGTTCGCCCTCCACCAAAGATTAGACAGGACTTTAAAACAAACAATAACACACGTGAAGAAAGTGTTTCTTAGTTCAATCATGTGTATGAGACCAAAAGTACAAAACCGGCCCAAAAGCACTGAAAAGAGGGCAGGACAGAACAGGAATCATGGCGGATGGAAACGGGGAACTAGAGCATAGGAGAGGAGAATATTGACACATCATGAATACTGCAACCAATGTCACAAAACAATTGTGTATAAATGGTTGAACAAGAAAGTAATTTGCTCTGTAAAGTTTCAAATAAAGCACAATAAAAAATAAAAAAAAGTGGTAGGTATCTCGGTAAACATATTATGCCAACCCTGTTGTCACTGCACAACATGGCGCAGGACTCCCCTCTTTGCAAAGACTTTCTAGCCTATTGCAAACACTTTGGAATGTACTCTTGGTGGCAAATTAGTATTAGAGAATGGGATTAATTTTGAAAATATGAGATGTCTGTACTCATGTCTGATGAATAAACTGGATAATAACATTTTCAGAGCGAAATGAGATGTTCTAACAGAAAAATAGGCCTGAATTCCCACGTGGGCCATGAGCCTACTACTCTGAAGGCCTTTCCCAGAGAGGCATTTCAGGCACTTCTAGAGCAGCAGGAGCGCTGGGGAATGCAGGTGTCAACCTCCCCCAGGGCCTTCTCTGAGGGGTAAGTACCTGCTTTAGTACTGAGCTTAAAAAAAAAAAAAAAAGAGCTTAGTGGTTCATAAATAGTCATTCTGCGTAAGGTCTTCAGGTTCAAGTCTGTAATCCAGCTGGGATTCTGTGTGTGCTGCATCTCTGCATCAAAAGAACATGCTTCTAGAAGCAGAATGCCAGGAGAGAGGCGATTGGGCAGTTGGCGTTGGGGGGTGCTGCGCAGACAGGGGTGCCCGAGGGAGGCACAATATAGTCATTCTGCAGGAGGTCTAGTCCTTCTGCACAAGAATTAGAATGCTTCTCAATGCACAATAGTTTACATGCAGGACATAAACAAAGTTACTGAAGGACAAAGTTGAATAGTAAACCAAGCCACTCCCTGTCAATCCTTACCTGAGAGGGTCTTCATCAGGACTTCCAGGGATGGAGAAGGAAACAGTAAACGCTGATTTATTTTACCTCTTCCTTCCTCAAGAAACAGGAACTGGTGTTAAGATGTCAGGTGTCAAGCCCCAAACTCCTCTTCTGGTCTGTATTTAAGCTGTATAATAAAACTGGGAATCAGGCAATCAGCCGTGAGCAGACAGACCCAGGAGTATTCCCAGTGCCCCACATCTTTGAGCTCCAGTGAGATCCAGTTCTTAGTCACTAGATTAGCAGAGGAGCTGAAAGACTGAAATTCCGTGTTTTAAGGCAACTTGGGCTTCAAGCAGGCACTTATTGCTAAAGTCGTATTTCTCTGTGTTAATTTACGATCCTTAACTCAAATCCGGACTTTGAAGCTCATTTTGATAACTCCTCATTAGTCTGCCTAGACAAGAGTCTGCTCACAGTCAGTGATGACAATGGAGGAAACAAAGTCCCTAGCCCAGAGGAGGGACTGTTCCCCAAATTTGGAGCAATGCCCCTGGGGAGCATCGGCAAGGTGCACTGTGGCCTCTGTGGCTTTGCCTTCTGCTCCTGGAACTGCACCCTGGGGGCATCCATATGCAGACGCAGAGTCCGTGAGTGACCACAACTCCTGCCCTTCTGGGTCATCGTCCGGACGCACGTTGCGATATGCTCCCTGCCCTCCTTCCCAGCATAAGTGCTGCGATCACACGTGGCAGAACCAGTTCCCAGGTCCAGGCCCTAGGTCTTGCCCTCCTTGGCCTTAGGCTTCCCCTAGTCCTGGGGGAACCCGCAAGCCTGGCGGGTGCGAGGTTAGCACCCGGCTGGGCGGGCTTGGGCCTGTCTCAAAAGGCTCATTGCGCACGCAGGTTCCGCCTCCTTGGAGTCTGCAGGCTTGCGGTGGGCAGCCCGGCATCTCCTGCCTCCCTCGGGCGCCCTCTCTGGGCAGCAGCTCCCCTCCCCCAGTCCCGCCAACCACCCAACAGTCGCACTGCCTGCTTTCTGCTTCTAGAAGCGTGTTCTTTTGATGCACACATGCAGCACACACAGAATCCCAGCTGGATTACAGACTTGAACCTGAAACGCACAACTTTAAAACTACTAGACTGGGGGGGGGGGGGCGTTGGCAGTGAAAAAAGGAAAAAAATTAAGAAAAAGAACAATTACAAAAAAAGTATTAGAAAACTGTAACCTCACGTTATGGACTCAAGAAGGCTGCGGATACACAACTGCGTAGATAGCATACTGTTGTCTCTTTCTTTGCAAATAAGTCTTAGATGAGGGAATTTGGTACCGGGAATAGTTGCAGAGCCTGACTTTGGGGAAATCTGGGATTGATTAATTGGCTTGCATGAGGCTACAAGCCCTGATAATAAATATTTAAAGATGAGATTCGAGCAATCTAGAACATGCATCAGAATTTTTTACAAGTAAATTAGCACCAGAAGAGGCCTTTAACCACTAAATAAAATGGGTCAGTAGTTCAAGATCTCCCTACAAAGAAAATGGCAGACCTAGATCGTTTCCAGTCAGGTTCCAGCAAACATGCAAGAAACAGTCATTTTAATCTTGTACATAGTCAACAGAGATTAGAAAACCATGAGACACTCCCCTAACTTGATCCTTATGGCTAGTTTAAAAATGATAACAAGTTAGAGAAGGATGGTAGAAGAAGAGTTAGAGGACAAGCACACTCAGTAACTGAGATGCAAAACCCTACATAAGATGCCAGCAAAGGAAATCCAGCAAAGGGTAAACCACGTAACATGCCATGATCAAGGCGGTTTATTGTAGGCATACAAATTTGAGTGAACATTAAAGATTTAGTAATTTCATTCACCACATGCATAGGTGAAAGAAGAGAAGACATATGCTCACCTCAAGAGATGGGGGCAAAGCAGGTTGATAAAATCCAATCACACGGAGAGATAAGGACTAGGACCAAACATGGAACAGAAAAGGAGTTCCCGAACGTGGAAAACTACAACTAGCATGATAGTTCATGGTGACGTGTGGGACATTCTCTTTAAAATTAATAAAAAATAAAATAAGGATGCTTCTATCATTATTTTTATTAAACATTTAACACTGGAAGTGTAAGCTAGCACAAAAAAAGTATAACTGCTATTCATAGATTATAGGACTGTCTCCATTGAAAACCGTAGAAAATATTGGAATTAATAGTAATCATAAATAAAAAATAAATTGAAATTTCAATGCGTCAGCATCAAGCGGACTCTGTCATAGCTCTTAGGTGAAAGCAAAGGACACTGATACGGAAAGAGCAGGTTCAGGTGGGCTAGACCAAGGAGGGAAGAAAATTATTCTGCACTGGGCTGAACTTATAAGCACGGGTATGTGTGTTAGTTACCTAGTCCCTCCATAACAAAAAATAACACAACTGGATGGCTTTTAAAGGACAGAAATTTATTTTCTCACAGTTTAGCAGGTAGTAGTTCGAATATGTAGTGGGAGGTCCTTCCTTGTCTACCTCAGCTTCTAGTAGATGCCAGCAATCATTTGTGTTCCTGGCCTTCTAGAAGCATCTGTCTTCTTTGTCTGTCTTCCTTTTCACCTGTTTGTGTCTGTGTGTATTCTGCTCCTTTTATAACTAAGAAGAGTTAGGCTTAGGACCCACCCTACATTGGTATGACCTCATTCACATAATAAAAGCAGGCCCCTTACTTCCAAACAAGGTCAGAATTACAGGTACAGAGGTTAGGATTTCCACATACATTTTGGAGGGACACAATTCAGTCCCTAACAGTCGACTTACCAGATATTCTGGATTGAGAGTACTCACATGAACAGCTGAGAGTAGTTCCAATTCTTTGCTACATTCAGTGGCTGAAACTTGTCTCAATGGTCACCCATAGGAATGTTGGAGCAATTTATTGTGCAGGACCTGGCCTACCATTCCTAATCATGTCCATTGTGTGGAAAAACACACACTCCCATCACCAAAGCCTTGAGAAATTCATCGATAAGAACGGAATGGTGGTTGGAACCAAGAATTTTTCATAGCCTAGATAACATGGTGCAGCTGTTAGATATCCACATGGAGATGTCAGGTAATAAAACTTCACCCCACATGGAGATGTCAAGAATAATACCAACAGCTAATGTTCATTGAGTACCTACACTGGTGCCAGGCACTCCTGTGCTTTTTCTTTCATGTTTGCTTTTCATGATGGCCATATGAGGAATGTATCATTATAATGCATAAAGAGGTCAATACAGAGAGTTACGCTGACATTTGAATATATGAGTCTGGACCCAGGAGGAGTTTGAATGGATGGAGGTATAAACCTCACGTCCTTAGCTACAAATAGACAGCAGTGAACTCACTGAGGCATCCTAGAGGGAGGGTGTCAATAGAGCGAGGAGCAGGCACCAAGCCCAAGGGTACTCGGGTATCTAGAAGCCTGCCAGGTGAACAGCAGCCAGCAAGCCTCTCTGAAGTCCAGTGTGGTGCCTGGAGGGTTGTCTGTCCTTGCTCTCAGCTGCATTTCCCCAGTGCTCCTCCCACCTGCACTGGGTTGTCCCCTTCATGACGACAGGGACAGTGTGTACCTTTCACCACTGTATCTGCATAACACAGACTACTTTTGGCTCATGGAATATACCGACTGAAAGAAAAATAAACAAACGATAAGTACGTAAAATCCTTCGTAGTTGATACTTTGGAATACATTCAGGGGCTTCATGAGTAAGAGGGAGAAAAACTGATCAGGGCTGCTTTTGAGACCATCTCTTAGGCGTAAAGAGTGTTAAACAATAATTAAACAAAGAGATTTAATGGCAGAGATGTATGTTAAAAAGATGTAAGTATACGTTGAAGATTACTAGAAACATGCACATTTATTATTGCAACTATAGTTAAATCGTTAAAAAGCATATACTACATCCACACAGAATATGATAAAGTAATTTAATGCCCTCATTAAAAAAAAAAAAAAAAAACTTATCATGAGAAAAGACTAATGAAGAATGAAAATATCAGGATATAATATCTGTGTTAATACACATAACTGTGTGTGCTAATACACACATAAAACCAGTTGCCACTGAGTCAGTTCTGATTCATGATGACACCAGTGTGCCAGAGTAGAACTGTACTCCATAGGGGTTCCAATGGCTGAGTTTTCGGAAGTAGGCTGCCAGACCTCTCTTTCATAGCAATTCTGGGTGGACCTGAACTCCAACTTTCTGTCAGCAGCTCAAGATATTAACCATTTGCATCAACCAGAGACTCTAATATACATACATGCCAAGGTAAGTAAGATAATAGACATATCGGAACGTTAATAATTTATTCTATGCATCACGTATGTTTTCTGGTTATTTATTGCATACTTTCCCATTGCTTCCAAGTTTTTGAGGAATAGAATGTACTTCTGGAAAAATTCATGAGAGATTTTTAAGTAATGAAATAATCAACAGAAACAGAATGAGTAAATCTGTGGCAAGGCAGCCCATGAACCCAAGATTACAGTAACACTGGTATGAAAAGCAGAATTGTGGAGTCCTGAAGCTCAGTGGTCCCATGCATCCATCAGGAAAGAGGGAAGAGCAAATAAACAAGGAGAAAATACAGTGAGCCAGAGGAGTGGGAGCTCTCTGTTGTGGGCACAGTTTTCTCATGAAACTTTAGATGGACACAATGGGTGGGATTATCCACTTCCATCATACAAACATTTTTATTACCTTTGATTTTAACGGAACTATGTTATAAAAACAAATGATACAATAAAGTATAATAAAAGAATAAATCTCATCAGTGGACTACTATCATTTTCCCCAGCCACTGAGGAGGGCAGGAGACACACAAGGGAAAGAAGATGGAGCAGTGTGAAGAATCATGCTATGTGGGGAGGAGAGTGTTTCTGAGACAGGCCTTACCTGCTACCACCTAGGGAAGTAGGCAGCCATGCACAACCAACTGGAAGAAATGGCACATTATTTCTGAGACCTACTCCAGCTCATAACAAATTATGGATAACATGGGGAAGAATGAGATTTCCAGGACACTTAATTGTTCTCATGAGAAACCTGTACATAGAAAAAGAGGCAGTCATCTAAACAGAACAAGGAATACTGCATGGTTTAAAGTCAAGAAAGGTGTGCATCACTGTTGTATCCTTTCACCATACCTATTCAACCTGTATGCTGAGCAAATAATCCGAGAAGCTGGACTGTCTGAAGAAGAATAAGGCGTCAGGATTGGAGGAAGACTCATTAATAACCTCAGATATGCAGATGATACAATCTCCCTTGCTGAAAGTGAAGAGGCCTTAAAGCATTTACTGCTGAAGATCAAAGACTACAGACTAACAGCCTAACAACTGGACCAATAAGCAACATCATGATAACGGAGAAAATGTTGACATCATTAAGGGCTTCATTTTACTCGGATCCACAATAAACACCCACGGAAGCAGCAGTCAAGAAATCAAACGACACATTGCATTGGACAAATCTGCTGCCAGAGACCTCTTTAAAGTGTTCAAATGCACAGATGTCACCTTGAAAACTAATGTGCGCCTGACTCAAGCCATGGTGTTTTCAGTCGCCTCATACGCACACGAAAGGTGGGCAATGAATAAGGAAGACCAAAGAAAAATTGAAGGCACTGGATTACGGTGTTTGCAAAGAATATTGAATATACCACAGACTGCCAAAAGAATGAACAAATCTGTCTTGAAAGAAGTACAGCCAGAATATTCCTTAGAAGCAAGAATGACGAGGCTTCATCTCACATATTTTGGACACGTTGTCAGGAGAGATCAGTCCCTGGAGAAGAAAGTCATACTTGGTAACAAGTGGCCACAACAATCGGCTCAAACATAACGACGACTGTGAAGGCGACAATAGGTAGTTTAACATACATTTTGACCCATACGAATTAAAATTTAAACAATTATTTCATGCCTTTTTGTAGCGGTTTTAGAATATACAATTAAAATAAATGTAAACAATTAATAGAAAAAATCTCTGAAAATAAAATTTAATTTTTTTAAGTCACTGCTCCATACCCCAAATCTAAATGGCTTGATATAAAGCACTGGTCTTTGTGATTCACAAAAAGCAGGTGCCAATTCCTGAACAAGAACCGAAGCGACAGGAGAAACTCCCCATGCTGTTAGAGCCCTGAGTATGGGCCCTAATCCAATAATCTGTCCTCATTAATTCCTTTTCATTTCATCTCTGTGAAAGGGGAGGGAGAAGGTGAGAGAGGGTTACATGTGCCTATTCTGTTCTTTAGCATCTAGTTCACTGCCAGGAACAAGTATTCATAAGAGTCTACAAAACATTAAAGTACAAATAAGGAGGAAAACTTCCTAGTATATATATGTATTAGGTGGCACAAAGAGTTAAGTGCTCAGCTACTAACTGAAAGGTTGGCAGTTTAAATCCACTCAGTTGCCTTGGAAGAAAGGCCTGGCAATCTACCTCCAAATGGTCACAGCTATTGAAAACCGCGTGGACGGCAGTCCTACTCTGAAAACTCACGGGGTCGTCATGAGTGAAAATCTACTCAAGGGCAACTGGATTGGTAATCTATATATGGCATAAATCTTGGGAAAATTAGTTTCTGAACATATACACGGCATACAGAATACACTGCACATTAGCATTATGTGCCAAAACCCACTGTCATCAAGTCGATTCTAACTCATAGTGACCCCGAAGGACAGAGTAAAACTGCCCCATAGGGTTTCCAAGGCTGTAAGTCTTCACTGAAGCAGACTGCCACATCTGTCTCCTGCAGAGAGGCTGGTGGGTTTGAAACACTGACCTTTCAGTTAGCAGCCAAGTTCTTTAACCACAGAGCCACTAGGGCTCACTGCTGTCATGTACAGTGATTACATAAGCAAATTCTGAAACAAACTGCCTGGGTTTAAATCCTAACTCAATTTATCAGCTGGGTGATCTGGGCACGTTACTTTACCTCTCACTGCCTCAGTTTCCCATTTCTAAAATGGGTCTTATTCAAAAGGTTGTCACGCAGGTTAAATAAAACACACAAGGCACTTACAAAAAGGCCTTACACACAGAATGAACACAATGAATGTTAGCTTTCATAATTATTAAGGGAATACAAACAAACAGCTTAGTTGAAGAAACTTCCATTGAGAAATAGTTGCGTTCCAAAATTCATGTGTAAAGTCATTTACATCAACTGTTAAAGTTGTATGTTTAGATTCAAGTGATTACTGAGGTGTGTTATGATCTTGAACAGAGTTCTGGGGACTATACAGGCTGACTCTGCATGTCCTTCTCCTGCACATCCATTCCATCTCCCTTGGAGCCCAGACATCATGTTATCAATTAAACCCCTCCCACACTGGTGGTGTACTGTTTAAGAGCTATGGCTGCTAACCAAAAGGTCATCAGTTCAAATCCACCAGGCGCTCCTTGGGAAGTCTATGGCACAGTTCTGCTCTGCCCTATTGGGCCGCTATGAGTTGGAACAGCCTCAGTGGCAATGGGTTTTTAATGGGTATGAGTCAACTCTTCAGTGCTTAAAGACATACCAAAAGCAACCACAAACACAAAAGTATAGTAAAAAGTTCTTATTTCAGAATAGCAAAGCCTTTTTCTAACACAGTGGTGAATTAGGGTGGACTGTGGATCAAGAGGAGGCCTGGTGGCATAATGGTTAAGAGCTCAGCTGCTAACCAAAAGGTCAGCAGTTCGAATCCACCAACTAGTCCTTGAGAACTCTATGGGGTAGTTCTACTCTATGCTATAGGGTCTCTATGAGTTCAAATCAACTAGGGTCTCTACGGGTTGGAATCAACTTGATGGTGACAAGTTTGGTTTGGTTTGGATTGAATTATGACCCTCAAAAACGTGTGTTTCAACTTGGTTAGGCCATGATTCCCACTATTGTGTAGTTGTCCTTCATTTTGTGATTGTAATTTTACTTTAAGAGGATTAGGGTGGGATTGTAACACCACCCTCACTCAGGTCACCTTTCCCTGGGGTGTGGCCTGCACCACCTTTTATCTCTCCAGAGATAAAACGAAAGGGAAGCAAGCAGAGAGTTGGGGGCCTCAGACTATCAAGAAAGCAGCACCAGGAGCAGAGCATGTCCTCTGGACCCAAGGTCCCTGCACCTGAGAAGCTCCTTGACCATGGGAAGGCTAAGGACAAGGACCTTCTTCCAGAGCCGAAAGAGAGAGAAAGCTTTCCCCTAGAGCTGATGCCTTGAATGTGGACTATTAGCCTACTTCAATGTGAGGTATTAAATTTCTCTCGGTTAAAGCCATCCACTCATGGTATTTCTGTTATGGCAGCACTAGATGATGAAGACAGTGGGTCAAGGTGGAAGGGGTGGATGAAGAACAAAAAAAAAAATGGACAAGAGAAATATAAGAATTCAGAGAACTGTGAAAATTTAATTCCTGAATATACTTTCTTTCTCCTCCCTATAACTGGAAGGACTTTTCTCATATACAGCATATATAAGTAAATCCTTGCAATATTTAAAACACTTAGATTTTTGTAAAACTCATTCTCTGAAAACTCATGGTGGCCCCATTAATTTGTGGCTTAAAAACAACTCAGAACTAAAAAGAAGCATAAATAAATAAATAAAGGCACTGCTGTCATTTGCGGGTGATGTTCTTTTCCTGCTATCCACAATCCACACACTCGGGAGTTAATTTTCCAGGGTCAGTGTTCACAGAGCATCCTCTTTCTCTTACCACCACCCCACCACCCTTAATTATTTAGAAAAGGCAGGGCCAGTCAGTGCTCCAAACATCAAGTTTTCTCTCCAAAATGCCAACTGGCACTTGGGGAGCAGGCTACATTCTCAGCTATCAGCACTTCCACTAGCCCCTGCACATAAGGAACATGTCTCCACTGAACTGTTCATTGTAATTTAAAAAAAAAAAAAAAGTAAAAAACTGTTTCTTAAAACCAAAAAAAAAAAAAACCAGGCATTTCCCTATTACCCACCCACCCCACTCTCCCACACCCAGTGCTCCCCTCACCACACACACACTCAAATATTTCATACCAAGGGTGTGTCCCAAGCACGGGGTCTGGCTCCACTCTTCTTTTACACCCCTTGGAGGCCTCTGGAGAAACCATACCTTTGGTTGGCAATTCCCTGAACCTTGCCTATTCAAGCTGGCACTTATTCAAAAAGGCAGGTGAGTCTTCATGTCAGGTTTTTAAAAGGAGTTTAAGAGGTGCCAGGTGATATGCCTACTCACCCTCAAGTTTCTCAAAGGTAATAATTTCTTGAGATGTTTACAATGTCTCAACTATGGGTTAATTAAATCCCTTAGGATGGTGGGCATAGGAAAATCCTCCATCTCAATGCCCCCCATTTTGAAAAAAAAGAGGGGGAATCTCCAAAATTACGAATTTGAATGTCTACATACTTGATTGAACTAAGGAGTAAGTTCCTCACGTGTGTTATTCTTGGTTTGAGCTTGGTGGTGCAGTGGTTAAGAGCTCAGCTGCTAACCAAAAGGTCTGCTGTTTGAATCCACCAGCTGCTCCCTAGAAACCCTATGGGGTAGTTCTACTCCGTCCTATAGGGTTGCTAAGAGTCAGAATTCACTGGATGGCAATTGGTTTGTTCGTTTTTCAATCTTTGGCTGAAAGGTGGACTTTGTTATCAATTTATTAAATCAACTGGTAATTTGCTGGATATTTCTCATACACGAACTTATGTCTTCAAATCCAGCCAATCAGGTTTAGGGAGAGAGAAACTTCTCTACCTTAGCCTCCCTGCCACTCCCACACCTTTTTCATTGATTTCCATGCCCTGTTTAAGTAACATCATTCATCACTTCTCACTGTCTAGGTTATCTGAGCCAATTCATGGCAGTCAATTCCACCTGAGCCCTAGGATACCCTCATTTACATGCTCTGCCCTGTTGTTCCTTCACCAATGGCTGTCTTCACATCTCCCCTTGAATATCTACTAGGCATCTCAAACTTAATGTGGTTCAAATAAAATTCTTGGTCCAAGTGTCTTATCTACCTTCCAGTCTTCCTTATCTCAGCAAATGTTCTCACTATCCTCTGGTTGTTCAGGACAAAAACCTAGAAATCATCCTTGATTTCTCTCCTTTATTCAAATCTTGCATCCAGTCCATTGACACATATTCTGGACTCTTGGCTCTACCTTAACATAAATCCTGACTCTATCCACTTCTCACTACCTCCACCTTATAGCCACCATCATCTCTTGGTTAAAACTGGACTCCGTGCCACCAATCTTCCCTCTTACAGTCTACATAACAGCATCATCTCAGTGACTTCTCATGGCAATTAGGAAAAATTCCCAAATCCTTCCCATGGTCCTTCATGATGCGGGGCTTGCCCACCACACAAACCTCATTTCCTAACAGTCTTCCCTCGGTTCACTCCACACTAGCCATGACTTATTTCCTGAGCTTCCTCAAACATGCCAAAACCCTTGGTTATTTAAGGGCCTCAGAAAAAACTCTTTCCTTTATCGGCAATATCCCCCCTCCAGAACTTCATACAGCTATTCTCTCCTTTGATATAGGTCAGTTATCTCCTCAAATATCCTGATCCCATAAGCCTTTACTAACTATTAATCTAAAACAGCTCACCCCACTCATTCCCTCACATGCAACTCTGTCTTATTTTCAAAATATTTAGCTCTCCTTGACGTTTTTTGTTAATTAGTACCTGTAAATGTATTTTTTTGTGGTTGAGAATATATGCAGCAAAACGTACACCAACTCAACAGTTTCTACCTGTACAATTTAATGACATCGGTTACATTCAAGTTGTGCAACCATTCTTACCCTCCTTTTCTGAGTAGTTCCTCTGTCATTAGCGTAAACCCACTGCTCCTTAAGGTTCCTATCTAATCTTTTCAGTAAATGTTGTCAATCTGATGCCATATAGACAGTCCTTAAAAGAGCATATGCTCAAGGTAGACCATTTTTATTAGTTAAGTAGCTAATGTTCTGGAGCCCTCGTGGCACAGTGGTTAAGTGATACGGTAGCCAAGCAAAAGAAGAGCAGTTTGAATCCACCACCTGCACCTTGGAAACCCTATGGGGCAGTGCTATTCTGCCCTACAGGGTCTCTGAGTCGGAATCAACTCAACAGCAACAGTATGGTGTTTCCTTTTTTATACTTCAGTTTTAAGATGATTCAAGGGAATGCTTTTGGTGTAATGTTTAAAGATTATCTCACGGCAATAGTTTCAGGAGATCATTCACCCTCAATGGCTCCAAAAAGTCTAGGGTTCATGAGAATTTTAAATTCTGTTCTGCATGTTCCCCCTTTTAATCAGGGCTTTTCTATGGACTCTTTGATCAAAATGTTCAGCGACAGTAGCCGGGAACCTTCTGGTTCTTCTGGTCTCGTGGCATGCTAGATGTCCTTTTAAAAAACATGAGTGGACGCTGGAGGTTATCAAATACTTATTTTATTACACCTATTAATATAACCACATTTATTTTTCCTGTACATATGGCAAATTATACTGATTCATTTTTGAATATTAAATTAACCTTGAATTCTTGGGATAGACCCAACTTGGTCATAATATATTCTTCTTTAGAGTATTGCTGGATTTGTTTTGCCTATTTCTTTTTATATTTTGCATCTATGTTCATCAGTGACATTGCCGTGTAATTTTCCCATCTTCTGCTGCTCTTGTCAGGTTTTGGTATCAATATTCATTCTACAAGCTTTATAAAATGAGTTTGGGTATATATTTCATTTTATATTGAAGAATTTGTGAAGTATTTCTTGAATATTTGGCAGAATTTGCAGGAAAAGCCATCTGACATGACGTTTTCTTTTTGAGAATAGTTTGAGCTCTAATTCAATTCTATTAATAGTTGTGGAATTACTTTTGCTTACTGTTTCTTCTTGAATCGTTGTTATTAACTTACATGGTATGATACGTTTGCCTACTTTACCTAAATTTCCAAATTTATTGGCTAATATGGTTCATAACATTCTCACATTATCTTTAAGTTCTGCAAGATCTGTAGTCATTTTCTTTCTAATTCCTGATATTCGTTATTTATACCTTCATTCTTTTTCACTTGATCAATCTTGCCTAAAGTTTGTCAATTTTACCAGCATTTTCTAAGAATCAACTTTAGTCTTCGTTGATCGTCTGTTGCATGTATTCAATCATTTATAGAAACAAAAATTCCTATGAATGTTTGTTTCTGGTTTTTTCCCAACATTTTGAATGGATGTTTAACTCACTTATTTTTCAAGATTTGTTCTTTCCAATTATATTTTTAAGGCTATAAGTTTCCTATATTATATTGTCTGTACTGCACCAATTTTTATATGCACTATGTTCATAATTGTTCACTTCAAAACATATTCTAATTTTCATTATGATGTCTTTTTTAATGCATAGTATTTTAAAATATCCAAGCACATGGAGATTTTGTATTTTCTTTTTCTAAGATGTTTTTTTTTTAAATTATGGTGTACTTACATAGTATCCTCTATATTATTGCAGACTCTTGAAATTTGTTGAGACTTGCTTTATAACACAGTATACAGTCAATTTTTATAAACACTATGTATGTGCATGAGATGAATGTATATTCTTTAGTGGTTAGATAATGCACACACATACACATATATAAATTTGGTATTTTTATAGATGTTAAATCTTCTGTATCCTTGATAATTTATGGACTTCTATGTTTCTGAGGAGTGTGTTAAAAATCTATTATGATGCATGATGTCAAAAGGAGCCCCAGTAGTGCAGTGGTTAAGCACTCAGCTCTTACACCTTTTGATTTGATCCACCAACTACTCCACAGGAGAAAGATATGACAGTTTCCTTCCATAAAGATTACAGCCTTAGAAACCCTTTGGAGAAGTTCTACTCCATCCTATAGTCACTATGAGTCAGAATTGACTCAACAGCACACAAGAAAAAATGTACGATGTGATGGAAACTGAGGAGTACAAAGCTCAAAGAATTGGTCCTACCTCCAGGGTCAAAGGATGAAGGACAGAGAAAACAGCAGAGACATCCAAAAGCTTGGAAAAAAGGAAGCTGAGAGGACGATGGTTAGTGGTTTAAGGGCTTTGAAGGGCTACCACATATACTGAGGAATCTGGAGTGCAATGTTCTTGCCTAAGGATGAAGACATGCTCATAAAGATCCTGACAAAGCTTTAGGCTTGCACCTCTGGTTGATCTTTGGGCTCCATAGGGGCAGGAAGTGAAGGCTAAGGCAGAGTTTTAGGCCCTCTTGCTTAGCATTGAAAGAACACGCCCATTCAGAGCCAATCTGCAAAGACTGGGATAATGTTACTTTTTCTTTTTGGCTACAAGCATTTAAAGAAAGCACTGTCAAGTCATGAAATGACTGCTGAGATAACAGAACAGAACCTCAGTGTCCACACATGAGAAGACATACAATCTTTGCAGAAATAGTTTGGAAACATCACTAAGCAAATGGATGACTGGCCCTCAACAATTAAAAAAAAAAAAAAAAGCAAACCCTAATGACTGGAGGGCATCTGATTTCCAGAGTTACATTATAATATTTAAGATATCCAGTTTGCAACACACTATTTTAAGTCATAAAAAGAAAAAGAAAATGATGGTTCATTTGTTAAGAAGAAAGAAAGAAGAGAAATGAACAGAAAGCATCCCTAAGGAAACAGAGATATTGGAATTACTAGACAAAGATTTTAAACCAATTGTCTTAAATTTCCTCAAAGACCTGAAGAAACCATAGACAAAAAAAAAAGGAAACCAAGAGAAGAATGTATGAACAAGTAGAAAATATTAATAAAGAAATATTATACAAAAGAACCAAATAGAAATTATAGAGCTGAAAAGTAGAATAGCTGAAACAAAATTTTCATTAGAGGAGCTCAACAGCAGATTTGAGCAAGAAAGCAGGAAAATGTAAACTTGAAAAAGCACAACTGAAATTGTTCTAACTGAGGAGCATAAAGGAAAAAGAATGAAGAAAATGAACAGAGCCTAAGGGACCTGCGGGACAACATCAAGCATACCAATATACTCATTAAGGGAGTCCCAGAAAGGAAAGAAAGATGAAAGGACAGAAAGAATATTTGAAAACGTAATGACTGGAAGTTTCCCAAATGTCATCTAGATATCCAAGAAGCTCAATGAACTCAAAGGACAATAAATACATAGATATCCACAGACAGACATAATCAAAATGTCAAAAGACAAAGACAGAAACTTGAAAGCAGCAAGAGATAAGCGACTCCTAATGTACAAGAGAGTCTCAACAAGTTTAACTGTTGATTTTTCATCAGAAACCATTGAGACAAGAAAATAGCGGGATGATGTATTTAAGATACTGGAAAAAAAAATACAGAAACAAAACTATGAACCAAGATGGCAATATCTAGCAAAACTATCTTTCAAAAATGAAGGCGAAATTAAGACATGCCCAGATGCACAAAACCTGAGGGAGTGTGTTAGCAGCAGAACTGCCTTATGAGAAATGCTACAGGTAATCATTCTGGCTGGCATGGAAGGACACTAGACAGTAACTGGAAGCCATAAAAAGAAACAAAGACTCCGTAAAGGTAACTACTTAGATAAAACAAAGTCAGTAATATTTTTATATCACGCCTCTCTTTTATTCACATATGATTTAAAGCACGAATGAATAAAAATACTTACACGTCTCTCTTAATGGACACACAATGTATAAAGATGCAATTTTTGTACCAGCAACGTAAGTAGGGGAGGTAACTGAGCTGAATAAAAGCAGAATGTTCTATACTGTTGAAGCTAAATTTGTATTAATTAAAAGAAGATTGTTATAAATATAAGATATTAATTGTAATCCTCATGGTCACCACTAAGAAGTTAAAAAATATAAGGAAAGGAAATAAGGAGAGGATCAAAATTGTACACGTGAAAAAAATCAGTCAAACACAAAAGTGGACAGTAGTGAAGAAAATGAGAAACAAAATACATATATGACCTACTACAAAGTAGAATATATAAGTCCTTCCTTATCATTAATCGCTTTAAATATAAATAGATTAAATTCACAATTGGGAACTTTGTTGGACCATGATTCTCAGTGCTTTGGCAGTTATGATGTAGTTTAGCAGTCGTATAACGATGCAATCACTTCCATGATGAGATGTGATATAATGCGATTACCTCCATGATGGGATCTGCTATGAGTAGCCAATTAGATGTAAGGGAGTTTCCTCAGGGGTGTGGACTGCATCCAATATAGGTGGACTTTCTGGCAAGGCTCTTGAGCTTTTGCTCACTCTGAATCCTGCAGCTGGCTCCTCTTCATCTGATCTCAAGTTTTTGGGACTTGAACTCTCAGCTTACCTTCCAATTTTGGGATTCATCAGCCTCCGCAGTCTGTGAGCCACGACCTGCCAGCTTACCTGCCGATCTTGAGATTTGTCAGCCTTTGCAGCCTGTGAGCCACAGACCTGTTGTATGACCTGCAGATCTTGAGTTCTGCAGTCCCTGCATCTGTGTGAGTCAGGAGAAACTACCAGCCTGACCCATGGACTTGAGACTTACCAGCGTCTACAGCCTCGTGAGCCATTTCCTTGATATAAATCTATTTATATATAAATACATATATATATGTATCTCACTGGTTTTGCTTCTCTAAAGAATCCAGCCTAAGATACCAATTAAAAGACAAACATTGGCAGAATGAATAAAAAAATCATTCAATTGCTATCAAGCTGATCTGACTCATGGTGACCCCTCCCCTCATGTGTGTCATAGTAGTAGTGACACATAAGTGTGTCAGTTCAATGGCTAATTTTTCAAAAGTAGATCACCAAGCCTTTCTTCCAAAGTGCCTCTGGGTGGACTCAAACCTCCAACATTTTGGTTAGCAGCTGAATGCATTAACCGTTTGTACCTCCCAAGGGGTCTATGTTTATTTCTGTATTACTTGTCTTTATACGATATACATACATACACACATACACACACATACATACACAGACACATAGACATCCATGAGTGGTTCATACAGACGCTTTGGACTTCATCTAGCAGGGCTCTAGTAATTATTCATAGAAAAGTAATGATACCAATTACAAATGCGTATTTGTCCATTTCCCCTTTCAGATTTATTAGTTTTTGTATTTTGGAGCCCTGTTGTTAAATATGTACACATTTAGGATTGTTGTATCTTTTTGGAGAAATAAACCTTTATTACGTTATGTCCCTACCTATTCCCAATAATACTCCTTTTTCTGAAGTATAATTTGTCTGATATTAATATAGTACTGCAGTAGAACTGGATAATTTTCAACCATTTCAAGAGGTAACATAAGATCAAGAACTGATGGTATAAAAGGAAGAAATCGAAGCTGCATTGAAGGCATTGGTGAAAAAACTATCCTCTCTCCACCATCTTCACTAACTCTGACACCAACTGTCCCTCACACAGCACTCCCTACTTCTCTGCCGGGTTCAATAATTCATTGCAACGGCCACACAGAGCTCACAGTCCATATTGATGATTATGGGGTTTATTAGGGATGTAACAGTTATAACTCAGGCTCAAAGACACTCAGAATACAGTTCTTCTATCAGGACAACCTCTTCCCTCCTGTGCTCATAGGCGTGCCTCTGCCTGGCCTTGGGCCTCTCTCCAAAGGCACTCAGCTTTCCTTCTCCCTGGGCCAGCATCTCCTATAGCCGGGTCCCTGTTGCTTGGTCTCTCCTGCCATGGCATCTTACCGTCTTCAGGGTTACAGCTTCCTCTCTCTATCTCAGTCTCCTGCTTCTAGGAGCTTCTCAGTGCAGGGATCTCAGGTCCATAATATATGCTCAGCTCCTGGCTCTTCTTCCTTGATGGGAGTTGAATCCTCCTCTTTGCTCTGGAACTGGTTCTCTTTGAAGGGAAAACTAAACAATCCTCTTGGTGAGCCACAATTACCCTATCACACAGTCCTGCCCAAGCACCAGGGTGGATGTTATAAGACCATGGCTAGAAAGGCCACACAAAGTAAACAATCACATCACAGTACCTTGGACTCATTTTTCAAGAGAACTATCAAAAATCCCATCGGAACGGATTGGTAAAGAACATAATCAATGGCAAGAACATTTTCATACTTATGTTTTCCGTATTTGGAAGAAATCTATACCGCTATTCTTATTTTGCCAATTCACAGGGATCACAGAGATTAGTGGTAGATATTGCAGTACCAGAAAACTCTCTGGTGAAACAGTCTGTGAGCAGTCTTACAAACATGGATATTCCACCAGAGTCAAAAGAATGACGTTACATTAATCATCAAAGAGAACATTTCAAGATCTAGCCTAAAGTACAATGTTGTCACTGATAGGCTAATATCCATACACTTACAAGGAAGACCAGTTTATATGACTCTTCAAATTTATGCACCAACCACTAATGCCAAAGACAAAGAAATTGAAGATTTTAAACAACTTCTGCAGCCTGAGATTGATCAAACATGCAATCAAGATGCATTGATATTTACTGGTCATTAGAATGTTAAAGTTGGAAACAAAGAAGGAAAAGTAGTTGGAAAATACAGCATTGCTGATAGAAATGATGCCAGAAATCTCATGAAGGAATTTTGCAAGACCAGTGACTCATCCACTGCAAATATTTTTTTTCACCAACATAAACGGCAGCTATACACGTGGACTTTACCAGATGGAACACACAGGAATCAAACTGACTACATCTGTGGAAAGAGAAGATGGGAAAACTCATATCATCAGTCAGAACAAGGCCAGGGATCGATTGTGAAACAGACTGTCAATTGCTCATATGGGAGTTCAAGTTGAAACTGAAGAAAAGTAGAATAAGTCAAAAAGGGCCAAAGTATGACCTTGAGTATATCTCACCTGTATTTAGAGACCACCTCAAGAATACATTTTATGTGTTAAACACTAATGACTGAAGACCAGGTGAGTTGTGGAATGACATCAAGGACATCACACATGAAGAAAGCAAGAGGTCCTTTAAAAGACAGGAAAGAAAGAAAAGACCAAAACGGATGTCAGAAGAGACTCTGAACCTTGCTCTTGAATGTCGGGTAGCTGAAGTGAACGGAAGAAATGATGAAGTAATAGAGCTGAACAGAAGATTTCAAAGGGTGGCTTGAGAAGAAAAAGTATTATAATGACGTGTGAAGATCTGGAGATGGATAACCAAAACGGAAGAACACTCAGCATTTCTCAAGCTGAAAGAACTGAAGAAAAAATTCAACCCTTGAGTTGCCATTAATATTAAATGACGCAGGAAGCATCAAAAGAAGATGAAAGTAATACCCACAGTCACTAAGCCAAAAAAAATTCGTCGACCTTCAACCATTTCAGGAAGTAGCATATGATCAGAAACCGATGGTACTGAAGGAAGAAGTCCGTGCTGCACTGAAGGAATTGGTGAGAAAAAAAAGCCTCCGAGAATTGATGGAATACCAACTGAGATGTTTCACCAAATGGATGCAGCACTGGAATCGCTCACTTGTCTAATCCCAAGAAATTTGGAATACAGCTACCTGGCCTATGAACTGGAAAGGATCCATATTTACGCCGATTCCTAAGAAAGGTGACCCAACCAAACGTGGAAATTATCAAACAATATCATTAATATCACATGCAAGTAATATTCTGCTAAAAATCATGCAAAAGTAGCTGCAGCAGTACATTGACAGGGAACTGCCAGAAATTTAAGCAGGATTCAGAAGAGGACATGGAAGGAGGGATATCACAGCTGATGTCATATCGATTCTGGCCAAAAGCAGAGAATACCAGAAAGATGTTTAAACCTGTGTTTTATTGACTATGCAAAGGGATTTGACTGCTTGGATCATAACAAATTATGGATAACATTGCGAAGAGTGGGAATTCCAGAACACTTAATTGTGCTGATGAGGAACCTGATCAAGAGGTAGACATTCAAACAGAAAAAGGTGATACTGCGTGGTTTAAAGTCAGGAAAGGTGTGTTTCAGGGTTGTATCCTTTTACAATACTTATTTAATCTGCAAATAATCTGAGAAGCTGGACTATACAAAGAACACGACATCAGGATTGGAGGAAGACTCATTATCAACCTCCATTTTGCAGATGACACAACCCTGCTTGCTAAAAGATAAAAGGACTTGAAGCACTTACTGATGAAGATCAAAGACCGCGGCCTTCAGTATAGATTGCACCTCAACATAAAGAAAACAAAAATCCTCACAACTGGACCAATGAGCAACATCATGATCAACGAAGAAAAGATTGAAGTTGTCAAGGATTTCATTTTATTTGGATCCACAATCAACACCCATGGAAACAGCAGTTAAGAAATCAAAAGATGCACTGCCATCAGGCAAATCGGCGCAAAAGACCTCTAAAGTGTTGAAAAGCAAAGACATCACCTTGAAAACTAAGATGCAACTGATCCAAGCCACAGTGTTTTCAGTGGCCTCGTATGTGTGGGAAAGCTGGCTGATGAATAAGGAAGACCGAAGAAGAATTGATGCCTTTTAATTGTGTTGGTGAAGAATTCTGAATATACCATGAACTGCCAAAAGAACGAAAAAATCTATCCTGAAAGAAGTATAACCAGAATGTACCCTAGCCTAGAAGCAAAGATGGCTAGACTACATCCTACAATACTTTGGACCTGTTTTCAGGAGGAATTAGTCCATGGAGAAGGATATCATGTACTATTTCTTTGGACTATCTAAGACCTGAAGAACAAAATCTCATGGTCCAAATTAATGTTTTTACTTACTAATTTTCAAATGTAGCCCTGGTGGAACAGTGGTTAAGAGCCTGGCTGAAACTAAAACGTCTCAACCAGCCTCTCCTTAGAAGCCCTACTGTGCAGTTCTATTCTGTCCAACAGGGTCACTGTTAGTTAAAATTTAATCCACAGCAATGAGTTATTTAATTTTCAAATATAAATTTTTTTGTGTTAATGTCTAAATTCTAAAGTAAATTTTCTTTTATAAACTTCCTGTTTTATAAATTTATTTTCTATTATTCAAATTTATTGTTATGGCAGAATCAAATTTAAAAAGTGACATAATTTTCAATCCAGGCAAAATGAAACGGCAATAACTAAGTGCAGTGCAAAAATGGATGCCTGCAGAAGATAAAAAGAAAATGATTTGTGAATCCCTGAAGACTATTCCAAAATTCGTTTTTAGAATGTAATAAATCAGCAGAGACTTCTTGCATTAAAGGTACGTGCTTAATGGGTGGGAATCATCCTACTAGTACCACTAGTGCTGAAATTAACGATGGCAATACAAATATAACAGAATTTGTTCTAAATTCTGCAACTACTTCTTGCTGTAGTAAAAAAAAAAAAATTAGTAGTGATCTAGAAAGTGAAACTAAGAATATTAAATTGTCACATCTGCAGACCCCATAAATAACAGAAATGCAGATCCTGCCTTGTGGAATAATTTTCTTCCAACGAAGTAAATTACTGGATCAAAAGAGGCCCAAGTGATTGTCAACATCACAGTTGTCCACTTGTAAATTTGTGTTGAAAATTCCTGGACGGTAAACAAAGTTCTGTAGCCAGAATTTTTTCTAGAGTGCAAAGTTAATGATGAAAATTATAAGAGGGAGTGGCTACTGCAATCTCCATCAGTCAGCTCCCTGTATTGTTTTGTTTGCAAACCTACTAACCAAACAAACAAACCCGTCATCCTCATTTAATTCTCGAATTGTTACAGATGAATTTAGCAATTGGTGCAAATTGAATAGGATCGGTAAACATGAAAATAGTTCAATTCACAGAGATTATGTTATCATATTTAAACCAAACACATTGTTCTGGCTTAATTTATGAACTGGAATCACAAATTAATGAACATCAGTATTGAAAAGCCATTTTGTAATGTGTCGTTGTTGTCCTAACAATCACTGAATGTGGACTATCTTCGTGAAAAAGAAATGAAGTCTTTGGGTCCCCACGAAATGGAAAATTTTAAAGTTGGCTTCAACTTGTTGCTCATTTGATCTATTTTTAGCAAGTCACATCTCAAAATACGGTAAGACAGGAAAGGGCAATCCATCCTATAATTCTAAAATAATGTGTAAAAAAATTATAATCTTGTTAAGTGATGAAGTTCAATCAACTACTGTCAGTGAAATAAGTATAGCTCGATATTTTATTTTGTCTGTGGATTCCACTTCTGAGCCTTCTCATACAGGCCAGCTAAGTATTGTTTAAAGATCCGTATCTCCAACAGGTAGAAAACCTGTATGGTGATTTATCACATTTACTAGCTTAAAAAATCATACTGGTAAAGACATTGCAAAGCAAGTGTTTCATTAATTATGTGAAGTTTGCAAAATTGATTTTTCTAAGTGCAGAGACCAATCCTATGACAATGCTGCCATTACGTCACTGCATTATAAAGGCATACAACAGAAAATTCTGGAATGAAATTAATCTGCCATTTTCATACCAAGGTGCTGCACATTCACTTAATTTTGTAGGATGTATCACAACAGATTTTTTTTGTCCAAAAGCAATTGATGTTTTTTCTAATATTCAGTTACTTTACAAATTTTTTGCCACCTCTACTCACTGATGAGCTGTTCTTAAAACACATTCAGGCAATGATTGAGCATTAAAATGTCTAATACACATTGGGAAGCACATGCTATAGCAACAAATACAATTCTAGGCGCCACACAGAATATTGCTGAAGACCAGATACAAAAAGGAAACACCAAAACAGAAGCTAAAATCATCGCTGCCTTAGTCATCTAGTGCTGCCACAACAGATACCATAAGTGGATGGCTTTAACAAAGAGAAATTTATTTTCTCACAGTCTAGTAGGTTACAAGTCCAAATTCAGGACGTCAGCTCCAGGGGAAGGCTTTCTCTCTCTGTTGATTCTGGAAGAAGGTCCCCGTCCTCCATCTTCCCATGGTCAAGGAGCTTCTCAGGCACAGGGACCCTGGGTCCAAAGGACATGCTCTGCTCTTGGTAGTATGAGGTCCCCAACTCTCTATCCTTTCATCTCCTGAGAGGTAAAAGGTGGTGCAGGCCACACCCTAGGGAAACTCCCTGTATCTGGGATCAGGGAGGTGTTAAAATCCCACCCTAATCCTCTCAACATAAAATTACCATCACAAAATGGAGGACAACCTCACATGGCCTATCCAAGTTTATACACACATTCTGGGGGGACATAATTCAATTCATGACATTCTACCCTTTGGCCCGCCCAAAATCACATTCTTGCAAATGGAAAACGTATTCATCCCATCACAAACCAAAACCAAACCCACTGCCGTCCAGTCGATTCTGACTCATAGCGACCCTACAGGACAGAGTAGAACTGCCCCACAGAGTTTCCAAGGAGCGCCTGGCAGATTCGAACTGCCGACCTCTCGGTTAGCAGCCGTAGCACTTAACCACTATGCCACCAGGGTTTCCTCATCCCGTCATAGCATAGAAAAATCTTAAATCAAGTCCAAGTCCAAAATTCAAAAATCCCTCTTCATCTGTGAAATCTAGGACACAAGTTATCTGCTTCCTAAGGTACAATGGCATAAAAGGCACAAGCTAGACATTTCCATTACAAACGGAAGAATCTTGAGGGAAAGAAGGCATAACATGCACCAAGCGAGTCAGGAGAACACATCGCATTAGCCCTCAAAGACATTGCAAACCAAGTGTTTCACTAATTAGGCGAAGTTTGCAAAATTGATTTTTCTAAGTGCAGAGACCAATCCTATGACAATGCTGTGAAATGTCACTGCATTATAAAGGCATGCAACAGAAAATTCTGGAATGTAATGAATATGCCATTTTCATACCAAGGTGCTGCATATTCACTTAATTTTGTAGGATGTATCACAGTGGATTTTTGTCAAGAAAAATGATTTTTTTCTTCTATTCAGATATTTTACAAATTTTTTACCGTCTCTATTCACCGATGAGCTGTTCATAGGCAATGATCAGCATTAAAATCTCTTTCTAATACCCACTGGGAAGCACATGCTATAGCAATGAGTGCAATCCTGGAATCACACACTCAGATTCTAGGTGCCATAGAGAATATTGCTGAAGACCAGTCACAAAAAGGAGATACCAGAACAGAAGCTTAAAACGTCGCCAACAAAATGGAAACACAGACCATATATTTACGTTTGTTATGTATAATAATATATTGCATCATTTCCATTTGACGAGGCAATTCTCCAAGACAGGAAAGAAAGAAAAGACCAAAACGGATGTCGGAAGAGACTCTGAACGTTGCTCTTGAGTGTCGAGTAGTTAAAGTGAAAGGAAGAAATGATGAAGTTTTGAGTATTGAGACGCCTCCAGTGATCTCTCTTACAAAAAAACCAGAAAAAACAAGTGAAGCGATTATATTTATGACAAGCTAGGAGCCCTGAACATCAAAAGTAAAGTTAGAAAATGGACTCAGCGGCAGGGGGAGGGAGAGACTATTCAGAAGTGGAGAGGAGTTACTGGACCTGAATAGCCAGGAACCCTCAGGCACCATTCCCTGGAGCGACTGCAGTGGGGCTGGCAGTGGCGTTCCAGAGGCGTTTAGCTCAGGGAAGGACAGCAAGTTGCACAGACTACTCACACCTCCAGAACAAGAGAAGAACGGCACTCTCAGCAAGAGCTAATTACTTGTGTTTATTTTACTACGCCCCCAGCCCCCAAGCCGGCTTCAGTGGCTGTCAACTTCCCTGGGCCTGAGATAGGCCCTGGTACCACTCTGAGCCATTTTTCCATCCTTGAAGAAGGTATAAGTGCACAACTGGGGGAAAGATAATCTGCTAGCTCAATTAAGCTGGGGAGCTCAGGACAGAAGCAGCTCTTGTTCAGGCACAAACAGTCCATGGGCTTTGAATATTTTTCACCCCAGCATGGACCTGTGTGGGCCCATTTCAGCAGAATAGGCCCTTGTTGCCAGACTGCAACTGTTTCAGCTGGACGGTGGAAAGATGGGTGTTTGATGTTTGACACCGCTTTGCCTATTAAACAGGGTCTTCACCTACCCACATCAGGGGCCTAAGGACTGCTGGTCCACCCACAATACCTAGCCACCTGTGACAGGGCTCCAAGGATAAGTAGTACCTCCCAGAACTTACAACCAAAAGCATTGGGTACCCGTCGCCCTTCTGCAGAACCCACCCGTGTGCTCTACAGAACAGGGATGCACTTTCCTCACAGACACTCAGAGCACAGCTGTCAGACCCCTGCCTTGATCAGAGCCTGACCCCCTACTGCAGCCAGATACTTCTGCCTACACCAATAACCCCTGCCCCTCTAAGGCTGTAGGACAGAGCCTGTACCTTACACTTTATGACCAACTACCTGGGCACCTGAGTTGAATCCATACAAGAAAACTAAATGAACTCCTAGGCTCATATGCCTGGTAACAGTGCTAGCCATCTGGTGATAGTACATTAGAGCTTCAAAGGTGAAAATAATCAACCTAGCGCACTCAAGCAGCTTATTTGGGTATACCAAAACTAAACAAAGCAAGAAGCTAGGATACAAAAAGTAAGCATAAAATAAACTAATACAATAACTTATAGATTGCTCAGACACAACAGTCAATATCAAATCACATAAAGAGGCAGACACAGGAGCAGGACCAAGATGGCTGACTAGGTAGAAGATTCCACTTATCCCTCTTGAAACAAAGACTCGAAAAAACAAGTGAACTGATCACATAAAGGACAATCTACAAACCCTGACCATCAAACACGGAACTAAGGAGTTGACCTGAGTGACGGGGGAGCAAAAAGCCACGCTGCAGCAGGGACCACTTCCAGAGCCAGTGTCCCACGCCGCAGCCTTGAGCCCTCGCGGTTTCCTGGTGTCAGAGTGGTGGGGCTGATTGTGGCTTACTGAGACAGGGAAGAAGAGATATAGGCCTAACCCTCAGGACCAACCTCAGAGGGGACCCAGGCAGCACACACAGGCTCCACACAGACGCGGCTGACAGGGAAACGAAAAACTATAGGGAAGCAGCGACTGGTTTTGGAGCCTGGAGTGCAGCGTCCCAGAAAGGAAACCCTGGTGCTGGGCTTTGGACTAAGTGTGGGGGAGCCGATTATGGCTTCCTGAGACGGTGTGAGCATGGATGCAGCCCTAACCCTCTGGGACAGTCTCAGCAGGGATCCAGTCAGCACACACGAGCGACACAATGCTCTGGAATCTCAGAAAAAACAGTCCTCACCAAACAACATAAGTAACTTTGTATATTTTGCCAGGCTACTCTCTTCTATATATCTGATTCCACCCCTCATTGCCCCAGCCAGCTTCATTAACATTGGAATTCTCTGTGCCAGAGAGTGAAGTGCACTGCTGAATTTTTTTTCTTCTTTCTTTTCTAACCCATTCTCCTGGCCTGAGAAAAGCAGCATTTAACAATCAAAGAAAAAATCCTTCCCTGACTTGCCTAAACTGAAATAACAGTACAGAATCAGCTCCATCCAGGCATTAACAGACCCATAGTCTTTGGCTTTCACCCTACAGGTAACAAGGTGGCTATTACAATGTAAAGGCAATTCTGATAGAGATCTGAACATAATTGTTTTAGCTCAGCAGTGGAAAGGCAAGTTTTGGAGGTCAGATACCTCTCTACCTATTAAACAGAGCCTTCGCTGATCCGCACCAGCGAACTGAGGGCTGAGACTCCACCCACATCACCTAGCCACCTGCTAGAGGGGTCTGAGAATAGTGACGCCTACCCAAGCATTGGGTGCCTGAGATACAGCTGCAAAGCCCACCCACCAGAGTGCTCTAGAGAATAGAGCCACACCTACTTCACTGACACTTGAAGGAAGGCTGTCAGCATCCTGCCCTCCTCGAAATGTGACCCCATGCCACTAATAGAAACTGGTGCATACAACCATCACCACTACTCCTCTAAGATAATACGTGAGAGCCTACACCACACACTAGGTGACCAGCTATCAGGACACCTGAGCTGATTCTATTCAAGAATAGTGAATGGACTCATACACTTATATACCTGGTAACAGCTCAGGCAAGCTGGTAACAGGACGTAAGTGATTCAAAAGCTATATCAATCACGATACCACAATCTAGTAGCCCATCTGGGTGTATTGTAACAAAACAAAATAAGAAGATAAGACTCAGTGAGCAAATATAAAAGAAAATATTACAATATCTTATAGATGGCTCAGAGACAGCAGTCGACATCAAATCACATGAAGAAGCAGACCATGATTGCTTCTACAAACCCCCAAATCAAAGAATCAAAATCATTCCCAGATGTAGATACATTCCTAGAATTGCCAAATGTAGAATATAAAAAAATTATATACAGAATGCTTCAAGACATCAGGAATGACCTCATAAATGAAATAAGGCAATCTACAGAAAACACCAAGGAATACGTGGATAAAGCAGTTGAAGATATCCAAAAGATTATTCAACAACATAGTGAAAAAATTAATAAGCTGTAAGAATCCATAGAGAGACAGCATTCAGAAATCCAAAAGATTAACAATAAAGTCACAGAATCAGACAACTCAATAGGAAGTCAGAGAAGCAGAACCGAGGAACTGGAATGCAGAGTGGGGGAGCTGGAGGATAAGGCAATTGACACAAATATAGTTGAAGAAAAATCAAATAGAATTTAAAACTATGAAGAAACCCTAAGAATCATGGGGGACTCTATCAAGAATAATTTGCGTGTGATTGGAGTTCCAGAACAGGGAGGGATAACAGAAAATACAGAGAGAACAGTGGAAGATCTGATGGCAGAAAAATTCCCTGGCATTGTGAAAGATGAAAAGATATCTACCCAAGATGCTCATCGAACCTCATACAAAATAGATCCCAAAAGAAAATCACCAAGACATATCATCAAACCTGCCAAAACCAAAGATAAAGAGAAATTTCAAAAGCACCCAAGGATAAACGAAAAGTTACCTACAAAGGAGAATCAATAAGTTTGCACTACTCGGCAGAAACCATGCAGGCAAGAAGACAATGGGATAACATATATAGAGCACTGAAAGAGGAAAAACTGTCAGCAAACAATCATATATCCAGCAAAATTCTAAAACATGAAGGTGAAATTAAGATATTTACAGATAAACACAAGCTTAGAGAATTTGCAAAAACCAAACCAAAACTGCAAGAATTACTGAAGGAAATTCTTTGGTCAGAAAATCAATAATATCAGATACCAACACAACACAAGGTCACAGAACAAAACATCCTGATATCAACCCAGATAGGGAAATCACAAAAACAAAATAAGATTAATTAAAAAAATTGCTCAAAACAGGGAATCATTGATGTGATTATGTAAAAGATTACGATAGTGAAAAAAGAGGGACTAAATACAGGAGGCTTAGAAATTACATATGGAGAGGAAACCAAGGCGATACAGGGTGAAACAACTTAGGTTTTTACTTACTCAAACCAGGGTAAATATTAAGGTAACCACAACAAGGTCTAACAATTCCATACTTCAAAATAAAAACCAAGATAAACATAACGACTCACCAAAATAAATTCAACTACTATAAAAAGGAGGAACACACATTCTACAAAGAAAAACTCAGCACAAAAAAGTAAATGGAAAAATGAAATTGTCAAAAACAGGCATCAAAATGACAGCACTAAACTCATACTTATCTATAATTACACTTAATGTAAATGGACTAAATTCACCAATAAAGAGACAGAAAGTTGCAGACTGGATGAAAAAACACGATCAGTCTGTATGCTGCCTAAAAGAGACACGCTTTAGAGTTAAGAGACACAAATAAACCATAACTGAAAGGATGGATAAAAATATATCAAGCAAACAACAATCAAAAAAGAGCAGGAAAGGCAATATTAATTTCCAACAAAATAGACTTTAAAATTAAATCCACCACAAAGGATAAAGAAGGATACTACATAAAGATTAAAGGGACAATTTACCAGGTACATATAACCGTATTAAATATTTATGCATCCAATGATAGGGCCGCAACATTCATAAAACAAATGTTAACAGAATTAAAAAGTGAGATAGACACCTCCACAATTATAGCAGGAGACTTCAACACAACACTCTCGGTGAAGGATAGGAAATGCAGTAAGAAGCTCAATACAGACACGGAAGATCTAAGTGCTACAATTAAACAACTTCACTTCATAGACTTATACAGAACACTCCACCCAACAGCTGCAAACTATAATTTCTTTTCTAGTGCACATGAAACATTCTCTAGAATAGATCACATATTAGGTCATAAAACAAGCCTTTGCAGAACCCAAAACATTGAAATATTACAAAACATCTTCTCTGAACAAAAGACCATAAAAGTAAAAATCAATAACAGAAAAACCAGGGAAAAGAAATCAAATGCTTGGAAACTGCACAATACCCTGCTCAAAAAAGACTGGGTTATGGAAGACCTTAAGGAGGGAATAAAGAAATTCACAGAATTCAACAAGACTGAAAACACTTCCTATGAAAACCTTTGGGACATGGTGAAAGCAGTGCTCAGAGGTCAATTTATATCAATAAAGGCACACATATTAAAGAAGAGCCAAAATGAAAGAACTGTCCCTACAACTTGAACAAACAGAAAGAGAGCAACAAAAGGAACTGTCAGGCACCAAAAGAAAGCAAAAAATAAAAACTACAGCAAAATTAAATGAATTAGAGAATAGAAAAACAATTGAAAGAGTTAACAAGGCCAAAAACTGCTTCTTTGAAAAAATTAACAAAATTGATAAACCATTGGCAAGACTGATTAAAGAAATACAGGAAAAGAAACCAATAATCCAAATAAGAAATGGGATGGGCCATATCACAACAGATCCAACTGAAATTAAAACAATCATATCAGATTACTACAAAAAATTGTATTCTAACAAATTTGAAAACCTAGAATAAATGGATGAATTCCTAGAAACACACTACCTACCTAAACTAACACAAACTGAAGTACAACAACTAAATAGACCCATAACAAAAACAGAGATTGAAAAGGTAATCAAAACACTCCCAACAAAAAAAAGCCCTGGCCCTGATGGCTTCACTGCAAAGTTCTACCAAACTTTCAGGGAAGACTTACCACTACTACTGAAGGTATTTCAAAGCATAGAAAAGGACGGAATACTACCTAACTCCTTCTATGAAGCCAGCATAACCCTGATACCAAAACCAGCTAAAGACAACACAAAAAAAGAAAATTACAGACCTATATCCCTCATGAACATAGATGCAAAAATCCTCAACAAAATTCTAGCCAGTAGAATTCAACAACATATCAAAAAAAGAATCCACCATAACCAAGTAGGATTTATACCAGGTATGCAAGGTTGGTTCAATATTAGAAAAACAATTAATGTAATCCACCACATAAAAAAAGGACAAGAACCACATAATTTTATCAATTGATACAGAAAAGGCATTTGACAAAGTCCAACACCCACTCATGATAAAAACTCTCAGCAAAATAGGAATAGAAGGAAAATTCCTCAACATAATAAAGGGTATTGGTACAAAGCCAATACCCAGAATCATCCTAAATGGAGAGGGCCTGAAAGCATTTTCCTTGAGAACGGGAAACAGACAAGGATCCCCTTTATCACTGCTCTTATTCAGCATTGTGCTAGAGGTCCTAGCCAGAGCAACTGGGCTAGACAAAGAAATAAAGGGCATCCAGATTGGTAAGGAAGAAATAAAATTATCTCCATTTCCAAAGACATTATCTTATACACAGAAAACCCTGAGGAATCCTCAAGAAAACTAATAGAAGGGTTCAGCAAAGTTTCAGATTACAATACAAACACACAAAATCAGTTGGATTCCTCTATATCAACAAAAAGAACATTGAAGAGGAAATCATCAAATGAATGCCATTCACAGCAGCCCCCAAGAAGATAAAATATTTAGGAATAAACCTTACCAAAAAATGTAAAAGAGCTATACCAAGAAAACTACAAGGTACTACTGCAAAAAAAACAAAAGGGACCTACGTAATTGGAAAAACATATCTTGCTCGTGGATAGGAAGACAACATTGTAAAATTGTCCATTCTATCAAAAGCCATCTATAGATACAATGCACTTCCGATCCAAATTCCAATGACATTTTTTAAACAGATGGAGAAACAAATCACCAACTTCATATGGAAGGGAAAGAAGTCGCGGGTAAGTAAAGCATTACTAAAAAAGAACAAAGTGGGAGGACTCACTCTGCCTGATATTAGAACAAATTATACTGTCACAGTAGTCAAAACAGCCTGGTACTGGTACAGCAACAGACACATAGACCAATGGAACAATATTGAGAATCCAGATATAAATCCATCCACATATGAGCAGCTGATATTTGCCAAAGGCCCAGTGTCAGTTAATTGGGGAGAAGATAGTCTTTTTAACAAAAGGTGCTGGCGTAACTGTATAGCCACCTCCAAAAAATGAAACAGGACCCCTACCACACACCATGCACAAAAACTAACTCCAAATGGATCAAAGACCTAAACATAAAATCTAAAACGATAAAGATCATGGAAGAAAAAATAGGGACAACATTAGGAGACCTCATACAGGGCATAAACAGAATACAAAACATTACTAAAAATGACGAAGAGAAACCAGATAACTGGGAGCTCCTAAAAATCAAACACCTATGCTCATCTAAAGACTTCACCAAAAGAGTAAAAAGACCACCTACAGACTGGGAAAAAGTTTTCAGCTAAGACATCTCCACCCGGTGCCTGATCTCTAAAACCTACATGACTCTGCTAAAACTCAACCACAAAAAGACAAACACCCCAATTAAAAAATGGGCAAAGGATATGAACAGACACTTCACTAAAGAAGACATTCAGGCAGCTAACAGATACATGAGGAAATGCTCTCGATCATTAGCCATTAGAGAAATGCAAATCAAAACTACAATGAGATTCCATCTCACTCCAACAAGGCTGGCATTAATCCAAAACACACAAAAAAATAAATGTTGGAGAGGCTGTGGAGAGACTGGAACACTTATACTCTGCTGGTGGGAATGTAAAATGGTATACAACCACGTTGGAAATCAATTTGGTGCTTCCTTAAAAAGCTAGAAATAGAACTACCATACAACCCAGCAATCCCACTCCTCGGAATATATCCTAGAGAAATAAGAGCCTTTACACAAATAGATACATGCACTTCCACGTTTATTGCAGCACTGTTTACAATAGCAAAAAGATGGAACCAACCAAGGTGCCCATCAATGGATGAATGGATAAATAAATTATGGTATATTCACACAATGGAACACTGCACATCAACAAAGAACAGTGACGAATCTGTGAAACACTTCATAACATGGAGAAACCTGGAAGGCATTATGCTGAGTGAAATTAGTAGCAAAAGGTCAAATATTGTATAAGACCACTATTATAAGATCTTGAGAAATAGTTTAAACTGAGAAGAACATATTCTTTTGTTGTTATGGGGGGGGAGGGAGGGAGGGTAGGAGAGGGGTATTTACTAAAGAGATAGACAAGAACTACTTTCGGTGAATGGAAGAACAACACTCAACACAGTGGAGGTCAGCACAACTGGACTAAACCAAAGCAAAGAAGTTTCCTGAATAAACTGAATGCTTCGAAGGTCAGCAAAGCAGGGGCAGGGGTTTGGGGACCATGGTTTTAGGGGACATCTAAGTCAACTGGCATAATAAAATCTATTAAGAAAACATTCTGCATCCAACTTTGAAGAGTGGCATCTGGGATCTTAAATGCTAGCAAGCAGCCATCTCAGATGCATCAATGATTCTCAACCCACCTGGATCAAGGGAGAATGGAGAACACCAAGAACATAAGATAATAACGAGCCCAAGAGACAGAAAGGACTACATGAACTAGAGACTACATCATCCTGAGATCAGAAGAACTAGACAGTGCCGGGCCACAACCAATGACTGCCCTGACGGGGAACATAACAGAGATCCCTTGAGGGAGCAGAACAGTGGGATGCAGACCCAAAATTCTCATAAAAAGACCAGACTTAATGGTCTGACTGAGACTGGAAGGACCCCAGTGATCATGGCCCCCACACCTTCCGTTTACCCACTACGGGAACCATCCCCAAAGCCAGTTCATCAGACATGGGTTGGACTAGACATGGGTTGGGGAGGGATGCTGGTGAGGCGTGAGCTACTTGGTTTGGGTGGACACTTGAGACTATGTTGGCATCTCCTGCCTGGAAGGGAGATGGGTGGGTAGAGGGGCTTAGAAACTGGCAAAATGGTCACGAAAAGAAAGAGTGGAAGGAGGGAGTGGGCTGTCCCATTGGGGGGAAAGTAATTGGGAATATGTAACAAGTTGTGTATAAGTTTTTATGTGAGAGACTGGCTTGATTTGTAAACTTTCACTTAAAACACAATAAAAATTATTAAAATAAAAAAAAGAAGCTGACCCATGATTGCTTCAACAAGCTCTCAGAACTAAGACTCAAGGAATCTTCTCGATGAAGGTGCAATCCTGGAATTACCGGATACAGAATACAAAAGATTAATATACAGAACTCTCAAAGATATCAGGAAGGAAATGAGGCAAAATACAGAACAAGCCAAGGAACACAAAGATAAAGCAGCTGAAGAAATTAAAAAGGTTACTCAAGCACATAATTAAAAATTTAATAAGCTGCAAGAAACCATAGAGAGACTGCAATCAGAAATTCAGAAGATTAACAATAAAATTACAGAGTTAGAAAACTCGATAGAAAGTAAGAAGAGCACAACTGAAGAACTGGAAGGCAGAATTACTGAGATAGAAGATAAAACTCTTGGGACCAATATATTTGAAAAGAAACCAGATAAAAGAATTTTAAATGAAGAAATCCAAAGAATCATGTGGGACTTTATCAAGAGAAATAACTATGAGTGATTGCAGTACCAGAACAGGGAGGGCTAACAGAAAATACAGAGGGAACTGTTGAAGATTTGTTGGCAGAAAACTTCCCTGATATCATGAAAGATGCTCATCAAATTCCACATAAGGTGATCTCAAAAGAAAGTGACCGAGACATATAATAATCAAACTTGCCAAAATCAAACACAAAGAGAATTTTAAGAGAGGCTAGGATAAAGGAAGTCACCAAAAAAGGAGAGTAAATAATAATAAACTTGGACTACTCAGCAGAAATCATGGAGGCAAGAAGGCAATGGGATGATTTATACAAAATATTGAAGGAAAAAAATTGCCAACCAGGAATCAAACCATAACCCTGGCCCTCTGGCCTTAGCCCTCTAACTCTAGCCCCTAAGCCCTAAGTCCCAAAGCCCCTAAGACCCTAAGCCCTTAGGTCCTAACCCCCAAGGCCCTAAACTCTAACCCTAACCCAAACTCTAACCCCTATACCCTAAACCCTAAACCCTAACACCTAACCCCTAACCACCCTAACCTTAACGACCCTAACCCTAACCCTAACACTCGAACCCTAACCCTCTAACGCTAACCTGAAACCCTAACCCTCTAACTCTAACCCTCTAATCCTAGCCCTCTAATCCTAGCCCTAAACCTAACCCCAACCCCCAAACCCAACGCCAAACCCTAAACCTCAAATCCCTAGCCCTAAACCTAAGAATGAGTCTAAGCCTAACCCTATCACTTAACCCTAAACCGTAAACCCTAACACTTAAAACCCTAACACACAAAACCCTAACACCCTTAGCCCTAACACATTCAACCCTAACACCCTAAATGCCAAAACCCTAAACACTAACACCCTTAACCCCAACCCCTAAACCCTAAACTTAAACGCTAAACCATCTAACCCTCTAACCCTAATACCCTAACACTAAACCCTAAACCCTAACCCCAGTCCCCAGCCCTAACCCTCACTCTAAGCCTTAAACCCTAAACCTTAAGTCCTAAACCCTAGGCTCTAAGCCCTAAGCCCTAAACCCTAAGTCCTAAAACCCTAAACTCTAAGCCTTAAGCCCTAAACATAACCCTCTAACCCTAAACCCTAAAACCTTACCCCAGACCCATCCCACACCCCTAAACCTGAACCCCTAAACCCTAGCCCTAACCCCTAACCCTAAACCTCTAAACCATACCCCTAATCTTCTAACCCTAAACCTCCAACCCTAACCCTCTAACCCTAACTCTCTAACCCTAACCACAACACCAACCCCATCCTCTGAAACCTGAAAACCTAACCCCCTAACCCTAAGCCTCTGAACCCTAAGCCTAAACCCTCTAACCCTAAACCCTAACCTTCACCCCTCACACCCTCACCTTCTCACTCCCTCACTCTATAATCTTCTCAACTTCTAACCCCCTCACCCTCTAACCCCTCACCCTCTAACTCCCTCAATCTCTAACCCCCAAACCTCTAACACCCACCCTCTTACCCCAAACCACATATCCCAAATAAACCCAACACCAACCCCAACCCTAAACCTAAATCCTGACCCCTAAAACCTAACCCAAACCCTACCGACTAAACCCTAAAACCCTAAACCCCCAAAACTGTAAACCCCAAACTGCAACCCCTAACACCTAACCTGTAAATTCAAACTCTAACCTCAAACCCTAAACCTAACCCTAACACCTAACCCCAACTGAAAAACCCTAACCCAAACCCTAACAACCCTAACCCTAACATCCCTAACCCCAAAACCCTAACCCCAAAGCCTAACAACCAGAACTCTAACAACCCTAACCCTAACATCCCGAACCTCAAACCCTAACCCTTTTTGTTAGCAGCCGTAGCACTTAACCACTAGCCACCAGGGTTTCCATGAGCAGTCACAGGAATAGACATATGCACACCCGTGTTCACTGCGACATTATTCACAGTAGCAAAAAGATGGAAACAACCTAAGTGCTCGTCCACAGAGGAATGGTTAAACAAACTACGGTACATACACACAGTGGAACACTACACGACAATGAAGACCAATGATGAATCTCCGAAACATCTCACACCATGGATGAATCTGGAGCGCATCATGCTGACTAAGTCAATCACAAAACGACATATACACTAAGAGACCACTATCATAAAAACTCATGAAAACATTTACACACAGAAACAATCCTTGATGTTCACCAGGCAGACGGAGAGTGGGTAGAGAAAAGCTAACTAAACAATAACCAAAAAAAACAAACCCACCGCCGTCGAGTCGATTCCAGCTCATAGAGACCCTATAGGACAGATTAGAACTGCCCCATAGAGTTTCCAAGGAGCGCCTGGTGGATTCGAACTGCAGACCTTTGGTTAGCACTGGTGGGTCTTAACCACTATGCCATCAGGGTTTCCAACCAAACGACAGATATGTGGTAACTCTGGTGAAGGAAGAGACGGTACACAAGACTGGGAATCAACCTCAGCCTCACTCTAACCCTAACCATAACCCTAAACCACTTGTGCCCTAGCCTAGTAACCCCAGCCCTAACCCCAACCCCCAGCCACCTAAAACCTATACCCCTAAACCTAACTCCCAAACCTCTAACCCCCCAACCTGAACCCCTAACACAAAACCCTAACCCCTAACCCTAATCCTCTAACCCTTCTGCATCTCTGGGCCTCTCGACTCTCCGTCTATTTTCTCCCTCCAAATCCTACTAACACTCAGTGGAATTTTGAAGTTTCAGCTGTGCTTTGCTTCTTGTTGTCTCCACCGGTCCCATCAAGGCACTGCATCATTTATTTGCTCTGCTTCACTACTGAGTTCCAAAACCATGGCTTAGAATCACCTGACCCTGAACCTCAGCGATTCGGCGCAAGGCCGCGAGAGGGCGTGCGCACCGCCGGTTCTGTTCTGCCCACCAGACCCTCCGAGCATGGGAACCTCCTGGACCTAAGACGGGACGAACTGGGTACCGCTCCAGTGGCGACAGCAGAAGCTTTTCTTCCCGAGGGACCCAATGCCTCAGGGCGCTCTCTCAATACTCCCATTAATGCTATGATTATCCTAACCCACTCCTTCTGCGAGACCTAGTGGGTCCTCGACCAGGCCCAGCCTTCACGACCCGCACCCCCCTGCCGTGGTCATGTACAGGAACCTGCAGGGCCGCGCCCTCCCCGCCCAAGCTCTGCCCCTCCACACCCTGATGCCCTGCAGGCCTCTACTAGGTCCCCGCCCAGGGGAGAGCTGTCGCCTCGCACGGGGGGGTGGCCATGAGGAAACATTCGGAAACCACCCCCCAGGCACGAAGCCCACTGCCCCTATTGAGACCGTGTGAGCAGGGCTGCCCCGCCGACTGGAGCCTGCAGGGCATCACTCACGTTTGTCAGCTTCTCACCGCCCTCTGGGCTCAGGGTCCCAGAGCAGCCAACCCCCCCCGGGGGGGGGGGCGGTCCGTCCGCAGGGGCAGGAAGATCGGGTTGATTGGTGCCCATGGCCAGAGCGCTTAAAACCCTTACAAGCCCTCATAAACCGTCAGCTCCAGACCTTCAAATGTCAGCCCGAGAGACACCTAATCTCCAACCTAAAAAAAAAAAACCACACCTGTTGCTATCGAGTCAATTCTGACTCATAGCGACCCTATAGGACAGAGTAGAACTGCCCCACAGAGTTTCCAAGGAGCACCTGGTGGATTCAAACTGCCAACCTTTTGGCTAGCAGCCTTAGCACTTAACCACTACGCCACCAGGGTAACCCACTGAACCCACTGCCACCAGGGTAGAGGCTCCAAATCCCACCAGTTTGAGGAACCCTCAAATCCCCTCAGCACCAGAGACCGCGTCCACAGCTACCGCTACACAGCGCCGCACAAACGTTTAAGTTAACAAACAACATGGGCGCTCAGGACCCCTTCCTGCTACCCCCACCCCCGCCACCCAGATGGGGAGCGGGACCCGGCATCCACACTGTTAACAGACACTGAATCGCTGCTGCTTCCACAAGGAGTAGGATCCCCGCGCTGCTCCACAGATTCCCAGGACCCCTTCCTTTCCAGGTGGGGCCGGGGCCACGCCGATGCCCCAGCCCCGAGAGTAGACCAGCCGGGCGCGGGCGCGGGTTGCCTCAGCCTCCCAGGCACAGCGCCCAAAACAGTAAGGGGCAGCGGGGCCTTGGGCGGGGGATCGCTCTCTCCCCGCCCCTGGCACCCTACGGAGTCTGGTGGGGGTGGGACGACGAACCGGGGCGAGTGCCCCGTCCTCAGTCTGGAGTCTCACCCCCCCGGGCGAACTCTGGGCCTTGGTTTCCCCCCGGCAGAGGGAGCAGGTGGGGGGCGGGGGGGGCAGGAGCCCATCACCCAGCTTGGCCCGCAAACCCGCCCCGGGCAGAGGAGGGACCTGGGCGCAGCCCTGGACACGGCCGGCCTTTCTCCCCAAGCCCTTCAAGCCCCCAGGCCCGAGGGCACTCCGCAGCTGGATCCCGCGGCTGGACCCCCCTCCGCCACAAATCCATGGGGATGAAATTTCGCGGACCAGCTGCATCTCCCGGGCCAGAGGCTCCCTCTCGCAGCCCCTAGAGTGGCTGCGTCCGCTCGGCCCCGCACCGCGTCCGCCCCAGGGGATCACTCGGGACGGGGTACGCCGGAGGGGGCGATGCGAGCTGCTAACCCAACGTCCGGACTCCCCAACCTCTGGAGGCCACGGGATGCTGGGACTGGGACCCGCCCTCCTGGCGCCTTCCCTCCACACCTTCGAGGGGCCGGGCTTGTTCAGTCTGGGAGCGGGTCCCTCCACCCAGCTGCCGGAGTTTCCTACCTTTCAGAAACCACGGCACGGAAAGCAGCACGAACACCATCCTCTCTAAGGCGCGCCATCCGGCCCGGACCCCTCACCACCCCTCCGGGCGCTTCCGGGAGTAACTGGCTGGACGGCGTGGAACATGGCTGCCGGCCCCGCCCAGCGGCCCGGGTGTGGGGCGGGCGTGGTGGGGTTGGGCCTCCAGAGGGGAGGGTGGGGTCTAGAAGCAAGGACAATGCCAAGGTGTGCGGGGTGAGGAGACGGGAGACGTCAGGAGAGGGCCCTCTCCCGTGCAGAGTTAAGTATTGGAGGTGCAACGGTTAAGTGCTTGGCTAACTGAAAGGTGGGCCGTTGGAACCCACCAGCTCAAGGGTTGAAAAGATCTGGAGATGGGCTCCCATAAAGATTCTAACCAAACAAAATCCGAACCAGTTGCTGTTGAATCAATTCCGACTCATAGTGACCCTATAGGGCAGAGTAGAACTGCCCCATAGGGTTTCTAAGACTATAAGTCTTTACAGAAGCAGACTGCCATGTCTTTCTGCAAATAACCAACTGGCGGATTCGAACTGTCCACCCTTTGGTTAGCAGCCGAGCTCTTAACCACGGTGCCACCAGGGCTGCGCCATAAAGACTGCAACCTAGGAAACCTTGTGAGGCAGTTCTAAGTTGTCATACAGGGTTGATACGAGTCAGAATCTCTTGATGGCATACAACCATGATTGTACTAAGAAAAATTCCTCCAAGCATCTGCCTACATGACCCCTGAAGCACATATGCATGCACACTATCAAAGCAGTGCGGCCAAAGACAGGAAATTGGAATAGAGACATTATAGAGTGGACAGTGAAAAGTGATTTCTGAGGGGCATGCAGCTCAAGCGGAGGAGGCAGCATACAACTAAATGCCCTTCTCCTTTTATTGTTCAATGGTCTTCAGAAAGAATGTGTCCCAGGAATTAACTGTAGCCCAGGATAACTTGAAGACAGCAAATACAGAGGACCACTCAGGATGCTTCTGCAGTGGTCAGGGTGAGCAGTGATGGTGGTAGTGCAGGTGGGAACAGTGGGCAGGCTTGAGGTGTACTTTGGAGCTTGAGCTGCCAAGAATTGCTGGTCAATCAGACGTATGGGATGAGGGGAATGGAGAATCAAAGGTGACTTCTAGAATTCAGGCTACCATGAGCGCATGGTCACCAGAGCCATTCTCTACCATGTGGAAAACCATGGAGGAACAAGCTTGAGAAAATGACCAAAAGATTTTTTTCTGTACATGTTAGATTTGGATGTCTGAGTTCGTCCAAGTGTGGAGAACAGTTCCCAGCTGTGGATACCACTCAGAGGTAGAGTAGTTTTCTGGGTTCTAAGAATTTGAAGATCATCCGCCTATAGCTGATTTGAAAGCCACTGGTGGTGCAGAGGTTATTCATTTGGCTGCTACCAAAAGGTCTGCAGTTTAAATCTACCAGTCGCTCCTTGGAAACCCTGTGGGGAAGCTCTACTCTGTCCTATAGGGTCCCTATGAGTGAGAATCCACTCAATAGCGACTTTTTTTTTTGTTTTGTTTTAATACTAAGCTCAGAAAAGTTGTGTGTCAGGGTTGTATTTTTTCACAATACTTATTCAAGCAGTTCGAATCTACCAGCCACTCCTTGGAAACCCTATGGGTCAATTCTACTCTGTCCTTTAGGGTCGCTATGAGATAGAATTCACCCAACAGCAATGGACTTAGAACTTGGACTTAGAGGAGCCCTTTCTTTGTCAAAGCTGAAAGTTTTACTTCATACTTTTTAAAAACTGCCATGTCTTATGTTACGTGGCTACCCTTACAGGAGCATTTTTGGTGCTAACTTGACTTGTCCTTGGTGAAGGGCTCTGTATTCATTTTCTAGGGCTGCCATAGTAAATTACCAAAAACTCAGTGTCTTTAAAAAAACATATAATCCATACAGTCCAAGAAGCTGGATCATATGAAGAAGAAGGGGCACGAGGATTGGAGGAAGACTCATTAACAGCCTAGACATGCAGATGACACAACCTTGCTTACTGAAACTGAAGAGGACTTGAAGCACTTACTGATGAGGATCAAAGACTTCAGCCTTCAGTATGGATTACACTTCAACATAAAGAAAACAAAAATCCTCACAACTGGAACAATAAAAAAATCACAAGAAAGAGAGAAAATACTGAAGTCGCCAAGGATTTCATTTTACTTGGATCCACAATCAACACCCATGGAAGCAGACTTCGAGAAATCAAATGACATATTTTATTGGGCAAATCTGCTACAAAAGACCTCAAAGTGTTAAAAATCGAAGATGTCACTTTGAGGACTAAGGTGTGCCTGAACCAAGCCATGATATTTTCAGTCGCCTCATGTGCAGCTAAAGCTGGACAATGAATAAGGGAGACAAAAGAACTGAAACTTGAATTATGTTGTTGGTGAAGAATAATGAATATACCATGGACTGCTAGAAGAATGAACACACCTGTCTTGGAAGAAGTACAGCCAGAATGCTCCTTAGAAAGGTGGGTGGCAAGACTTGGTCTCACGTACTCTGGACATATTATCAGAAGGGATCAGTCCCTGGAAAAAGACATCGTGCTTGGTAAAGTAGAGGGTCAGTGAAAAAGACAAAGATCCTCAATGAGACAGATTGAGACAGTGGCTGCAGCAGTGGGCTCAGACATAGCAATGAGAAAGGCCCAGGGCTGGGCACTGTTCCGTTCTGTTGTACACAGGGTCTCTATGAGTTGGAACTGACCCAACAGCACCTAACAACAACATCATAAACTCACTAGATCTCCTGGGGATAGAATGTCATATTCACTGTGGAGTAGATAGTTTGTCTGTTTGTTTACCATATTTACTAATACTATGATTTACATTTGATAACTTCCACAATCTGTTGGATCGCTTTTCTTTGGAATGGACACAAACGTGCATCTCTTGCAGTCTGTTGGCCAGGTAGCTAGCTTCCAAATTTCTTTGCATAGTGGAGTGGGCATGTACAGGGCTGCATCTGTTTGTTGAAACAACTCAGTGGGTATTCTGTCAGCTCCTGGAGCCTTGTTTTTCGCCAGTGCCTTCAGTGTAGCTTGGACTTCTTCCTTCACTACTACCAGTTCTTCATCATATGCCACCTCATGAAGCAACTGAGAGTCGACCATTTCTTTTCGTACTGTGACTCTGTGTATTCTTTGCATCTTTTGTGTGTGTGTGCTTTAAGTGAAACTTTACAAATCAAGTCAGTCTCTCATACAAAAATTTGTATACAGCTTGCTATGTACTCCTAGTTCCTCTCCCACTAATGAGACAGCACACTCCTTCTCTCAGCCCTGTATTCCCTGTGTCCATTCAGCCACTTTCTGTCCCTCTCTTCCTTCTCATCTCCCCTCCAAACGGGAGCTGCCCACATAGTCTTATGTGTCCACTTGAGACCAGAAGGTCACTCTTCACCACTATCATATTCTATCCTATAATCCAGTCCAATCCCTGTCTGAAGAGTTGGCTTTGGGAATGGTTCCAGTCTTGGGCCAACAGAAGGCCTGGGGACCGTGACCTCCAGGGTTCCTCTAGTCTCAGTCAGATCATTAAGTCTGATTTTTTTATGAGACTTTGAGGTCTGCATCTCACTGTTCTCGTGCTCCGTCAGGGATGCTCTGTTTCGTTCCCTGTCGGGGCAGTCTTCGGTTGTAGACGGGCACCATCTAGTTCTTCCGGTCTCAGGCTGATGTAGTCTTGGATTTACGTGGCCATTTCTGTCTTTTGGACTCATAATTACCTTGTATCTTTGGTGTTCTTCATTCTCCTTTGCTCCAGGTAGGTTGAGACCAATGGATGCATCTTAGATGGCCGCTTGATAGTGTTTTTAAGACTGCAGATGCCACTCACCAAAGTGGGATGCAGAATGTTTTCTTAATAGATTTTATTATGCCAATTGACCTAGATGTCCCCTGAAAACATGGTCCCCCAACTGCTGCCCCTGCTACTCTGGCCTTCGGAGCATTTGGTTTATTCAGGAAACTGCTTTTGGTTTAGTCCAGTTATGCTGACCTCTCCTTTATTGTATGTTGTCTTTCCCTTCACCTAAAATAGTTCTTGTCTACTATCTAATTTGCAAATATCCTTCTCCCTCCCTTTCTCCCCACCCTCATAACCATCAAAGAATATTTTCTTCTCTGTTTAAACTATTTCTTGAGTTCTTATAATAGTGGTCTCATACAATATTCATCCTTTTGCAACTGACTAATTTCACTCAGCATAATGCCCTCCAGATTCCTCCAAGCTATGAAATATTTCACGGATTCATCATTGTTCTTGATCTGTGTGAAGTATTCCATCGTTTGAATGTACCACACTTTATTTATCCATTCATCTGTTGATGGGCACCTTGGTTACTTCCATCTGTCTGCTATTGTAAACAGTGCTGCAATGAACATGGTTGTGCATATATCTGTTCATATAAAGGCTCTTATTTCTCTAAGATATATTCCAAGGAGTGGGATTGCCATATCCTATGGTAGTTCTGTTTCTACCTTTTTAAGGAAGTGCCAGATTGATTTTCAAAGTGGCTGCACCATTTTAAATTCCCACCAGCAGTGAATAAGTGTTCCAGTCTCTCTACAACCTCTCCAACATTTATTATTTTGTGATTTGGGATTAATGGCAGCCTTGTTGGAGTGAGATGGTATCTCATTGTAGTTTTGATTTACATTTCTCTAATGGCTAATGATTGTGAGCATTTCCTCATGTATCTGTTACCTGCCCGAATGTCTTCTTCGTTGAAGTGCCTGTTCCTATCCTTTGCCCATTTTTAAAATGGATTATTTGTCTTTTTATTATTGAGTTTTTGCAATATCATGTAGATTTTAGAGTTCAGATGCTGATCGGAAATGTTATAGCTAAAAACTGTTTCCCAGTCTGTAGGTAATCAGTTTACTCTCCTGGTGAAGACTTTGGATGAGCATAAGTGTTTGATTTTTAGGAGTTATCTAATTTCTCTTTGGGTACTTGTACATTGTTAGTAATGTTTTTGTTACAATCCCACCCTAATCCTCTTTAACATAAAATTACAATCACAAAATGGAGGACAGCTACAGAACACTGGGAATCATGGCCTCACCAACTTGATACACACATTTTGGGGGGGACATAATACAATCCATGACATCCACCTTTTAGTATATTTTGGGGACTGGCTCTTTTAGTCAGAAATAGGTTGAATAAAAGTGCTTACTTACCAGTAGTTTCCCAGCAGTGTTGGTGACGGATCCCCAGTTGGATACACACAATCACACTGACTGCATTTGCGGTGCCTCAGCAAGTCCCACTTGCCTTCATAACACTGATCTCTAGAACAAAACACAGCTCTGTAAGCAAGTCAGTTAAAAATAAAGGCATTGGATATTGAACATCACTAAAGACATAAGTGCATATTGGTTCTGTGTTGGTTACCAGAATCTAATTCTCTTAATTAATTCATATTTTTTGTAGATATTTTTCTTGCTCCATATACCCAGAGCTCTGTGTACATATAATGAACATTCTACACGTAGTTTTCTCACAAATATTACCCAATATCATTCATTTTTTTGACCATTCACTCAGTGTTCAAGAATAAATTGAAGTATAGGAAATATTCTTACGGTTATTTAACTCTAAGGATGAAGAAATTGCATAGCGGGTCTTGGCTCCCTTTAGAAATTCTCTGCCTGATGCAGTTCCACACAGCAACACGGGCCTTCATCTCAGCACAGGAAGAAAGACAGCTTTGTCTCAATATTTGCAAGGGCTCTTCACCTTCTACTAAGGTAAAAATTCTTCAGCCTGCCAAGAGCATTGTTCAAGAATTGGCTCCAAATCTCTCCTTGAAAATTACAGTGAAAAATCTTATAAAAATGTTAAGTTTTATTATTAGGCAAACCACTATTTCATCAAATCATCGTCTCTATATAAATTTTTCACCACTATGTGTTATTTTTATGTGGCTTAAGACAACAATCAGGTGTGTAATAATGTGTATATCATTACATTTCAAATTATAAAGTGATGTTCCAATGGTTTAAAGAGTTGGAGGGACTATTGTGGCTAGAGAATACTGAATCAAAAAATATTTTGACATGAAAGTTTCAACAACAAATATGTTCCATAACTATAGGTGTACTTGTAGGTAAATGTTTAATGTAATAATTCGGATGGTTAAAAAAGACAAAAACAAATAAAAACACATTAAACAGCAGAATAAGTCAATAGATACCTATTGTCATGACAGATACAAACAGAAAACAAAGAATAAAAAATAAGTGCAGCAGAGGTTACCAGCGTTATGTAAAAGAGAGGAGCATCTTGACACCGAAATAAAATAGCTAGATGCTTCAAAATGTGCATCCAGCAGCTTTTCCCTTTAGCAGGTGTTGCAATTTCTGATTTATTGGAATTAAACTAGTTGTCCATGTCATTCAAGTATTATTTTAATGCAATAAATCATTTTACAAGTCCCATGCTGTAGAAAAAATGCTTAAATCATTACATAAACATAGCTTTGCTCACAACTCTTCCCATTCTGAATGCATTACTTTTCCCTTTACCACTTCCTAAATAGCTTTGAAAATCTTCACAGTGCTGTAAACCCAAGTTCTAGTCCCACCACCATTTTATGTGATACTGATCACTGTGTGTCCCTGTGAAGTCTTTTTTTTTTTTTTAACATCCTATATATATATATATTTTTTTATAGCACTATGGTCACTATTGTCGACTCAACATGTTTACTGCCTTATTGCGCTCTTTACCTATTGTTGAAGCCTTGTTATTTACTTTTAAATGTCTTTCTTATTTCTCTACCTTAACACTTAAAACAGTGTTTCATTTTATTTGCTGTTGTTGTTTTCTTTTATTATATTCTTGTCCACTCAGAGTTCAGGCATGATTAAAAAGTAATTACATTTTTGTGGAGACAGAATGGGATTTAGAATCGAGTTTCAATTACCTGGGTTTTACTTCCTTCATTGACTAGCTGTATATCGGCAATACTTACTGACTATAAAACTTAATTTCAACATTTGTAAAACAGGTTACAATCTATCTATGCTTTTTTTAGATATATACATTTCTTTTTAATTTCAAAATATAAGTTCACCAAAAATGATGTTAACATTTAGATTTTTCTTGTGTTAAAAAAAACTAAACCAAACCTGTTGTCATCAAGTTGATTCCAACTCATACCGCCTCTGTAGGACAGAGGAGAGCTGCCCCATAAGGGCTTCCAAGGAGTGGCTGGTGGATTTGAACTGTAGGCCTTTTGGTTAGCAGCCAGGTTGGAATCCGCTACATCACCAGGATTCCTTTCTTGTAATAAGTCAGATAAATTGATAAGCTTATATTCCAGCTATGTATTTAGTGCATGAAATATGTCAAAGAGAATTATGTAATGTTTAAAATTTTAAATGTAAATTGATCAAAAATTATAATAAATTCCAAATAAGTAAGATCAAATGATTAGCTCCAGTTCTCAGTAGGGGTTTAAATGCCTTTGAGACCAGTTGGTGCTCCTGTTTTCACCCATTCTCAATGGCACAAACTCAGCATCAGTCTCTGAATAGTGATTATGATACTAACACAGTAGACAGTCAGGAGTGGTTGGGCTACTATTTTCACATGTTTTGCTGGCTAATAGATTTAAATTATCTTTACTGTCTAATATTTCTTATCTTTTACTTTTGGAGAACGAAGTCAATTGTTCATGTCGTATTATGTATGGTACAGCCCAGAGTGTTTGTAGTGTTCAATACTTTAAATTTCTCACCACTTTCATCATTACTTTTTTGTATAGGAAACTCAGGAATCAAATAGGTATTTTATACTGTCCAGCAATGCTTACATTGTAAGTATAAAGTGGGAGCCATTATAACGTTAAGGGAAATATCATTGATACAATGTTGGCTTTTTAATTAGGCAGATTTGTATTTGTGATCCCACTCTGCCCTTAATTGGCTGATGACTTTAAGTATGCTTCTTTACTTTCCGTAGCCTTGATTTACTCACCCACAAAATGGGATGATGACCCTCATCTGGAAAGAATATACATATATATATATATACATACGTATGAAACTTACTTCTGACAATGGATGAAACAAAGCCAATACTAACAAATATTGCTATTTCTTCTACCTGCCTTCTTTACTCACTCCAAGCTTCTAGACAGTTTGCTCAGATACGTTTCCTTCCTTCCCGTCTTCTTTCTTTCTATGCTACCTCTTTTTGTTTCCCTTTCAGTTTCATTGTGAATTCACAAACGCTAGGTTGAATTTCAGTGTTTATATGCTATTGGGGGTATGCATCTAAGTAAGCAATTTACCTTCCTGAAATTAAAATATAGATAATTCCTGCACTGCCTGCCTCACATGGCATGCGAAAGTTATTTAAAATAGTAAGAAAATATAAATATGTTACTTATTATCTATTGAATCCATACATCAGGCTAGATAATTTAACTGTCATGTTGAAGTGATAAATTTATAAATATAGATATTAATATTTTGTTATTAATGTAAGAAGAGTAAGTTAGAAACCTAATATGAAGAGCAGGTGAGGATTTCAAAAGGATTGGTTCTCAGAAGGGTAGGACTAGAACAGTAATAATCAAACAAAATGTAAAATATGTTCATAGCAGGAACATACAGAAGGTTGCTTCTACAATGGTGTTTAAAATAGAATAATGTATATTTGATTAGACAATCATTTATGGGAATAAAAAGATTAAGAAAATTTATCCTTACCTGCAAAATCTTAGAACCAAAAAACCAAACCAAACCCAGTGCCGTCGAGGTGATTCCTACTCATGGCGACCCTATAGGACAGAGTAGAACTGCCCCATAGAGTTTCCAAGGAGCGCCTGGCAGATTCAAACTGCTGACCATTTGGTTAGCAGCCATAGCACTTAACCACTATGTCACCAGAGTTTCCACCAAATCTTAGAAGCAACAACATATTCATCATATTTCATCCAGAACATTCCTGATGTCCTGCAGTCATGCATTTGAACTCATTTGTGCAGAAACATTCATTTTTATAGCTACTTACCTTCCTGGTGGTTACATCATTGGCTCCTAAAGACCAGAAAAAGAACCAAATGCAATTTGGCTGTCTTTACTGGGTCCCAAAGAAGACTCTTAAAGTTAAACAAATGAACAGAAATATCTTAAACAAGCAATATCTTCTAGGTGCAACTGCTTGTGTGTGGCACGAGGAAAATAAACACTAATCAAGGTAACTTAATTCTCAGTGAAATGAAACCTCATATGGAAACATGGGAATTTTACTCTTCCTTGATAATTACATCATGTAGAATCATCTCATGTGAGATTTTTATCATAAAGGAAGGGTTCATGGAAAGGAGATGCCTGACTGGAGCCAGCTGTGGATTATTCTTAATTGCCTCTCCACTCTCACATTCCCAAAAGGAAGGAGGATATCAGGGCTTAATATGACTCAAGTAAAGCATGAGAAAATGGAATATGTTTACAAATGTCAACACAACTATTTGTAAAATAATTCGATATTTATTAAATCTTTTTGTGAGAAATGAAGTGGCTCTAATCAGACTTAAATAAATGGGTTGACTAATTTTTTTTGTGTTAATATTTGAATGTACCATGCAACTAGGTTGATGGAAGTTGTATATAAAAGTTATCCAAATCACTCAGTAGGATGATTTCGAAGAATCTGAAAAAAGTTAGGAAAATAAATTTGAAATACTGTGGCACTATGAGTCAACCAGAATTACAGAGCGTTCAGTAAATTGGAGTAAAAAAGAACTGAAGGTATCATTTTCAAATTGATTGTTGTTGTTAGGTGCCATCAAGTCTGTTCTGACTCATAGCCAACCTATGTATCACAGAACAAAACACTGCCTGGTCCTGTACCATTCTTAAAATCGTTACTATCCTGGAGCCCATTGTCGCACCCACTGTGTCAATCTCTCTCTTTGAGGGTCTTCCTTTTTTTCCGCTGATCCTGTACTGTACCAAGCATGATGTGCTTCTCCAGGAGCTGATCTTTCCTGACAACATGTCCAAAGTATGTAAGACACAGTCTCGCCATCCTTGCTTCTAAGGAGCATTCTGGTTGTACTTCTTCCAAGACAGATTTGTTCCTTCTCTTGGCAGTGCATTCAATATTCTTTGCCAACGCCACAATTCAAAGGCGTCAATTCTTGTTTGGTCTTCCTTATTCATTGTCCAGTTTTCACATGCATATTGGGCGATTGAAAACACAATGCCTTGGGTCAGGCACACCTTAGTCTTCAAGGTGACATATTTGCTTTTCAACACTTTAAAGAAGTCCTTTGCAGCAGATTTGCCCAATGCAATGCGTCTTTTGATTTCTTTCTTTTTTTTTTTAATTTTTGTTGTGCTTTAAGCGAAAGTTTACAAATCAAGTCAGCCTCTCACACAAAAACTTATATACACCTTGTTACATACTCCCAATTGCTCTTCCCCTAATGAGACAGCCTACTCCCTGCCTCCACTCTCTCTTTTCATGTCCATTCCTCCAGCTTCTAACCCTCTCTACCCTCTCCTCTTCCCTCCAGACGGGAGATGCCAACACAGTCTCAAGTGTCCACCTGATCCAAGAAGCTCACTCCTCACCAGCATCCCTCTCCAACCTATTGTCCAGTCCAATCCCTGTCTGAAGAGTTGGTTCCTGTCCTGGGCCAACAGAAGGTCTGGGGGCCATGACCACCAGGGTCCTTCTAGTCTCAGTCAGACCATTAAGTCTGGTCTTTTTACGAGAATTTGGAGTCTGCATCCCACTGCTCTCCTGCTCCCTCAGGGGTTCTCTGTGTTCCCTGTCAGGGCAGTCATCAGTTGTAGCTGGGCACCATCTAGTTCTTCTGGTCTCAGGCTGTTGTAGTCTCTGGTTTATGTGGCCCTTTCTGTCTCTTGGGCTCTTAATGGCCTTGTGTCCTTGGTGCTCTACATTCTCCTTTGATCCAGGTGGACTGAGACCAATTGATGCATCTTAGATGGCCGCTTGCTAGGGCCGAAGACTCCAGATGCCAATCTCCAAAGTGGGATGCAGAAGGTTTTCTTAATAGATTTTATTATGCCAATTGACTTAGATGTCCCTTGAAACCATGGTCCCCAAACCCCTGCCCCAGCTACTCTGGCTTTCGAAGCGTTCAGTTTATTCAGGAAACTTCTTTGCTTTTGGTTTAGTCCAGTTGTGCTGACCTCCCCTGTATTGTGTGTTGTCTTTCCCATCACCTAAAGTAGTTCTTATCTACTACCTAAAGTAGTTCTTATCTACTACCTAATTAGTGAATATCCCTCTCCTTCCCTCCCTCCCTCCTTCCCTCCCTCCCATCTCTCTTAACCATCAAAGAATATTTTCTTCTCTGTTTAAACTATTTCTCAGTTCTTATAGTAGTGGTCTTATACAATACTTATTCTGTTGTAACTAATTTCACTCAACATAATGCCTTCCAGGTTCCTCCATGTTATGAAATGTTTCACAGATTCATCACTGTTCTTTATCAATGCGCAGTATTCTGTCATGTGAATATACCATAGTTTATTTATTCATTCATTCATTGATGGGCACCTTGGTTGCTTCCATCTTTTTGCTATTCTAAACAGTGCTGCAATGAACATAAGGGTGCATATATCTGTTCCTGTAAAAGTTCTTATTTCTCTAGGATATATTCCAAGGAGTGGGATTGCTGGATCTTATGGTAGTTCTATTTCTAGCTTTTTAAGGAAGCGCCAAATTGATTTCAAAAGTGGTTGTACCATTTTACATTCCCACCAACCGTGTGTAAGTGTTCCAATCTCTCCACAACCTCCCCAACATTTCTTGTTTTGTGTTTTTTGGATTAATGCCAGCCTTGTTGGAGTGAGATGAAATGTCATTGTAGTTTTGATCTGCATTTCTCTAATGGCTAACGACCATGAATATTTCCTCATGTATCTGTTAGCTACCTGAATGTCTTCTTTAGTGAGGTGTCTGTTCATATCTTTTGACAATTTTTTAATTGTGTTATTTGTCTTTTTGTGGTTGAATTTTTGCAGTATCATGTAGATTCTAGGGATCAGGCACTGATTGGAAATGTCATACCTAAAAACTTTTCCTCAGTCTAGGTAATCTTTTAACTCTTTTGGTGAAGTCTTTGGATGAGCATAGGTGTTTGATTTTTAGGAGCTCCCAATCACCTGGTTTTTCTTCTGCATTATTAATAAAGTTTCATATACTCTTTATGCCATGTATTAGGGCTCCGAACAGTGTCCCTATTTTTTCTTCCATGATCTTTATCATTTTAGATTTTATATTTAGGTCTTTGATACATTTTGAGTTTGTTTTTGTGCATGGGGTGAGGTATGGGTCTTGTTTGATTTTTTTGCAGATGGATATCCAGTTATGCCAGCATCATTTGTTTAAAAAACTGTCTTTTCCCTATTTAACTGTTTTGGTGCCTTAGTCAAATATCAACTGCTCATATGTGGATGGATTTATGTCTGGATTCTCAAATCTGTTCCAGTGGTCTATGAATCTGTTGTTGTAGGAGTACCAGGCTGTTTTGACTACTGTGGCAGTATAATATGTTCTAAAATCAGGTAGAGTGAGGCCTCCCACTTTATTCTTCTTTTCCAGTAATGCTTTACTTATCATTAAAAAATGTCATTGGACTCATTAGACATGGATTGGACTGGACAATGGATTGGAGAGAGAGATGATGAGGAGTGAGCTACTTGTATCAGGTGGACACCTGAGACTATGTTGGCATCTCCTGTTTGGAGGGAAGATGGGACGGTTAGAAGCTTACAAAATGGTCACCAAAAAAGAGACTGGAAGGAGGGAGCGGGCTGTCTCATTGTGTAGTAAGGCGTATATTATAAGTTTATATGTGAGAGACTGACTTGATTTGTAAACTTTCACTTAAAGCACAATACAAATTATTTTTAAAAAGTTGGAATTTGGCTCGGAATTGCATTAAATCTATAGATTGCCTTTGGTAGAATAGACATTTTTATAATGTTAAGTCTTCCTATCCATGAGCAACGTATGTTTTTCCACATAGGTAGGTCTCTTTTGGTTTCTTGCAGTAGTGTCTTCTAGTTTTCTATGTTTAGGTATTTTACATCTCTGGTAAGATGTATTCCTAAGTATTTTATCTTCTTGGGGGCTATTGTAAATGGCATTGATTTGGTGATTTCCTCTTCGATGTTCTTTTTGTTGGTGTAGAGGAATCCAACTGAGTTTTGTATGTTTGTCTTGTATCCTGATACTCTGCTGAACTCTTCTATTAGTTTCAGTAGTTTTGTGGAGGATTCCTTAGGGTTTTCTGTGTATAAGATCATGTCATCTGCAAATAGAGATACTTTTACTTTTTCCTTGCCAATCTGGATGCCCTTTATGTCTTTATCTAGCCTAATTGCTATGGGTAGGACCTCCAGCACAGTGTTCAATAAGAGTGGTGATAAAGGGCATCCTTGTCTGGTTCCCTATCTCAAGGGGAATACTTTCAGGCTCTCTCCATTTAGGATGATGTTGGCTATCGGTTTTGTATCAATGCCCTTTATTATGTTGAGGAATTTTCCTTGTATTCCTATTTTGCTGAGAGTTTTTGTCATGAATGGTGTTGAACTTTGTCAAATGCCTTTTCTGCATCAATTGATGAAATCATGTGATTCTTGTCTTTTGTTTTATTTATATGATGGATTACATTAATGGTTTTTCTAATGTTGAAACATTCCTGTATACGTGGTATGAATCCCACTTGGTCATGGTGAATTATTTTTTTTTTGATATGTTGTTGAACTCTATTGGCTAGAGTTTTGTTGAGGATTTTGGCATCTAAGTTCATGAGGGATATAGGTCTGTAATTTTTTTTGTGTGTGTGATGTCTTTACGTGGTTTTGGTATCAGGGATATGGTGGCTTCATAGAATGAGTTTGGGAGTATTCTGTCCTTTTCTGTTCTCTGAAATACCTGTAGTAGTAGTGGTGTTATCCCTTCTCTGAAAGTTTGGTAGAACTCTTCAGTGAAACTGTCCGGGCCAGAGCTTTTTTTTGGGGGGGGGGCAGTTTTTTGATTACCCTTTTCGCTTCGTCTTTTGTTATGGCTCTATTTAGTTGTACTACCTCTGTTTGTGTTAGTTTAAGTAGGTAATGTGTTTCTAGGAATTCATCCATTTCTTCTAGGTTTTCAAATTGTTAGAGTACAATTTTTCAGAGTAATCTGATATGATTCTTTTAATTTCAGTTGGGTGTGTTGTAATATCGTCCATCTCATTTCTTATTTGGGTTATTTGGTTCCTCTCCTGTTTTTCTTTTGTCAGTTTGGCCAGTAGTTTATCAATTTTGTTGATTTTTTTCAAAAAAACTAGCTTTTGGTCTTATTAATTCTTTCAATTGTTTTTCTGTTTTCTATTTCATTTAGTTCTGCTCTAATTTTTATTATTTGTTTTCTTCTAGTGTCTGTGAGTTTTTTTTGTTGCTCTGTTTCTATTTCTTCAAGTTGTAGAGATAATTCTTTCATTTTGGCCATTTTTTCTTTTTGTATGTGTGCATTTATTGATAAAAATTGGCCTCTGAGCACCGCTTTTGCTGTGTCCCAAAGGTTCTGTTAGGAAGTGTTTTCATCTTATTGGATTCTATGAATTTCTTTATTCCATCCTTATTTTTTTTTTTTTAATGTCTTCTATAATCCAATCTTTTTTGAGCAGGGTATTGTTTAGTTAGTGTTTGATTTCTTTTTCCTGCTTTTCCTGTTATCGATTTCCACTTTTATGGCCTTCTGGTCAGAGAAAATGCTTTGTAATATTTCAGTGTTTTGGATTCTGCTAAGGCTTGCTTTATGACCTAATATGTGGTCTATTCTATAGAATGTTCCATGTGCACTAGAAAAGAAAGTTTAGTTGGTTGCTGTTGGGTGGAGCGTTCTGTATATGTCTATGAGGTCATGTTAGTTGATTGTGGCATTTAGATCTTCCGTGTCTTTACTGAGCTTCTTTCTGGATATCCTGTTCTTCAGCGAAAGTGGTGTGTTGAAGTATCCCAGTATTATTGTGGAGCTATCTATCTCACTATTCAATGCTGATAGAGTTTGTTTTATGTATCTTGCAGCCCTGTCATTGGGTGTGTAAATATTTAATATGGTTATAGCTTCTTGGTGTATTGTCCCTTTAATCATTATATAGTGTCCTTCCTTATCTTTTCTGATGGATTTAACTTTAAAGCCTATTTTGTCAGAAATTAATATTGCTACTCCTGCTCTTTTTTGCTTATTGTTTGCTTGATATATTTTTTTCCATCCTTTGAGTTTTAGTTTGTGTCTCTAAGTCTAAGGTGTGTCTCTTGTAGGCAGCATATAGACAGATCGTGTTTCTTTATCCAGTCTGAGACTCTCTGACTCTTTATTGGTGCATTTAGTCCATTTACATTCAGAGTAATTATGGATAGGTGTGAATTTAGTGCTATCATTTTGATGTCTTTTTTTGTGTATTGACAGTTTCTTTTTCCCACTTGATTTTATGTGCTGAGTAGATTTTCTTTATATATTGTCCTTTCCTCATATCTGTTGTTGTTGATTTTGTTTCTGCTGAGTCTCTATTTTTTTTTTTTTTTAATGAGTAGGGTAGCTTGTCTCCTTTGTGGTTACCTTATTACTTACCCCTATTTTTCTAAATTTAAATGTAACTTTTATTTCTTTGTATTGCCGTATTTTCCACTCCATATGGAAGGTGTATGATAACATTTCTTACTCCCTCTTTATTATTCTAATGTCTTCTTTTCTATGATAACATTGCTGTTACCCTGTTTTGAGGGTTTTTTTTTTTTTTTTTTTAATAATCTTGCTTTGTTTTTTTGGATTTCCCTATCTGGGTTGACTTCTGGTTGCTCTGCCCAGTGTTCTAGTCTTGGGTTGATACCTGATATTATCAATTTTCTAGCCAAAGAACTCCCTTTAGTGTTTCTTGTAGTTTTGCGTTGGTTTTTATGAATTCTCTAAACTTCTGTTTACCTGGAAATGTCTTAATTTCACCTTTATATTTGAGAGACATTTTTGCTGGATATATGATTCTTGGCTGGCAATTTTTTCCTTCAACTTTTTATATGTCATCCCATTGCCTTCTTGCCTGTGTGGTTTCTGCCTAGTAGTCCAAGCTTATTCTTATTGGCTCTCCTTTCTAGGTGACTTTTCCTTTATCCCTAGCTGCTCTTAAAATTCTTTCTTTATCTTTGGTTTTGGCAAGTTCAAGTATAATCTGTCTTGGAGACTTTCTTTTGACATCTGCCTCAAGTTCAGTTAGACGGGTATCTTGGATAGATATCTTCTCCTCTTTCATGATATCAGGGAAGTTTTCTGCTAAAAAATCTTCAACAATTTTCTCTGTATTTTGTGTTGTCCCTCGCTGTTCTGATACTCCAATCATTCCTAGGTTATTTCCCTTGATACAGTCTGCCATGATTCTTAAGCTTTCTTCATTTTTTAAAAATTCTTTTATCTGATTTTTCTTCAAACATATGACTGCCAAGTGCTTTATCTTCAAGTTCAGAAATTCTGCCTTCCATTTGCTCAAATCTGCTTCTCTGGCTTTCTATTGAGTTGTCTATTTCTTTATTTTTATTGTTAATTTTCTGAATTTCTGATTGCTGTCTGTCTATGGATTTTTCCAGCTTATGAAATTTTTCATTATGTTCCTGAATAATCTTTTTAATTTCTTTAATTGCTTTATCTGTATGTTCCTTGGCTTGTTCTGTGCATTGCCTTATTTCCTTCTTGATGTCTTGAAAGGTTCTGCATATTAATGTTTCGTTTTCTGCCTCTGGTAATTCCAGGAACGCACTTTCATCTAGAAGATCCCTTGATTCTTTGTTTTGAGAGTTTGTTGAGGTGATTATGGTCTGTTTCTTTATGTGACTTGAAATTGACTGTTTTCTCTGAGCCATCTATAAGTGATTATATTAGTTTATTTTATGTTTGCTTACTGTGTCATAGCTTCTTGCTTTGTTTTGTTTTGATATGCCCAGATGGGTTGCTTGAGTGAGCTAACTTGATTATTTTCACTTTTGGAGCTCAGATGTCCTCTCACCAGATGGTTAGAGCTGTTCTCAGGTAGATCAGTCTAGGAGTGCATTCAGTTTTCTTGTATGAATTCAGCTCAGGTGTCTAGGTAGCTGATCATCAAGTGTGTGGTGCAGGCTGTGTCCTACACCCTTAGAGGGGCAGGGGTGATTGGTGCAGGTACCTGTATCTGGTTGTAGCAGGTGGTCATACTCTGAACAAGGCAGGGGGCTGAGAATCATCCCCCACGTGTCTCTGAGGAAAGTGTGCCCCTATTCCCTAGAGTGTACAGGTGGGTGGGTTCTTCAGACGGACCATGGGCACCCAATATTTTTGGTTGTAAGGACTGAGAAGTACCAGTTATCCTCAGACCCCTTTTGCGGGTGGCTGGGTGACCTGAGTGAAGCCATCTGTCCTTAGGCCCCTGATATGGGTAGGTGAGGACCCTGTTTAATAGGCAAAGCAATATCAAGGGTCAAACACCCACCTCTCCACTGCACAGCTGAAATAGTTGGTGTCTGCCAACAGGGGCCTCTTCTCCTGAAATAGGCCCAGACAGGTCCATGCAGAGGGGGAAGGTTGTCAAAGTCCACGAACCGTTTACATCTGATCAGGAGCTGCTTCTGTCCTGAGCTTCCCCAGTTAATGGAGCTGGTAAATTATGTTTTTCCCCAATTGCAAATTTATTCCTTCTCAAAGCCCATGAGGATGGGTCTAGGCTCTCAACAGGACCTATCTCAGTCCCAGGGAAGTCAGCCACTGAAGCCATCTTGGGAGTAGGGGGGTGTGGGGGGCAGAGTGGGGGGTGTGGTGAAATATATGCAGGTAATTAGCTTTTGCGAAAGCACCATTCTTCTCTGGTTCTGGAGGTCTGAGTAGGCTGTATGGCTGGCTGCTTCTCCCTGAGGAAACCGTGGCTGAACACTAGTACCAACCCGCCACTGCAGCTCCTGGGAATGGTGCCTGAGGGCTCCCCATGATTCAGGTCTGGTAACTCCTCTCCACTTCTGAACCATCTCTTCCTCCCCCTGCCCCTCAGTTCTTTTTCTAAGCTTGCCTTTGATACTCAGGGCTCCTAGCTTGTCAAAAATATACTTGTTTCACTTGTTTTTTTCGGGTGTTTGTTGTAAAGAGGGCTCAGTGGAAGCACCTGTCTATTCTGCCGTCTTGGCTCTGCCTCTGGAAATAGCATCTTTTGATTTCTTGATTGCTGCTGCTATGGGTATTGATTGTGGATCCAAGTAAAATGAAATCCTTGACAACTTCAATCTTTTCTCTGTTTATCATGGTTTGGCTTATTGGTCCAGTTGTGAGGATTTTTGTTTTTTTTGTGTTGAAGTGTAATCCATAATGAAGGCTGTAGTCTTTGATTTTCCTCAGTAAATGCTTCAAATTCTCTTCACTTTCAGCAAGCAAGGTTGTGTCATCTGCATAATGCAGGCTGTAATGAGTCTTCCTCCAATTCTGATACCTCATTCTTCTTCATATAGTCCAGTTCCTCAGATTATTTGCTCAGCATAGAGATTGAATAGGTATGGTGAAAGGACACAACCCTGACACTCACCTTTCTTGACTGTAAACCACTCAGTCTCCCCATGTTCTGTCTGAACAATTGCCTCTTGATCCATGTACAGGTTCCTGATAACACAATTATGTGTTCTGGAATTCCCATTCTTCACAATGTTATCCATAATTTGTTATGATCCACACAGTCAAATGCCTCTGCGTAGCCAGTAAAACACAAGTAAACATCCTTCTGGTATTCTCTGCTTTCAGCCAGGATCCATCTGACATCAGCAATGATATCCCTGGTTCCACTCCCTCTTCTGAATCTGGCTTGAATTTCTTGCAGTTCCCTGTTGTTATACTGATATTCAAATCTATTAATGTCCCATTTATCTTACCATTAATAAGGACCAGTTATAAAAATATATAAATGGTCACCTAATGGTATTAAAAATATGATATTCAAGTCAGCTATTATAGGGACATCTTTGGTTTAGGGTCTGTCAAAACCAGTATGCCTATTGTTCATAGGAGACATCTGTGATACCTCACTGGTTTCTAGTCATGCTTGTACAGCAAGTCAAAATTTCACCCAAGCTTCTGTCATTATTATTTAAAATACATATGGGTTGGGACGGGTGTATATCATCACCATTATCATCAGCAACAGCACTTTTTTTGCATTATCACTAAATCAGTTAAAATTTGTGTTAACTGGGTTAAAAAAAAAAACCTGAGTTCAAACTTGTATAATAATTACAGGTGCATGAACCCCTTCTAGAATAAATAAACAATTGACCTAATTAGACAACATCTGGTTTAATTCATGCTCCAGAAATAATCACGACAAGTGGGATTACTGTTATTGGTGAAATGGTTAGGTTATATCCTTGGAACTGGGCTTGAACTCTATCCTAGTTGATTGACAATCCACAAGTTTCATTGACTTAAAATGTGGGGATATTTCTCATTTATAATACCTCTTGGGTGTGAGTCAAGTGCAAATCTGCTCTGAATTATCATCTTTCCTATTTCATTTCTGGTTAGCAGCTCTTATGTTAGTCACTATCATGGCAAATGCATAGGAATATGGATGGAACCAGGTAAATGGCACTTAATTCTTCTGTTTGAATGTGGAATCTTTCACTTCACTCATATTCCATTTGCCCAGCAAGTCATATGGCAAATCCTGATGTGAAAGAGATGAGAAATACCCCACTCCTCAGGATGCACCAAGGATAACCCTTTCCCTTGTTTCTAGGTATAGTGAATTAATCATATATTTCATATACCATTAGGTCTGTATTTGGCTTCCATATCATGTTTCTATATTAGTCATGGAATCGACTCGAAGGCACTGGATTGGGATATTAGTCAGAATTTTACTACAATAATGATGCATGAAAGACAACCACAAAATCTTAGTGACACGTAATAAAAAGTATTTCATGCAACTCTGCAGATCAGCTAGGTTTTGAGTTCAGGTTGTTTCCACGCATCTCTTAGTTTCCTTGGACAAGTTGAAGGGGCAGCAGACACTTGAGACATGTTCATCTCATGGTAGAACTTCAAGCTTTCAGAGGAGAAGTCTCTTACAGACTAGGCTGGGAAACACCACACTCACACTCATATCCACATTCCATTAACCAAGTACCATGGCCAAGACTAGTGTCAGTGGGTCAGGAAATATACTCCTCCCATGGAGACAGTGTAGGTCTATGTGTGTGGGGGCAAGCAGGGGAATAATGTCAATATTTGGTGACTAATAATCTAATCTACACAAGTTGCATTCACTCATCCAAGAAATACTTTCTGGACACAAATCTTTTTTTCAGATACCAAAGCAGGATGTCAAAGTATATGCATTCTAGTTGTTGTTAGCTGCCATCAAGTTGGTTCCGAGTTATGGTGACTTTATGCATCATAAAATGAAAGATTGCCATGTCCTGTAACATCTTCATGATCTTTGGTATTTTGATTTTGAGTCCATTTTTGCAGCTATTGAGTTATTCCGTCTCACTGAGGGTTTCCTCCATTTTGGTTGGCTCTCTACTTTACCAAACATGGTACCTTTTTCTAGCAATTGGTTTTTCCTGATGACATGTCCAAAGTAAGCAATTTGAAGTCTCACCAGCTGAAATGGATTGAATTGTGTCCCCCCCAAAATATCTGTCAACTTGCCTAGGTCATGATTCCCTTGTCCGATTCTATGATTGCCTATCATTTTATGATCTGATGTGGTTTCCCTAAGTGTTGTACACCCTATCACTATGATGTAATAAGATGGATTAGCAGAAGTTATGTTGATGAAATCTATAAGATCAGGTAGTGTCTTAAGTGAATCTCTTTTGAGATACAAAAGAGAGAAGTGAGAAGAGAGACATGGGGGCCTCATACCACCAAGAAAGGAGTGCTGGAGCAGAGCATGTCCTTTGGGTCTGAGATTCCTTCACTGAGATGCTCCCAGACCAAGCCAAGATTGATGACAAGGGCATTCCTCCAGAGCAGACAGAGAGAGAAAGCCTTCCCCTGGAGCTGACGACATGAATTTGGAGTTGTAGCCTACTAGACAGTGACAGAATAAATTTTTCTTTGTTAAAGCCATCCTCCTGTGATATTTCTGATATAGCAGCATTAGATGACTAAGACACCATCCTAATTTCTAAGGTACACTTTGGTTGTATTTCTTCTAAGACTGCATGAGTAAACATTCATTCTATTGGGAGTCTATGGTATATTCAATATTCTTCATCAACACTGGAGTTTGCATACATCAATTCCTTTTCTAGTAGTAGACAGAAATAGATACACATAATTACATATATAGTTAGATGGTGCCTTGCTCTCTGAAGAAAAATTAAAAAAGTAGGGTAAAGGACAAGATAGTAACTGGTTCAGGGATGAAGTCTCTCTATCATTTCTAGAAGCAGACTGCTCAAAGCAAATGAACTGGCTAAAGCCCTGAAATAAGAGATGAGTTAGTATCCAAAGAAGAAACCTCAGCAAAATATAGCTGTAATACAATGAAAGAGCCCAGTGATGTAATAGGAATTGAGGAGCACACAACAATGGAGGCCAGGTGGAGTTGGGCCTTGAGTTTAATTTTAAAAGCTTTCCATTCAACTCAGGTTTTTGTAAAATTGAATAGAACCGTAATAAAATCTAACATACTTTAAATGGATTATTCCATGTGCTTTATGGTACAAAGATGGGCACAGTAAGACAATTTAGATAGATATTACAAAAGTACAGGTGAGTAAGTATGATGACTTGAACCATCAAGTATGGAAAATAGCAAAAGTAGCAAAATCCTGAAGACAATGAGCAAATGCCGAACAATGCATTCTTTGAGAGAACAGTGGAGTCAGGGATGCTACTAAAGCTTTGGTTGAATAAAGGCATCATTTATTAATAGGATGAAGATTGAGCAGGAAAATATCTTGGAGAGCCTAATCAACCTTTAAACTTCAAATACGTCAACTTTGAATACTTAACATATATCCTCATGGAGAGATTAACTTGGAAGTTGATATTCAACCATAGATTTCAGGGAAGAGATTCTATTTGGAGATATAAATCTGGTAGTTGTAAACATAGAGATAGAAATTAAACAATGACATAAACGATTTAGTCAGATGAGAAGTCTGTTTATTTAAATAAGGACACAGCACTGTTCATTTCTTACAAAATGTCAGGTATCTGGTAGGGGCTGTTACTTATTTTTTAGTACTACTCTAGCTACTATTGGGCCTTTACATACCTACGTAAGTTTTAGAATTAGTTTGTCATTTTCTTTACAAATTTTGTTGTGATTTTTATTAGATTTGCATAGAATATATAAACAGTATTGATGGAATTTAGTCTTCTTAACCATTAACTTTCTATATCTCAAGAATTATTGAGATCTACCTTCATGTCAATATTATAATTTTATCCGTGAAATCCTTGAGTGGATACGTGTGTTCATGAGTGTAGGAGTGTGTGCATGCATGTGTGTGTTCATATACACGCGTGTAAGTCTGTTCACAGATATACATTAACAAAATATAATCAATAAAATACAAAAAAAACACTGAATAGAAAATACCTAAACTAGAAAGCTACTGAACCATTAAAATCCAAAGCAAATCACTGTCATATAATTTTTATGTTACTTTTATCAAAATAGCAAGAAACTTGCAATTCTTATACTTTGTAATATATTGCAGACACAGGGCATAGTGAGGGTAAGGAGTTTCCAGGGGCAATCTCTAAGTTCAGCCTTTCCCTATCCCAAATTTCAAGATGAATAGATGTTGATGAGTCAGCAGAAATGTCTTCCCCCTCTTGTCTGGCTTTCATATTTGTGGTGCCTAAAAGTATTCTGTACCTTGTCTGCTGCACCCTTGGACTTGGACCCTGGGGCATCTGCCCTCCTCTGCCCCCCTTTTGCGATGCTTCTGTTTAGACAATGGAGAATATAAAATAGAACAAAACCGTGTGATTAATAATAATCATACGAATTCTAGTTGCATGACCAACAACAAGTTACTTAACCTCTCTGAGCCTCAACTTTGTCATCTGTACAATGGCAGTAACAACAGTAACAGATTCAATAGAAGTAATAGGTTTTGATGTTGTGAGGATTAACTAGTTGCCATCCAACTGATTTCATCTCATGGCAAACCCATACTCTGTAGGGCTTTCAATTGCTGTGACCTTTTGGAGGTAGATCACTAGGTCTTTCTTCTGAGGTGCCTCTGGGCAGACTGAAGCCACAAATATTTTGGTTAACAGCAAAAAAAAAAAAAAAAAAAAAAAAATTTATTATTATTATTTATTTTTTTTTTTTAGTGCAACTAGGGACTCCCTGTGAAAGTTAAGTGGCTTATTATAAACAAAATGTGTAGAACACTGCTTGGTATATTGTAGTTGCTACTTAATTGTTATCAATATATCATGAATATTTATGGCATTATCACTGAAACATTTGATAAAAAGAACAAAAATATAAAGTTGGACAAGCCTCACTTATGCATATTATTTAATACCATAAATCAAATCCCAGAAAATGAATGCTGTCAGTTGATAAAAAAGATACTGTATTTTAAACATATATTTGTAATTACAAAATTCCTAAGATGGCCCTACAATAGGACCAGTACAATAATCCATTCATTAAAAAATATTAAGTAAGTGCATATTGTTTGTCAACTGCTGTTTCAGGTACCATCAGACAAATCTCTGCCCATCAGAAACTTACATTCCAATGTAGAAATACACAAAAAATGCATATACAAATAGAGATACAGTAAAATTCAAAGTAATGCTAATGCTTACAAAATGAGCAAGGCATTGAAGTAGAATGTTAATTTATAGGTTAAATTAGTTGGTCAGCAAAGTCCTTTCTTAAGAGTGGTATCTGAGCAGAGATCTGAAAGAAAGGGGAGAGACAACCAACAGGAAAATATGCAAAAAAAAGAAAAAAATGCTAGGAGAGAGAACCAACCCCAGTCCAAAGGCCTGGAGGCAATGAAACAAAACAAGGAGGATGCACAACAGAAATCAAGGGAGAGAGGGGTGCTCTGTAGTGAGGTGAGAGATATGTCCAAAAGACTATCATGGCAGCCTAAAGGACTTGGATTTATTTAAAATCTTTGAAAAGATTTGATCAGAGAGACATGTCACCTGAGTAATGTTTTAAGAACTTCCCCCTGGTTGTTGTCTGATTAGACTCTAGAGGGAAAAATTGAAGGTTGGGAGAGCAGTTAGGAGGCCCTTGCAGTGTCTGAGCAAGCTGTAATGGCAGCCAGGCCCAGGGTGTTGGCAAGGGAGTAATTTAGAAGTGGGCAGATATGGAATCTATTCTGAAGATACAACCAACAGAATGTGTTGTATATAAGATGTTAGAGAAAGAGAGAAGTCAATGATGACTCCAAATTAGAGAAAAACCCTGACATCACATCAGTGGGGGATAAACATTTTTGGTAAAAAATAATGCAAATTCCCATAGAACACTAAATTCAAACATACTAATTTTTTTTTTGATAGTCTAGAAGAGGCAGAAAAAAATCTGTAATATGATAAAATGCATACATAGTTTAAATGGAAAATAAAACACTGTTAATGTTTTCCATCAATGTTACAATCAAACATTAAGGATCAAATACTCAACATTTTTCTTGGAAATTGTAGACCTGGATATCATGGCAAACAACACTGGAACCAAAAATATCTTACCTTTGAAAAGCTAGCAAAAACGAATGGTATTTACGTATGATATAATCAACCTGAAACACTATTAGACTCAACTGAAAAATCATATGAACTAAAAAGAATGCTCAGAAAGTATAATTGGCACCCCATTAATATAGATAAAGTATAACCCTGAAGAGTTACAAATTTTATTTTCTCATAAATAAAAAATGCAACAAAATTTATACATTTCCTAAATATAAATTATCAGTTTAGATTTAGGAAATGTATTTGGTGATATTTATATAAAACATTTTTTCCTTGAACTCCACTTAAACCAAATGAAACCCATTGTTATTGAGTTGATTCCAACTTACAGCAACCCTATAAGAGAGATGTAACTGCTCAGTAGGATATTCTTGCTGTACTTCTTCCAAGACAGATTTTTTTTCTCCTTTTGGCAGTCCACGGTACATTAAATATTCTTCACTAAAACCATTATTCAAAGGCACCAACTCTTCTTTGATCTTCCTTACTCCTTGTCCGGCTTTCACACACATATAAGGCAGTTGAAAACACCATGGCTTGGATCAGGCACTCCGTGGTCCTTAAAGTGACATCTTTGCTTTTTAACACTTTAAGGAAGTCTTTTGCAGCAGATTTGCCTAAAGTAACACGTCATTTGATTTCTTGAATGCTGCTTTGATTGTCACTCCAAGTAAAATGAAATCCTTGACAAGTTCAATATTTTCTCCTTTTATCATGACGTTTCTTAGTGGTCTGGTTGTGAGGATTTCTGTTTTCTTTATGTTGAGGTGTAATCTATAATGAAGGCTGTGGTTTTTGACCTTTATCACTAAGTACTTCAAGTCCTCTTCACTTTCAGTAAGCATGGTCTTGTCATCTGCATATCACAGGTTGTTAATGAGTCTTCCTCTAATCCTGATGCCAAATTCTTCTATACAGTCTGGCTTCTCAGGTTACTTGGTCAGCGTACAGATTGAATAAGTATGGTGAAAAGATACAAACCTGATGCACATCTTTCTTAACTTTAAACCATGAAGTATCCCCTTGTTCTGTTGGAACGATTGCCTCTTGATCTATGTCCAAGTTTCTCATGAGCAAAATTAAGTGCTCTAAATTCCCATTCTTTGCTATGTTATCCGTAATTGGTTATGATCCACACAGTCGAATGTCTTTGCATAGTCAATAAAACACAGGTAAACATCTTTCTGGTATTCTCTGCTTTCAGCCAGGATCCATCTGACATCAGCAATGATATCCCTCATTCCATATCCTCTCCTGAATTCATCTTGAACTTCTGGCAGTTCCCTGTCAATACACTGCTACAGCCACTTTTGAATGATCTTTAGCAAAATTTTGCTTGTATGTGATATTAATGATATTGTTCAAGAATTTCTGCATTTGATTGGACCTCCTTTCTTGGGAATAGGCATATATATTGGCTCTCTTCCAGTTGGCTGGCCAGGTAGCTCTCTTCCAAATTTCTTGGCATAGACAAGTGAGCACTTCCAGTGCTGCATTTGTTTGTTGAAACATCTCAATTGGTATTCTATCAGTTCCTGGACCCTTGTTTTTTGCCATGCCTTTCAGCATAGCATGGACTTCTTCCTGCAGTACCATTGGATCTTGATCATATGCTACATCCTGAAATGTTGAACATTGGCCAATTAGTTTTGGTATAATGACTCTGCGTATTCCTTCCATCTTTCTCTCGATGTTTCCTGAGCTGTTCAATATTTTGCCCATAGAATCCTTCGATATTGCAACTTGCAGCTTGAATTTTTCTTCAGTTCTTTTGGCTTGAGAAATACTGAGAGTTTTCTTCCCTTTTGATTTTCTAGCTCCAGATCTTTGCACAGTTCATTATAATATTTTATTTTGTCTTTCAAGCTGCCCTTTGAATCTTCTGTTCAGCTCTTCTACTTCTTAATTTCTTCTATTCCCTTTAGCTACCGGATATTTTAGAGAAAGTTTCAAAGTCTCTTTTGACATCCATTTTGGTCTCTTCTTTCTTTCCTGTCTTTATGATACATATAAACCAAGTCATTGAGTCAATTTTGACAGAGTGGAACTGCCCCATAGGGTTTCCAAGGAGCACCTGGTGGATTCAAACTGCCGACCTTTTGACTGGCAGTCATAGCTCTTAACCACTATGCCACCAGGGTTTCCTATAGCACTCCTCAAATCAACATAAAAGTATAAAAATGAGCAAAATATATGTCAGGAGAGTCCAGTAGAAGATAAGAAGGCACTAATATATTCATGGAAATTTGTCTAATTTCATTAAAAAATAAATTTAAATTAAAATGGCAGCTGGAATTCATCATTTTTCCAAATGGTTTATCAGCTATTGGAAGACTTAAAAATAGTAATAGAAATGGTCCAAGGGAAAGCAGGTGCCCTCAACCATTGTTACAAATATGGATTGTGAAACTTTGTGATGATAAATTTGCAGTTGTTTTCAATATTTATATTTATGCTAGAAATAATCCAAGTTAGGAATTCATAAAATGCAAATAAACAATTTTACATACTTTTCTTCATTACATTTTATAAGAGGATTTTTTGAATCAAAAAAAAAAAAGGAAAGAATTCCCATGACTGTGAATTTCCATCAGTCAGGCATGAGAACATAATGTCTACTTTGAAAGCATGAGGAAAACTTATGTTCTAACCTAGAAAAGTATCTATCAAATATAGCTAGACAAGAATGCATCAGATGCAGGCAGGGCCAAGATAGTGGAGTAGTCAGATGCTTCTGATAGTCCCTCTTACAACAAAGACCTGAAAAAACAAGTAAATTGATTAGATATATGACAAGCTAGGAGCCCTGAACATCAAAGGCAAAGTTAAGAAATTCGACTTAGCAACAGAGGGAGGGAGATGCTGTTCAGAAGCGGCAAGAAGTTGCCGGACCTAACTCAGTGGGAACCAGCGCCCCTCATCCCTGATCTGCTGGTGTGACTGCAGAAGGGCTGGCAGTAGCTTTCTGTACACGGTTTCCATAGCCACAGAGAGCCAGTGGCACAGAGTCTACTCATGCCTCCAGAATCAGAGAAGAACAGCGCTCTCTGCATAAGTGCTAGCATTTAATTCACTGCACAGATCAAATACCTCCCCTTTCAAAAGAACTCTCTCCCATTTATCTGATCCCTCACCCTCTGTCCCAGGCCCCCCAGCTGGCTTCAGTGACATTCGATTTCCGTGGGCCTGAGATAGGTCCTGGCATGCAACCAGAGCCATTGGAGAAGGAGCAAATTAACAAACAGGGAAAAAATAATCTGATGGCTCCTCTAAGCTGGAAACTCAGGGCAGAAGCAGCTCCTGTCCAGGCACAAGTGGACCATAGACTTTGAATGGCTTTCACCCCTGCATAGAACTGTGTGGCCCATTTCAGGAGCTGGGTTCTTGTTACAGTGCAAGGGTGTGTGGCCTAAGGTCTGACTTTAACGGTTTCAGCTGTGCAGTGGCGAGGTGGGTTCTTGATGCTTGACACTGCTCTAATAAGCAGGGTCCTCACCTACCCAAATCAGGGGCCTGAGGACTGGTGGCTCCACCTGCACCACCTAGCCACCCATGTCAGGGGTACAAGGATAAGTGGTGTCTCCCAGTCCTTACAGTTAAAAGTATCGGGTGTCAATGGTATGGCTGCAGAGCCCACCCACTTGTGCACTCTAGAGAACAGGGACATGTCTTCCTCACAAACACTCAGGGAAAGGTTGTCAACCCCCTACCTTGCTCAGAGTGTGACCACCTGATGCAACAAGAGACCTGTGCATACACCAATCGCCACTGTTCCTCAAAGACAGTAGGTGAGAGCCTACACCACACACTTGGTGACTAACTACCTGGAAATATGAGCTGAATCCTTACAAGAAAACTGAATGGACTTCTAGGCTCAATATCTGATAACAGCTCTAGCCATCTGGTGACAGGACGTTAGAGCTTCAAAGGCTCCATTAATCAAACCAACTAATTTGAGCAGCCTATTAAGTATTTCAAAACAAAACAAAGCAAGAAGCTAGGACACAGTATGCAAACATACAGAGACAACAGTCAATATCAAATCACATAAAGAAGCAGACGAAGATCATGTCAGCAAGCTTCCAAAGCAAAGAATTGAGGAATCTTCCAGATGAAGATATATTCCTAGAATTACCAGAGATAGAATACAAAATAAAAATATACAGAACTCTTCAAGATATCAGGAAAGAAAAAAAAGAGCTCAGGCAAAATGCAGAACAAGCCAAGGAACACACAGATAAAGCAGTTGAGGGAATTAAGAAGGTTATTCAAGAGAATAACGAAAAATTTAATAGGCTTCAAGAATCCTTAGAGAGAGAGCAGTCAGAAACTCAGAAGATCAACAATAAAATTTCAGAATTAGACAACTCAGTAGAAAGTCAAAGGAGCAGAATTCAGGAAAGTGAAGTCAGAATTAGTGAGACTGAAAATAAAATACTTGGCACCAATATATTCAAAGAAAAATCAGATAAAAGAATTTTAAGAAATGAAGAAACCCTAAGAATCATGTGGGACTCTATCAAGAGAAATAGCCTACAAGTAATCAGAGTACCAGAACAGGGAGGAAAAACAGAAAATACAGAGAAAATTGTGGAAAATTTGTTGGCAGAAAACCTCCCAGATATCATGAAAGACGAGATATCTTTCCAAGATGCTCATCTAACCCCACAGAAGGTAGATCTCAAGAGAAAGATATCAAGACATATTATAGTCAATCTTGCCAAAACCAAAGATAAAGAGAATTTTAAGAGCAGCTAGGGATAAACAAAAAGTCACCTGTGAAGGACAGTCAGTAAGACTAATCTCGGACTACTCAGCAGAAACCATGCAGGCAAAAAGGCAATGGGAGGATATATATAAAGACTTAAAGGGAAAAGAATTGCCAGCCGAGAATTATATATCCAGCAAAACTGTCTCAGATATGAAGGTGAATTATGGCATTTCCAGATAAACAGAAGTTGAGGGACATTGCCAAAACCAAACCAAAATTACAAGAAATTCTAAAGGAAATCCTCCGGTTAGAAACTCAATAACATCAGATAACAATCCAAGACAAGAACAGAGGACAGGGAAACCAGATATCATTCAAGACAGAGAAATCACAAAACTAAATCAAAGCTAAAATGCTCAGAACAGGGAAACAGACATCATGAAGTAAAAGATGACAACATTAACTCAAAAAAGAAGAACTAAAAGATATAGTCATAGATCTTTCATATGGAGTATGAAAATAGGGGTAAATTTATCAAGGTAATCACAAAGGAAAATAACAATCCTGCACATCAAAATAATAATAAAAAAGAAAAACATGAAGACAGCAAAAACAAAAGCAACAACACTGGAAAAGAGGAAAAGATAATACATAAAGAGAAATTACTCAGCACAGAAAATTCAGTGGAAAAAAGAAACTGTCAACAACCAAAAAAAAAGGCATCAAAATGACAACACTAAACTCATACCTAGACATAATTACGCTGAATGTAAATGTACTAAATGCACCAATAAAGAGACAGAGAGTGGCAGAATAGATTAAAAAAACAAGATCTGCCTATATGTTGCCTACAAGAGACATACCTTAGACATAAAGATACAAACAAACTAAAACTCAAAGGATGGAAAAGAGATACCAAACAAACAACAACCAAAAAAAGAAGAGTGGCAATATTAATTTCTAACAAAATAGACTTTAAAGTAAAATCTACCACAAAGGATAAGGAAGGACCCTTTTGTGCAGCCAATGACAGGGCTCCAAAATACATAAAATGAACTCTAAAAGCACTGAAAATAGAGATGGGCAGCTCTACAATAATAGTAGGAGGCTCCAACACACTACTTTTGGTGAAGGACAGAACATCCAGAAAGAAGCTAAATAAAGACAGTGAAAGTCTAAATGCCGCAATCAACCAACTTGATCTCATAGGCACATACAGAACACCCCACCCAACGGCAGACAAGCATATTTTCTTTTCCAATGTACATGGAACGTTCTCCAGAATAGACCACATATTAGGTCATAAAGCAAGTCTTAACAGAATCCAAAACATCAAAATATTTCAAAGCATCTTTTCTGACTATAAAGCCGTAAAAGTAGAAGCCAATAATATAAAGCAAGTGAAAAAAAAAACCAAACGCACAGAAACTGAACAACACCTTGCTGAAATACTACTGGGTTATAGAAGAAATTAAGGGTGGAATAAAGAAATTCGTAGAATCATATGAGAATGAAAACACTTCCTACCAGGACCTGTGGGACACAGCAAAACAGTGCTCAGAGGTCAATTTATAGCAATAAATGCACACATCCAAAAGAAGAAAAGGCCAAAATCAAAGAATTATCCCTACAACTCAAAGAAATAGAAAGAAAGCAGCAAAAGAAGTCCTAGGGTACCAGTAGAAACAAAATAATAAAAATTAGAGCAGAATTAAATGAAATAGAGAAAAGAAAAACAATTGAAAGAGTTAACAAGACCAACAGCTGGTTCTATGAAAAGATCAACAAAATCGATAAACCATTGGCCAAATGGACAAAAGAAAAATAGGAGAGAAAGCAAATAACCCGAATAAGAAATGAGATCGGCAATATTACAACAGACCCAACTGAAATTAAAAGAATCATAACAGAATATTATGAAAAATTGTACTCCAACAAATTTGAAAACCTAGAAGAATTGGATAAATTTCTAGAAACACACTACCTACCTAATCTAACACAAACAGATGTAGAACAGCTAAATAAACCTATAACAAAAGAAGAAATTGAAAAGATAATTAAAAATTCCCAATAAATTAAAGCCCTGGCCCTGATGACTTCACTGGAGAATTCTACCAAACTTTCAGAGAAGTGTTAACACCACTACTACTAAAGGTATTTCAGAACATACAAAAGGATGGAATACTCCCAATCTCATTCTATGAAGCCAGCATAACCGTCATAACAAATCCAGGTGAAGACACCACAAAAAAAGAAAATTACAGACCAATATTCCCCATGAACTTAGACACAAAAACCCTCCGCAAAATTCTAGCCAACAACATATTGAAAAAGTAATTCACCTTGACCAAGTAGGATTCATACTAGGTATGCTGGGATGGTTTAACTTTTGAAAAACAATCAATGTAATCCATCATATAAATAAAAGACAAGAACCACATGGTCTTATGGGTTGATGCAGAAAAGGCATTTGACAAAGTCCAACATCCATTCATGATAAAGACTCTCAGCAAAATAGGAGTAGAAGGAAAATTCCTCCACATAATAAAGGACATTTATGTAAAGCCAACAGCCAACAGCACCCTAAATGGAGTGAGTCTGAAATCATTCCTCTTGAGAACGGGAACCAGACAAGGATGCCCTTTATCATCATTTTTATTCAACATTGTTCTGGAGGTCCTAGCCAGAGCAATTAGTCTAGGGAAAGAAAAAAAAAAAAAAAGCATCCAAATTGGTAAGGAAGAAATAAACTATCTCTATTTGCAGATGATATGATTTTATACACAGAAAACCCTAAAGAATCCACAAGAAAACTACTGGAACTAATAGAAGATTTCAGCAAAGTATCAGGATACAAGATAAACATGCAAAAACCAGTTGGATTCCTCTATATGAGCAAAGAGAAAGTCGAAGAGGAAATCATGAAATGAATACCATTTACAATAGCCCCAAGAAGATTAAATACTTAGGAACATATCTAACCAGAGACATAAAAGACCTATACAAAGAAAACTATGAGACACTACTGCAAGAAACCGAAAGAGACCTACGTAAGCGAAAAAACATACCTTGTTCTTCAATGGGAAGACTCAAGATTGTGAAAATGTTTATTCTACTCCAAGCAATCTATAGATAAATGCAAGCCTGATCCAAACCCTAATGGCATTTTTTAATGAGATGGAGAAACAAATCACCAAGTTCATATGGAAAGGGAAGAGGCCCTAAATAAGTAAAACAGTACTGAAAAATTAGAACAAAGTGGGAGGCCTCACACTACCTGATTTTAGTACATATTACAACACCAGGGTAGTCAAAACAGCCTGGTACTGGCACAACAGCAGGTACATAGACCAATGGAACAGAATTGAGAATTCAGACATAAATTCATCCACGTATGAGCAGCTTGTATTTAACAAAGGCCCAAAGTCCATTAAATGGAGAAAAGACAGTCTCTTTAACAAATGGTGCTGGAATAACTGGATACCCATCAGCAAAAAAATGAAACAAGACCCATACCTCTCACACCATGCAGACAAACTAACTCAAAATGGATCAAAGACCTAAATGTAAAATCTAAAATGATAAAGATCATGGAAGAAAAAATAGGAAGAACTCTAGTAGCCCTCAAACATAGCATAAACAGTATACAAAACATTGCCAGCAATGCACAAACACTGGAAGGTAAAGTCGATAACTGGGAGCTTCTAAAAATGAAACACTTATCCTCATCCAAAGGCCTCACCAAAAGAGTAAAAAGACTACCTATAGACTGGGAAAAAAAATTTGGCTACAACAAATCCGATCAGTGTCTAAATCTTTAAAATCTACAAGATACTGCCAAACTTCAACAACAAAAAGACAAATAAACCAATTAAAAAATGGGCAAAGAGTATGAACAGACACTTCACCAAATAAGACGTTCAGGCAGCTAACAGCTACGTTAGGAAACGCTCATGATCAATAGCCTTTAGAGAAATGCAAATCAAAACTACAATCAGATACCATCTTACCACAACGAAGCTGGCTCTAATCTAAAAAACACAAAATAATAAATGTTGGAGAGGTTGTGGAGAGACTGGAACACTTATACATTGCTGGTGGGAATGTAAAATGGCACAACCACTTAGGAAATCGATTTGGCGTTTCCTTTAAAAAGATAGGAGTACCATACGATCCAGCAATCCCAGTCCTTGGAATATAGTGTAGAGAAATAAGAGCCCTACAAGAATAGATATATGCACACCCATGTTCACTGCAGCACTGTTACAATAGCAAAGAGATGGAAACAATCAAGGTGCCCACCAATGGACAAATGGATAAACAAATTATGGTATATTCACACAATGGAATACGATGCAACAATAGAGAAAAACAATGAATCCATGAAACATCTCATAACATGTAGGAAACTGGAAGGCATTATGCTGATTGAAATTAGTCAGTCGCAGGACAAATATTGCTTGAGACCACTATTATAAGAACTCAGGAAAAGGTTTAAACACAGAAGAAAACATTCTTTGATGATTACGAGAATGGGGAAGGAGGAAGAGGGATATTCACTAATTACGGAGTAGACAAGAATCATTTTAGGTGAAGGGAAGGACAACACACAATACAGGGGAAGTCAGCACAACTGGACTAATCCAAAAGCTAAGCAGTTTCCTGAATACAACGAAACACTTCGAGGGACAGAGTAGCAAGGGTAGGGGTCTGGGGACCATGGTTCAGGGGACATCTAGGTCAACTGACGTAACAAATCGTATTAAGAAAGTATTCCACATCCCACTTTGATGAGTGGTGTCTGGGGTCTTGAAAGTTAGCAAGCGGCCATGTAAGATGCATCAATTGATCTCAATCCGCCTGGAGCAAAGGAGAGTGAAGAACACCAAGTACTCAAGGAAATATGAGCCCAAGAGACAGAAAGTGCCACTTAAACCAGAGACTCTAACAGCCTGAGACTGGAAGAACTAGATGGTGCCCGGTTACCACCAATGACTGCACTCTAAGGGAACACAACAGAGAATCTCTGATGGAGCAGGAGAAAAGTGGAATGCAGACCTCAAATTCTAGTAAAAGAGACCAGGCTAAATGGTCTGACTGAACACTGGAAGGGCTCCAGAGGTCATGGCCCTTGGACTCTCTGTTAGCCCAAAACTAAAACCATTCCGAAGCCACTTCTGCAGACAAAGATTAGACTGGATTATAAGACATAAAATGAAACTGGTGAGGATTGTGCTTCTTAGCTCAAGTAGACACATTGTGACTGTGTGGGTAAAGCCTCTCTGGAGGCGAGATGAGAAGGCAGAGGGGGACAGGAACTGGATGAATGGACACAGGAAATACACAGGGGAGAAAGAAGGAGAGTGCTGTCACATTGTAGGGAGAGCAACTAGGATCACCTTAACCATGTCTGTATAAGTTTTTGTATGAGAAACTTACTAGAATTGTAAACTTTCACTTAAAGCACAATAAAAAGAATACTTAATATTAAAAAAAAGAATTGTTATCCATACACATTTGCTAAATATTTACTTCTGAAAAGCTTCCATATACCATAACTTCCCCATTACCCTCACTCTGTTTATGATTTTTAAAATAAGCTTAAAAATTTCAATTTAGAACAATTTTATATCTTGCTATTATGATTTCACTTAAAGTAAATTTATTGCCAATCATAGCTTTTATAACAAAATATTAATTCTTTTTCCCTTGCAAATAATTCATTTGATTGGACTATATATATATATATATATATACATTTTTTCTCAATGAGTCCATGTTTAAATTTCTTGTTTATAATTTCTTTTCTTATCCACTCCAAGCCTGGAAATACAATTTACAGAATGTAGTAGCAAGTTTTGATATAAGACCGTGGATTCACTTTGGAAACCCTGGTAACATAGCGGTTAAGAGCTACAGCTGCAAACCAAAAGGTTAGCAGTTCAAATCCACCAGGTACTCCTTGGAAACCCTATGGAGCAGTTCTACTCTGTCGTATAGGGTTGGTCGGAGTCAGAACCCACTCGATGGCAACGGGTTTTAGGGAACTTACTTTATGCTACATAAAAAAAGAAAATATAGCCATCAATTTACATATTATTTAGGTCAACAATTAGGTTATCAAACACTTATCATTTATTAGTCACCGTGCAGGTCATGGTGCCATGAATAGTGATGTTTATGGTCTCCAGATACCAAAAGAAAAATGAGTAGTGATGGTGAAGATTTAGAAATTTATTTCATCTAATAAAAAGGAAATACTTTTTTTCTGATTTTTGATGCTCTACCCACTTTTTTTTTTTTTTACCCACTGTCATCTGATGCCTACAGCCACGTTTTCTTAGCATTAGAAATATTTGTTTGTTTTTCTGTGAAAGTAATTTACAAGTGAGAACAACTTTCGTGAGGGAAGGGGTCATGTGCACCCTCTGAGGGAGGCTGAGGAATATACTCAGCATTGCATAATCCAGTATATCAGCTGATGCCTTATTGTTTTCCTTGGCAATTTTATTGCATACTCCCAGAAATAAAACAAATTAAGAGAACAGTTTATTGTGATACACTCAGTGATTATTTTTGAAAGCTGGAAGGATATATTTATTTTTACCTTTCAAATATTTTTGATATGAAAATAAAATGGCAGAAATCTTAATGAAAAGTATAATTTCTGAGATTATTCTATAAAATATGAGAAGAACAAAAGAATTTATTTTGTATTCTCCTATGTAATTTCCATCTATCCTATATCAGTATTTTTGAAGATTGGGTTACTTCAGAGTCTATGTCTTATTTTGTTAGAAAAAAATTTTAAAAACTACCAAATTATTTTAACATTGGTCTTTACCACTTACGCAAATCTAATTCCCCTTCAACACTGAAATTTTACCCTCTGTGTACTTAGCTACATTCCCAAATTTCTCACTGGAATGACAAGATTTTGTTAATTTTAGATGAGTGGAATCACAAACATGAATTTTTGTCTAGAATGTGGGCAATTAGTTATAATATTCTAGTTTATGCTGTAGTATAACACCAGTGATTAAAAAAAAATCTCTATCATAAAACCACAATAGTGGATTTCTGGATCACGCTGCATGTTATCTTGGGATTTGTCCTCCCTCAGGGAACAGGCTGATGGTGCTTCCCTCATTGTGAAGCAACAGCAATTTCTGGAAGATGGAAAGAACATGGAATTTCACTCGCTGGCTCTAAATTCTTGCCATGGGTTATGCATGCCACTTGCACTAATGTTTCACAGTCCACACCTAACTTCAGAGAAAAGGGAAGTGCAATCTAAACTTGAGCCAGGAAGGATGAAGATCAGATGATTAACCAACATTCCTAATCAAGTAGTTCACCCTTCTGGGTCCCAACTCCTCTCCAAAGGAGACAACCAAATGTCCCGTTCAGTCATGGAATAAGCTCAAAGCCCAGGATCTCTTGGTGATAAGCAGTCACCAATAAGGTCCATCTTTTATCTGATGACCTGTGAATTATCTAAATTTCCCAGTTATCCAAATATCCAGCATGTCTTGGTTGGACAGGGAGAGGATAACGGAAATAAACACTGGTATTAAGAAAGAAAGAATGAGATATCCACAGGAATCGTGGGTCCCCAGAAATTCTGAAATTCCATTAGGCAGACATTTAAAGGTCCACTATATTTCTGATGAGGAATAGTCACTGATAAGGCCACTTTTCTGCCTCCTTGGAGTAGTTTTCACATTCATTTTTTTGATAGCATAGCCCCTGGATCTTCTCTCTGAGATATGCTTTTTAAAAGATTCATATTGCCTTATCTGCCATGATGCAAAACCCCAAAAAACCCACTGCTGTTGAGTCGATTGTGCCTCATAGCGACCCTATAGGACAGAGTACAACTGCCCCATAGAGTTTCCAAGGAGCGCCTGGTGGACTCGAACTGCCAACCTTTTGGTTAACAGCCATAGCACTTAACCACTACGCCACCAGGGTTTCCTATCTGCCATGATAATTGTGGAATATACTCTTATGGTTGCTAAAGAGTGTTTTCAACTAACTTTCTGCCCATGGTGTTTGGAGTCTGTGATAAAGAGACTATCATTTGACAAGTATTTACTGCCTTCTGCTGATCACATGAGGAGCACACTTCTTCACTCCATCACGCGTTAACCTAGTGATTTGATAAACTTTGCTCAATAGCATGTGGCTGAAAGTGTCTGTATACCACTTCTAAGCCTAGAGTTTCAGCGATATTATATTTTCATATTTCTCTATTGTTTCTTCCATCATCATGAGAAGAAAACGTCTCCAGTAGGTTGTCTCTTTCAAAAACTTTTTTCTAAGCCTAATTTCCTCATCTAAAAATCAGTTATCAGGAGAGAGATCACTAGCTATTTCAAAAGAGAGAACAGAATTCAGATAAGTACTTCAATAGGAGATGAAGGAATCAAGGAACCAAACAAGGGAAGCTGAATCAACCTGGAGACTCCCATCAGTATGTTGCTCCCAACACCCTGGAAACCGTCAAAAAGCAGGACAAGGTGGCTTCCAGGACCCCATGGGTGGGGCCCTCATGCAGAACCCAGAACCAAGGTGAGGACCAGCAGACAATATTTGAAACCATGAAGAGAGTGGCTATCTTATTGAAAGTGAAATCGTGGCGAGCCGTGGTTACTTCCAGGAACTATAGTTGAAGTGGGGAAAGAGAGAAGGAGAAATTTGCTGACTTCTGTCCTATAGCCTTTCTAATCTTCTGACAGTCTTACATTGTGATTTCCTACAAGAAATATGCTGGCAAAGGATCTTGGGAAATGTAGTTCTCCTTGGTATGGAGTCAAATAAAGTCAGTGAAAGTATCTGAAAACCAAGGAGCATTACAAAACATGCTGGCTAATATGAAAAAATAAAAACCAATCATGTTGAGTCAATTACAACTCATAGCAACCCTATAGGGCGAAGCAGAACTGCCTTGTAGGGTTTTCAAGGAGCAGCTGGTGGATTTAAACTGCCAACCTTTTGATAAGTGTCGGCTTTTAACCACTGCACCACCAGGACTCCAAGCTAATAATCCAAAAAAAAATAAAGCCTGTCTTATATGGTGTGTGTGAGCATCTTCATATCTAGAGATTTTTTTTCTTAAAATCTGCTTTGTTTAATATTTTATAGCTAAACCATATTTTCTTTTAATTAATATTTGTCTTACGTATCTTTTTGTCCTTTTAAATTTCATATATTCTTTGTCTTTATATTTAAATATGCCTCCTTAAAATTTCACTCAAGTAAAATTTTGCTGAAGATAATTAAAAAATGGCTGCAGCAGTACATCAACAGGAAACTGCCAGAAATTCAAGCCGATTCAGAAAAGGATGTGGAAACTAATGGGCCGCAACTACCACAGCCTCCACCAGACTGAGTCCAGCATAACTAGATGGTGCCCAGCTACCACCAACGACTGCTCTGACAAGGATCACAATAGAGGGTCCAGGACAGAACTGGAGAAAAATGCAGAACAAAACTATAACTTACAAAAAAAGACCATACTTACTGGCCTGACAGAGACTGGAGAAACCTCGAGAGTATGGCCCCTAAGTGTCCTTTTAAATCAGTACTGAAGTCACTCCGAAGGTTCACCCTTCAGCCAAAATTTAGACAGACCCGTAAAACAAATCAAGACTAAATGGGCACACCAACCCAGGGGCAAGGATGAGAAGGCTGGAGGGAACAGGAAAGCTGATAATGGGGAACCCAAGGTTGACAAGGGTAGAATGTTGACATGGTGTAGGGTTGGCAACCAATGTCACAAAACAGTATGTGTATTTATTGCCTAATGAGATATTAATTTGCTCTGTAAACCTTCATCTAAAGCATAATTAAAAAAAAGAGAGAAAAATCAAAATATCTACCTGATAACATTTGGGAATTACTGTTATTTCCATCATTGCTATCACATAATAACAATTATAACATGTGCATTGTTAATTATAATTACAACATTTATTGTGCACTGTCAGGAACAGTACCAAGTACTTTTCATACATTGCTCATTCCATGCCCGTATTAACCCCATGAAGTAGGTGCTATTATCACATCCAGAGTCCTGTGGATAGTAATGGGTAGGAATGTAAACCTAGGTTGAAATTCTTAACCACTGTTACATTAACTTCAGTTCTACTTCTGGCCACGGTGGTTCTGTTTTTATATATTAATTGACTAAATGTATTGAGGAAGACTGAGACTATAAACCTAGAGAGATAAATTTGAATATGTAAGTATATAGCCAGTGGAAGGATTTCAAAGGATAATGGAATCAGGGTATTATAATGAAGAAAGATCTGGATCATTGGGATGGCAGACCAAAGAGTAAGAAACGCTAACTCTTCAGATGAACTATGTGAGCACTACCCAACTGGCACAATGGTAAATTCCATCACTTGTCTTGTCAAAGAAGATATGACATACTGAAGCCATATACAGCTGTATTTCTGTATGACTTGATTCTGATCCATTGGGCAGACAACCATGTATAATGACTCTGATCTACAAGAAACATGTGCTCTGTGTGCTAGGCTTTGGGTACACAGATATATGTTCCCTTTCTTTTCTTTTTTAAAAATAAGTTGTGGTTAAATAAATATTAAAATAGAAAAATCCTGATTTGAAAGAAAAAAAATAAAGAAAATGACACGGAAGGAGGGATATAATTGCTGATGTCCAGTGGATCTTGGCTAAAAGCTGAGAATACCAGAAAGATGTTTATTGTTGTTGTTATTAGGTGCAGTGGAGTCGCTTCCGACTCATAGCGATCCTATGTACCACAGAAAGAAACACTGTCCGGCCCCGTGCCATACTTACAATCGTTGTTATGCTTGAGCCCGTTGTTGCAGACACTGTGTCAATCCATCTCATTGAGGGTCTTCCTCTTTTAAGCTGACCCTGTACTTTACCAGGCATGATGTCCTTCTCCAGGGACTGATCTCTTCTGACAACATGGCCAAAGTATGTTAGATGCAGTATCACCATCCTGGCTTCTAAGGAGCATTCTGGCTGTACTACTTCCAAGACAGATTTGTTTGTTCTTTTGGTATATTAAATATTCTTTGCCAACACCACAATTCAAAAGCATCTATTCTTCTTCAGTCTTCCTTATTCATTGTCCATCTTTCACATGCATATGAGGCAATTGAAAATACCACTAATGCTTGGAACCTGAAATATACGAAGTATGAATCTAGGAAAATTGGAAATCTTCAAAAACGAAATGGAACACATAAGCATCGATATCCTAGGCATTAGTGAGCTGAAATGGACTGGTACTGGCCATTTTGAATCGGACAACACGTAGCCTACTACGCCAGAAATGACAACTTGAAGAGGAATGGTGTTACATTTATCGTCAAAAAGAACAATTCGAGGTCTATCCTGAAGTACAGTGCTGTCAGTGATAGGATAATATCCATAGGCCTATAAGGAAGACCAGTTAATATGACTATCATTCAAATTTACGCAGCAACCACTAAGAACAAAGTTGAAGAAATTGAAGATTTTTTTCAGCTTCTGTAGTCTGAAATTGATTGAACGTGCAATCAGGATGCATTGGTAATTACTGGTGATTAGAATGTGAAAGTTGGAAACAAAGAAGAACAATTGGTAGTCGGAAAATATGGCCTTGGTGATAGAAACAACGCCGGAGATTGAATGATAGAGTTTTGTGAGACCAATGACTTCTTCATTGCAAATACCTTTTTTTCACCAACATAAACGGCAAATATGCACATGGCCCTCGCCAGATGGAATACACAGAAGTCAAAACGACTACATCTATGGAAAGAGACAAAGGAAAAGCTCAATATCATCAGTCAGAACAAGGCCAGGGGCTGACTGTGGAACAGAAAGATCTTTCTGTGTTAATTATTGACTATTCAAAGGCATTTGACTGAGTAGATCATAACAAATTTTGGATAACATTGCAAAGAGTGGGAATTCCAGGACACTTAATTTTGCTCATGCGGATTCTCTACATAGACCAAGAGGCAGTAACTGGAACACAACAATGGGACACTGCTTAGTTTGAAATCAGAAAAGATGTATATCAGGATTGTATCCTTTCACCATACTTATTCAATTTGTATGCTGAGCAAATGATCTGAGATGGACTATATGAAGAAGGAAGCATCAGGATTAGAGAAAAACTCATTAACAACCTGCAATATGCAGAACACACAGCCTTGCCTGTTGAAAGTAAAGAGGACTTGAAGCACTTGCTGATGAAGATCAAAGACGTCAGCCTTCAGTATGAATTACACCTCAAAATAAAGAAAACAAAAATCCTCAAAACTGGACCAGTAACCAACATCGTGATAAATGGAGAAAATGCTGACGTTGTCAAGGATTTAATTTTACTTTGATCTACAATTAACTCCAGTGGAAGCAGCGGTCAAAAAATCAAAGGATGTATTGCATTTGGCAAATTGGCTGCAAAAGCCCTCTTTAAAGTGTTAAAAAGCAAAAATGTCGCTTTCAGGACTAAGGTGCACCTGACCCAAGCTATTGTATTTTCAGTTGCCTCTTATGCATGTGAAAGATGGACAATGAGTAAGGAAGACCAAAGAAGAATCGATGCCTTAGAATCACGGTGCTGGTGGAAAATATTGAATATAAAATGGACTGTCAAAAGAATGATCAAATTTGTCTTGGAAGAAGTACAGCAAGAATGCTCCTTAGAAGCGAGGATGGCAACATTTTGTCCCATGTAATTTGGACATATTATAAGGAGGAACCAGTCCCTGGAGAAGGACATCATGCTTAGTGAAGTAGAGGGTCAGCAAAAATGATGGATTAACACAGTGGCCGCAATAATGGACTCAAACATAGAAATGATAGGTTGGGCGAAATGGGGCAGTGTTTCATTACGATGCACATAGGGTCACTCTGAGTAGGAACCAACATGAAGAAACCTAAGAACAACAATTTAAAATACTAAAAGATTTTCTCCAGTCTAGATTCTTTGCTTGGAACATTTCTATTTACATTTGCTGAAAAACTTGTGTTTTTCAGCTTATTAGTGTTTTTATTTTAAATTAAAAAAATCTTTATATTATTCAATGTAGTGATTTTTAGTTACCTATCTTCTCCGTGTCCCCCCTTCATCTCATTCTTGTCTTCTTTGGATTGATTATTTTTTGCATTTCACAATTTCTTTGTATCATTTAAGGCAATATTCACTTTACTTTTTTATGTTTAGTGATAATCTAGGATAATGTACCATACACTTAATTAATCAAAAACTAATTTTATTAGAACTTCATCTACTCAAACAATAAAAGATATTATATATTTTAACTCATATCTTCACAGCTATTGCTGTCTAACAAAACACCACGAAACTTGGCAGTTTAAAACAATAAGTTACTATCTCCCCAGGATTCTGGGTTGAGTGGGTTGGTTCTCTGCTAGAATGTCCATTTTGAAGTTGCAATCAGATACTGGCTGGAGTCATCTGAAAACCTATTGGGCTGGATGTCCAAGAATACTTCTTCACTCCCATGTCTAGTGCCGCAATGCTGCTCCATGGGACCTCTCTCTCCAGCAGACAATTATGGGCTTTTTATGTGACCTACAAGTTCTTGACCGAGTTCTCAGCCACTCTACTTGGTGCCATTCACTGAGAAAGAATTTTCTGCAGATTTCCTGGACCTACTTGAGGAGCTGGGAGGTTAATTTCTAGCTAACTCAGACAGAATTGTGTTGTCCCTTACATTCCCTGGTTTATTCAGAGTTCTTCTGAATCCTCACCTTTAGGGGCCTTGTAGTTTATCTCCTGTTGTCCATGAAACACAGAGCCATGAAAGTTGATACAGCATTGTTTTTTTATTTCCTTTGACTAATATTCTGGTAAAGAAGCTACTTCCTTCTGCCTTATTTTTCTAATTACTGTTTTTATTTGTGTATGTGTGTGTCTGTGGTATATATATGCAGTTCTTTAATGCATGAAAGAAAAACTTAGATCCACATGCCTATAATCTCTTTCCAAGTCTGTCTATCTATCTATTCAACTAGCTCTGTGTGTTGGTTATGATACCTCATCTGCCATGTTTCCAGGTACTGAAGTCTCTGTCATGTTATTTTCACATTACTAACTTAAATTAATCTTGATAATACATATATTTTTAATTTTAGGAATGCTGTTTTTATAGACAGAATAGCTGTATATCAGAGAAGCTAACTTACCCAAGGTACATGTTCTTAGTTGACTGATCCCAGACGGCAACCCCTGGCCCTCTCACAGAAAAATCTAAGTGGTTTTCCTCAACCACATTGTTTTTGATTTTTCACTTCTAGAACATCTTAAAACTTTAATCAAAGCCGAAGTGGTAAGACTTCTCTGTAATATAAAATAATTCTAAACAGATAAAAATATTATTTTCAGAACAATGGTTCCAGATTATATGAAGTAGGGAAAGAGAATTATAACCCCTTTTATTCAAATGCAGTTCATATCTTTATTATGGGTTTTAGATAACACATATATTCACCTGAGCACTATTCCAGGGTGTGTATATGTGTGTATGTGTGTGTGTGTATCCACAAAGCACAGCAGTTTAAAACAATTATTTATTTTGCAAATGAATTTGCAATTTCAGCAGGTTTCATCAGGGACAGCTCATCTCTACTCCACGCTTCATCAGTGGAAGTGGCTCAACTGGGAGCTGAAAGATACACTTGCATGATGTGCCACCAAGGACTGAAAAAAATGGCTTTGAATTTGGCCGGGCTCTCAGCTGGGGATGTGCACTAGAAGTCTTGGTTTCTCTCTTTGTCACAGCATGGGGATTATATAATTGCACCAACACAATTACTCTTAAGACATTTCTTAAAATAGGGAATGGGGTAGCATACAGTCACTTGCAACTCTAAAATTCTGGTAGAAATTGTTGCCAGCTCCTTAACTAAGATTCAGTGTGATTCTCTGGGAATTATTCTACATGATTTTTGCCTCTGCTTTCTGAGTCACCCTTGCTCTACCATGAGAAAACTGAGTAGTCACCTCAATCAGCTTACTCAGACCAAACTAGTGGTATTTCTGTCAGAAAAACATGCTTGCAAACATTGCGAGTTTTCCGTGAATCTTACTGGAATTTACTCCATTAGGCATAACCCACAACTACCAACCTTGGGCTTCCTGTGACTCTGCTGCACTACAGTGCCCTAAAACATTTTAGTAGTCCTATTTATTTTTAACTAAAGAGAACCTACAGGACTCTCAAGATTTATAGAAGGTCTTTTGTCTGTTTGGATGTTTATTTAAGGTACAGTGTCTTAAATCGTCCTGAAGCCTTAATAAATGATTTTAGAGTCACAACTTGTGTTGGATCTTTGGCCTGAGGCCCTTTCTTAATTTGAGACTTCTTTGCTGAAAGAAAGTTTTATTTTTGAATCCACTGTGTACTGACTCCTTTGTACACAATATATTTTTTTCTTCAGCTCATCTCTCTACTCTTATGTTTTAACATAGGTCATGAAAAGCCAATTAGCATTTTTATATTCTGTCTGGAAGTTTCTTTAACAAATCTTCCCACAGCAACATTTTGCAAATATTTCTTGATGTCTTCTTACGTATTTTATGTTTGATGGTCACATTGGGTCCTTATTTCATTTGAATTTATTTTATCTTCATTATGTGATTTAGGATCTACATTTAGTTTTCAAAAGGTATTATCCCCATCAAAATTAATGATTTCCATTATTTATCAAAAAATACAAATTATGCACGTATCATATGCTATTTAGAAACTCAATCACTCATACTTATTGCCAGAGCCCTAATTTCAGAGCAAAAACACCACTGCAAATTATGACAGGAGGACAAATATAATTTTTAATTAGTTTACCATATATAAAAACAATCACATAGGAACAATGGAGCCAGATTGGCAAAGTAAGAGCAAAATAACTTGATAACACAAAAAGAAGAATTTAAATGGGATGAACAAAATAGCAAAACAATATTTTAGAAATGTAACCTGTATCCAGTTTGGTTGCTGCCCTTTTGGCAAATTATGCTCAGCATTGATATCACATAAAATGTCTCTCCAGCCACCTCCTCAAGGCACCCTTGACTTCTTTATTTCTCACACTGTATATAAGGGGGTTCAAGACAGGTGTGAAGATGGTATAAAACACTGAGACCACCTTATCATGGTCCTCTGAATCGTTAGATTTGGGCCTCATGTAGATGAACATGATGGTGCCATAGAAGAGTCCCACAACCACCAGGTGAGAGGAGCAGGTCTTAAAGGCTTTTTTCCCAGCTCCAGCTGACCGCATGCAGAGCACTGCAGCCAGGATAAGGCTGTATGAGGCCAAAATGAGAGACAAAGGGATCAAGAGCATCAGAATGCAGCAGACATACATGAAAAACTCAAAAATCGTGGCGTCAGCACAGGCAAGGCGTACCAGTGATGGTGCTTCACAGAAAAAGTGATTGATTTCCCGTGAGTGACAGTAAGGGAAGCTCAAAGTGGCACCAGCCTGCATCAGCCCATCGATCTCTCCCAGGAGCCAGGAACCTGACGTCACGAGTAAACAGAGCTTCTGACTCATGAGAATGGGGTAGCACAGTGGGTGACATATGGCCACATAGCGGTCATAGGACATGGCCGTTAAGAGGAAGCATTCACTCCCTCCCAGAGTGAGAAGCAGGAAGATCTGGACTCCACAGCCAGTGGGAGAGATAGACCTAGTGTCCATCAGGTAGTTGGCTGCCATTTTGGGAACGATGGTGGAGACCAGCGGCATGTCCATGAAAGAAAGCTGGCTAAGCAGGAAGTACATGGGCATGTGGAGTTGAGGGTCCACATGAATGAGAATGATCATAAGGGTGTTGCCCATCAGTGAGGTGATGAAGATCATAAGCACCATGGCAAACAGGAATAGGTGGATCTGTGTGTGGTTAAAGGCCCTAGAAGAATGAAGTTTATTCCTGTGGTGCCGTTTGCATTGACCATGGCTCTACTGGTGCCTGAAAGATGTAAAATGATGCAGAAATAAGATTTGTTTAAAAGGAAAAAAAAAAAAAAATTTTTTTTTTTTTTTTAAAGGAAGCTTGTACATATCTTTATGAAAACTTGATCAAATGACTTGGGAAATCTCAGACTTGGAGGGCTAATTTCTACTATAATCTTTCACTTACAAACAAGATTTTTGCCATAGCATAGTACTATCCACCTCTGCTGTTACTATACATTATTTTTTATTCACACAAAATTAGATAACATACATGTACAGTAGTACAACTTACACCTCTATTGTTTTTTAATAATTTGTCAGTATGCCACACGTAATTTACTCATGGTGTTAAGAAATATTACTTACACAATCCGAGTTCTTTACACTTTGGGTATTTCTATATTGAAGGAAATTCAGATTTATGCACTTTAGTAGGTATTGAGGTGATATGCCTATAGTTATTACTTTTGCATGTGTTTTAGATATTTGCTTAATGGATTCTCACATGATTTTCTTCAATATCAAGACAAATAAATTACAACTGATAAAACTAAGTTTGATGGGGAAAAAACAAAAGCAAAAATTCTCTATTCCACACTTACATGCAGCCTGTGCTCTAAACACACTAGGCTTTCAGCCACCACAGATACTACTGTACCCATCGCCATATCATTTATATTATCATGACTTGCTTTCCTGATCATGGTGCCTACATCTCATTAAGTTTAGAACCCCCTCAACATTTAAACTTTTATGTATTATGTTCTCAAACAATGCTGCTGATTTTAATTTAATATATAATATATCCATTCTAAGGGAGCCCTGGTGGCACAGTGGTTAAGCTTTCGGCAGCTAACCAAAAGGTTGGCAGTTCAAACTCACCACCACTCCTTGGAAACTCAATGAGGCAGGTCTACTCTGTCCTATAGGGTCAGAATTGACTTGACAGCACAGGTGTTTGGGTTTTATCCATTCAAAAAAGTTAATAATTTCATAAATGAACATAATTTGTATTGCATGCAATTTTCACATAAATTTGGACATCGATAATCTTATACTTCTAAAAGTAGAAGACAAAAACTAATCCATTGATTATGACTTATCCAAATGATATTCTCATATAATGAACCTGAGGGCCAACATCTCCCACAGGTAAAATATACAGGCACTCATTCACTTTCAGAATAGCTCCTCTTTTCACTAGAACCTATAACTTCCGTTTCTTTTACGTCTAAGTATTTTTGGTGGTAGGAATGGATGCACATGTAAATGGATTCACCTATTATACTTAGGTAGGTGGTGTCTTTTGCTCACAAATTCAAATTGTCAGAGAGAGCTGTGAATTCAGGATTACCAACAGTATTATGTTTGGACTTCATTCATAATCTGTGGTGTAGTAAATCCTTTTTTAGTTTTTCTGTAATTTATTTGGAAAACATTGCAAATTTTGTGAATGGTCTATGATCTTCACACCTTTAATACATATTAAAATTTTTTGATTCTTAGTATATACCAACATTGACTTTCATATCAATAAAATATGTAGATGTTCCATTTTTCAAAATTGATATAAATATGCTATAATAGTGAGCATATCATTCTTTTATGCTTTGTTCCCTCAAATATATATATTTTGAGTGAAATATATATATATTCAGTTTAATATGTTTTTAACTACTGCCAAATTTTATTACATCATATATATGCAATTTATATATATAAATATAGATGTATATATATATATAATGTTTATTTAAGAATACTTAGCTTCTTTCCAATCTTTTGTTAATATAACCCATATCCTTGTGCATGTGGCAATATTTTCTCAAGTAAATATTTCACTAGAATATTTTGGGTTTAAGATAATTGCATCTCCACCTTTTACACTCCAGTCAACTGTCAATTTGTGTGATAATTCCTCCACATATTTTACTGTTAGATGCGATAATTAACAGCAATCATGTAAGTGTGAAAATAAATTTAAATTGCATGTCACTTAAGTTACATGGCAGAAACTCTTTTAATCCATTTATCGACCTCTTGGATTTCTTCTGCAAACTGTGAATATCTCTAATTCATGGTTTCTAGATTGTTTGGCTTTTTCTTAATAATTTAAAGAATTTCCCACGTATTTTGTAATTTATATATTTAATTATATATTTAATTTATATATCTTTATAACTTGTTATTTATATGCATTGTGAATATCTTCTCCAGTTGATTTTATACATTTGACATTTTTGTTATTTTGGACTGAAGTTTTGCATTTTATATTACATATATTTGGGATACTTATATGATATTAATAATTTAATATTAATGTTCTGCATTTCATTAATAGGCTACCATTTTAAACAATTTCAATGTTATTTGGATCAAACAACTTGTTATTGGTATATAAGTTGTTTGAATCTATGATCATTGTTGATTTAATATTACATTGTACTGTCTTTGCATGCATGAATATTAAACATATTAATCTCACAAAATGTATTGCTATAGTTCATCTTTTAATTTGTAGTCTCTGATTTTTTTTTTTAAACAAAAGAGGGATAATCAGTGTTCTTAAAGGCCACTAAAACATAGGTGTAAAGTAGTCTGTGTCTGTAGATTTTTTTTTTTTTAATAATGTATTCACTTTCCTATTAGTTTCAGGTAAGCTGTGTTTTCCTATTACTTTTTAAATTCATATGACTTTCTATTTTTAAGGAAACATTTTCCTTTCCTAATCTATTTTCTTTGTTAGCGTTTCTCACTGCATTGGGTGGGTGGACAGGTCTGTGTCTCTGGCTGCCGCTGAACTGGAGGTCATGACATGCAAAGTTCATTCACTTAAGCCGGCCCTGGGTCAGGGCACACTGGGTATAGACATACGAGTTACGAGTTGCTTAAATAACATGAAGACTAAGAGTCAGAACTCTAAAGACCTGTCCATATTTTGTTCACAAATACGTGTGATATTTGGGAAAGGTCACTTACTTTCCTATGAGCCACTCTCCTTGTTTCTAGACTGGGAAAATTCGCAGACTTTGGTAGACAGCTGACCTGGAGCACTGGTTTCATTTGTTTCCATCGGGGCTCATTCTCTGCTTCGGCGATTTGATAACCACCTGCTAAGGCCCTGAGATTAAGGGCAGCTTTCCAATGTTTCTCAGATGCCAAGATTCAATGAATATGATTTTGAAAGTCTTCTGTAGATTTAAATTTAAGATGAAATTATTTTAAACTAACAGTATTTGAAAATGTTATCATATCAGGCATTCTATTCGCTGGACAAACAGTTCATATAATGTGAAATAAATGTATATTTCACATTTAGTCGGCATGAATTATGAAGTTCAGAAAAGTTACATGACTGATCTAATAATAAACATTTAAACTGGTAGCTGCATTCATCTGAAGGTTGTCTAAACGTAAAAGTACATATTTAACGGCCAGGTTTCTAGAGTTTGAATACCTATGCCACTGTTTAGTAGTTGGATAAATTTGAGCAATATGCTTAAACCTCAGTTTCATTATGTGCAAAATATTACTATAGGATTATTTGATAACTACAAAATAAAATGTATATAAGTACATTGGAGAATGCATGCACAAGAAGATAGCTCTATAAAGTTATTGATTATTATCATTATTATAGGTCATCCATAGATGTTTCCTACCAAAATATTTTGAAAGTTTAAAATTAGTATTTTCCCATAACTCACATGTAGTGTAATGTTACTTATATCACATCAAAGAACAAAAATATCATTACGTATCAGTCTTCATTTTTCAGCATAAATGACATGTTTTCTGTATTCCTTTAGATTTTTCTGTCTGTCCTCTGTCTGTCTACCTTCTATGAATTTATTTTAAACATAGAGGAAACACTCATGACCATGGTAAACTTAATTATTCCAAGGCTATTAGGTTATTTGATTATTAATTTTGCAATGTGTTCTCATGCCTTTAATATTCAATGTGTTTAAGAATTGTAATAGATATCATGAAACTTGTCACAAATTCAATAATGTCTCAAAATTCAAACAAAATTTTTTAAAATAGCAGGTAAAAAGAAAAAATATTATCTGTATTTCACATCAAAAAGGCAGTTGTTCCCAAGTGAGTTCAATTCTGTGTAATTCCACACTACCAAAGTAGAAGAGAGATATGCAGGTCAGATAAATTTCTAGTTGTCTATAATATTTCTGTACAATTTAAAACAGGATAAAAACGTGTTCCCATTTATTTTCTAGTTGTATAAAGTGGGTAATTTCAGAAAGCTCAGGTTACTTTTAGATTCATTGTCACATTTTTCTGTCTACCTCAATGTGGTGTTCCCAGAATTAGCAAAGCTTCCCCTTTCTCAAAGTTACACTCTGTGTTACATACCCACCTGTCCAATATTCTGGCCTGGCACTAGTATGTTCATTTCTTCAGTTCAGTCCAAAACAATTCCAAGCCAAAATGACTCTTATTTCACATCTGCATGATATAGATGGAGTAACTCAGACATAACAAGGATTTTTATAACTGTAGCAAACAATGTCCCAAGTCCTATGTTAACCCTGGATGTGCATTGCCTCATGCAATGTCACAACAATTAAATGAGGTAAACTGTTACTGTTTCAGATTTGCAAATGAAGGACTGGAGGGTTAGATTAATTTATTTTTCCCTGGTGTGAAAAGTACGAAGCATGGGTCCAAAATCCTGGTCATGAAAGTAAACTCCCCACAGTTATTTTGGGCTTGCCAGCCAGTTTTTTGTTCCAATTATTATCTTAATAATGACAAAACTTTTTGAATAAAACAAACAACATAAATAAAGAATGGACCCTCAAAAACATCGTTGTTGTTAGATGCCATTAAGTCACCTAGCACACGGCTACCCCGGGCAAAATGCGCCCAGTCCTGCGCCATTCCCATAATCGGGTGTTGATCGGACTATTGCCGTCCACTGGGTTCACTTTGGCTGACTTTTCAGAAGTAGATCGCTCGCCTTTTCTTCCTAGTGCATCTCAGTCTGGGAAATCTGCTGGAGCTCACTGGAGCAACTGTGTGTTCTGTGAAGTTAGGCACCTCTCTTATAAACTGTGTGTCTCAGGTTAGTGTATTTAAAATGCGTAACTGTCTTACTTTGTAAAAATGAAAAAAGATAGTGCATGTAGAATGTTTAATTAAATTATTTATATTTAGTATGTCATCAAACATAAATTTTATCTCTACACAAACTTTTTCCCAAAGAGAAATTCATGAATAGAGAATTTAATAGAATCAGATATATGCATCCATTTACCTTAGAGTCAGAGTATTAACTAAGACTCAACTTTCCTGAGAAGCTTAGTACAGATCGTCCCCGACTTAAGACATATTTGAGTTACAACAAACTGCCCTATGACTATCCTTTTTTTAATCTTTGTACATCTTATTATCAGTAATATGTACTACATATAACGTTGTAGCACGTAATTTGTTGATGTTATCATTCTCTTGCCAACCCCAAAGACAAATAAAGATTGGATTTATAAAGATATTGTTAATAGGAGACAAAAATAATGAATTTTTTTTTTAAAAATTAGATCTACTTATATCAGAGCTGACTTATGACAGAGTCTTCAGAATGGAACCCTGTCTTACACTGGGAAATACCTGTAATATTATTTTCATAATTACAATTTGATAAAAATATATTAGTGCAATATAAGTATGAAAGGATGTTCTTTCTCACTGGAAATTAATACGTAGTTTAAACCAAATTTTTATAATTTCTATGCGTTCAAACGTTATACACTCAATGTTTCTTTATGATATGCATTACCGGTAGGAATGCAATGAAGATTAATCTCAGGGTAAAAGTGAAAATCCTTTATTAGCCAATTTGGCAATATGGAGTGAGAGCCAGAGAGCTAGTCTTGTCCCTTGAAGCATTGCCATATGTTGTGGATATCATTCTAAAATATGACTAAAAGAGAAGGGATGGGAGGAGACCCTGTAAACACAAAGGGCTTATTTTGCAAGGTTTTCCATAACGTGCGTCCTGAACTATTATAGAACTAATAAATTTCCCATGGAACACAATATAACAGCTGGAACAATCTTAGATATCATGCTAATTGTATAAACAATATTTTTCAAATTGTAAAAAATGTGTATGGAAGAATATAAAAGGAATAGTTATGATGTTATCAAGTGCAATCCAGGTGCTTTAATTTCTGTGCTTTCCAAATAGTATGATTGTGATATAGTTTTTAAAATTACAGAAATTAAGTGGGCCACAATGAAAGCATTAGCGCATACCATCCCCTGTTGTAAGCACTCAGTCTAGGAGTCGTAGCACTAACCTGCATCAGAGGAGCCACCGTGCAGGAGGTGTGGAATACTCTAAGCCTCTGGTTCCCAGATCACTGTTCGGATCCCCACCACTGCCTCTGTTGCCGGTATAAAATACAAGGCACCTGGCTAAAACCTTAGGGATTCCTGAGCTTCAGGCTGCAGAAATGCTCGTGGGAAAGCATTCGGAAGAATACAGATGACCACATACTCTCCTCATTTATCACCTCCATACAGGATTATTTTAAAATTTCAGGATATTTGATCTCTGAAGAAAATGGCCTGTTTTATCAACATGCTAAAGTCAGGATGCAATTATTTTGAATATGATGCTTGCCTTATAATATTATTAGTACTAAATGAGTTACGATGCATAAAGCACTTAACTCATGCCTGGAAAATACACCTAGTCCACAATCCTGTTAATCTAAACTTTCACAATAACTAATGTGTCAAGAAAGAGCTGGTAATGATGTGGGGAATAGAGTGGACTTTTAGACATGTCTTACCCAACAAAAGGCCATGACTGAATTGAACTTTTCCAGTCTTGAAACTTTCTAGCTATATATTTTGGGCCTGTTATATAACTTCTCTGAGCCTGAGTTTAATCTTCTGTAAAAGGGGCATCAGAATGCCTCTTCCATAGGATTATTTTTAGGGGCTACTGTATAGAATAAGGAGCCCTGGTAGTGCAGTTGTTAAGAGCTCAGCTGCTGACCAAAACGCCAACAGTTCAAATTCACCAGAAGCTCCTTGGAAACTCCATGCGGCAGTTCTACTCTGTCCTATTGGGTCGCTATGAGTTGGAACAGACTTGATGACAATGGGTTTGGTTTTGGTTTTGGGTATGGAATAAATATAAAGCACCAGATCTATCAAATAAGTATAATTTCATTATCTCCTTTCTTCTCTGCTTTAGCAGGATATGTTGACTTATGGACTGATGTATAGTAATGAGAGAATTTTTTTTTTTTAATGTCTTTGTCTTGCAACAGTAAAACTCAGTTACCATTGAGTTACGTCTGACTCATGGCAACCCTGTGTGTGTCAGAGTGGAACTGTGCTCTATAGAGTTTTTAATGGGTGATTTTTCAGAAGTAGATCACCGGGCCTTTCTTCCAAGGTGCCTTTGGGTGGACTTGAATCTCCATCTTTTCAGTTAGCATCTGAACATGTTAACTGTACCACCCAGGGGCTCTGCTCCAGGAGATTATACAGTATAACTGTTAACACCACTCAGGAGCTCCAATATGGGAGGTTATATGATGCTGTGCTATATGATCAAACTATAATAAGCATTAACTGATTGATTTGTTACAGCTCTGCTTATGAACTGGTTAAGGGTTAAGAAAATGGTCTGAATTATTGCAGTGCAATGAATCACTTTTATATGGCTTTTCTAGCCCTGGTCTTGTAATTTCACAAAATGATTGTCTGGGCCAAAATTTCGCAAGGTATTAGTATATTTACTACAAAACTAGTGGATTGAAAATTCACTTAATGGGATTGTGCCCTTTGTGGTCCAACTAGGAGATTGGTCGCTGTTTCTATTCTGTTAGGCTTATATAAGGGCCAAATCCACAGAGGTTCTGGGGCCCCTCACTACCATCAAAAAGAGTGTAGAGTGGAGTGCATCCTTTGGTCCCAGGGTCCCTGCACTGAGAACTCCCTATATCAAGAAGAGAGAGTTGCAACAGTGAAGACAGGGATGGTGGGCTTGCTGGTCCATAGAGAGAGAACTGAGTGTCTTTGTGCAGGGGTGTGCCTCCTACTAAAGTACTGCAACACTTGTACATGCAGGACAGAGACCTGAGTGTGCCTGGTGTAATTTGCTTCCTTCCCCCTTTGGGCATCGTGGTGGGAACAATACATTCCCTCATGCAGGGTAGGCCTTGGTATCATGGCAGCAAGACAGAGAACCACTCTGGCCTGGGTAGCATGGTAGGAGGCAGCAGCGTAGGTCGAGAAGGGCCCAGTGGCAGAGGCTCACGAGATCCTGTGCAGGGGTCTTTCCATTAGTGAAGCAAGGCCCAGCGAGGCCCAGGGGCAGAGCAGAAGCCTCGGAAGCCATGCAGGTGTCCCGGGTAGCATAGTGGTAGCCAGAGGCAGTGGTGACATGAAGACAACATTTGACCAGAAACACAATGTGCCAGTACAGTGATATTACAAAGAATGTGAGTAGTTTGGAGAAGAATAAGCAGATCTGCTTTGAGAATTTGCTTTACTGTTTACTGTTTGCTTTCCAGAAATAATAATAATGGCTTTCACTTTGCCAATATTGTGTAAATGTCTTGACTACAAATGGCCATAGCACTTATGGAATGGTTGATGCCAGTGGTTGTACATGCCTCATTCCTAGTTGTCTGGTAGTTTAAGGCACATCCTGTTTGCATGTGCAATGTGGTTAGATAGACAAACCACACAATTATATAATTATACTAGGATTGTCAAACCAATTTATGAAGGGATATTTGAATTTTATTTTCAAACAGGCATATACCTATGGATATAGTCAATAGTATGAGAAAAGAGAAGATGTAAGTAGAAATATACGTCAAATTCTGTTAACCCTGAATAAATTAATTAAAAGAGAAAATAATAACATTAATATCAACAACAAAAATCAGGACAGTTAATATTTATTGAGTTATTAATTTCTGACAAAACAATAATAGTAGGGGACTTCAACATACCGCTTGTGGTGAAGGACAGGACATCCAGAAAGAAGCTCAATAAAGACACGGAAGACCTAAATGCCACAATCAACCAACTTGACCTCATAGACATATACAGAACACTCCGCCCGACAGCAGCCAAGTATACTTTCTTTTCTAGTGCACATGGAACATTCTCTAGAATAGACCACATATTAGGGCATAAAGCAAGCCTTAGCAGAATCCAAAACATTCAAATATTACAAAGCATCTTCTCTGACCATAAGGGCATAAAGGTGGAAATCAATAACAGGAAAAACAGGGAAAAGAAATCACACTTGGAACCTGAACAAAACAAAAGACTGGATTATAGAAGGCATTAAGGATGGAATAAAGAAATTCCAATGAGAATGAAAACACTTCCTGTAAAAACGCTGAGACACAGTGAAAGCAATGCTCAGAGGTCAATTTATATCAATAAATGCACACATACAAAAAGAAGAAAGGACCAAAATCAAAGAATTATCCCCACAACTTGAACAAATAGAAAGAGAGCAACAAAAGAAACTCACAGGCGCCAGAAAAAAGAACAAATACTAAAAATTAGAGCTGAACTAAAAGAAATAGAAAACAAAAAAACAATCAAAAGAATTAGCAAGACCAAAAGCTGTTTTTTTTTTTTTAAAAAATTAACAAAATTGATAAACCACTAGCCAAACTGACAAAAGAAAAACAGGAGAAGAACCAAATAACCGGAATAAGAAATGAGATGGGAGATATTACAACAGACCCAACTGAAATTAAAAGAATCATATCAGATTTCTGGGAAAAATTGTACTCTAACAAACTTGAAAACCTAGAAGAAATGGGTGAATTCCTAGAAACACAGTGCCTACCTAAAGTAACACAAAAAGAGGTAGAACAACTAAATAGAACCATAACAAAAGAAGAGTTGGAAAAGGCAATCAACCCCCTGCTCCCCGCCCCAAAAAAGCCCTGGCCCGGACAGCTTCACTGCAGAGTTCTACCAAACTTTCAGAGAAGAGTTAACACCACGACTACTAAAGGTACTTCAGAGCATAGAAAAGGACAGAATACTACCAAACTCATTCTATGAAGCTACCATATCCCTCATACCAAAACCAGGTAAAGACACCACAAGAAAAGAAAATTACAGACCTATATCCCTCATGAACTTATATGCAAAAATCCTCAACAAAATTCTCGCCAATAGAATTCAACAACATATAAAAAAAAAAAAATTCACCATGACCAAGTGGGATTCATACCAAGTGTGCAGGGATAGTTCAACATTAGAAAAACAATTAATGTAATCCATGACATAAATAAAACAAAAGACAAGAATCCAATGATTTTATCAATTGATGCAGAAAAGGCATTTGACAAAGTCCAACACCTATTCATGATAAAAACTTGAGCAAAACAGGAATAGAAGGAAAATTTCTCAACGTAATAAAGGGCATTTATATAAAGCCAACAGCAAACATCACCCTAAATGGAGAGAGCCTGAAAGCATTCCCACTGAGACTGGGAACCAGACAAGGACGCCCTTTATCACTGCTCTTACTCAACATTGTGTTGGGGGTCCTAGCCAGAGAAATTAGGCTAGATAAAGGAATAAAGGGCATCCAGATTGGCAAGGAAGAAGTAAAAGTATCTCCATTTGCAGGTGACATGATCTTATACACAGAAAACCCTAAGGAATCCTTCAGAAAACTACTGAAACTAATAGAAAAGTTCAGCAGAGTATCAGGATACGAGATAAGCATACAAAAATCAGTTGGATTCCTCTACACCAACAAAAAGAAGAAATCACCAAATCAATGCCATTTACAGTAGCCCCCAAGAAGATAAAATAATTAGGAATAAATCTTACCAAAGATGTAAAAGACTTATACAAAGAAAACTGCAAAACACTTCTGCAAGAAACCAAAAGAGACTTACATAAGTGGAAAAACATACCTTGCTCATCGATAGGAAGACTTAACATTATAAAAATGTCTATTCTACCAAAAGGGGTCTATACATTTAATGCAATTCCGATCCAAATCCCAACCACATTCTTTGATGAGATGGAGAAACAAATGACCAACTTCATATGGAAAGGAAAGAAGCCCCGGATAAATAAGGTATTACTGAAAAAGAAAAACAAAGTGGGAGGCCTTACTTTCCCTGATTTTAGAACCTATTATACCACCACAGTAGTCAAAACAGCCTGGTACTGGTACAACAACAGATTCATAGACCAGTGGAACAGAATTGAGAATCCAGATATAAATCCATCCACATATGAGCAGTTAAGTTTTGACAAAGGCCCCAAAACAGTTAAATGGGGAGAAGACAGTTTTTTTAACAAATGGTGCTGGCATAACTGGATATCCATCTGTAAAAAGCGAAACAAGACCCATACCTCACTCCATGCAAAAAAATGAGCTCAGAATGTATCAAACACCTAAATGTAAAATCTAAAAAGGTAAAGATCATGGAAGAAAAAATAGGGACACTGTTCGGAGCCCTAATACATGGCATAAATAGTATACAAAACATTATTAAAAATGCAAAACAAAAACTAGATAACTGGGAGCACCTAAAAATCAAACACCTATGCTCATCCAAAGACTTCACCAAAAGATTACCTACAGACTGGGAAAAAGTTTTCAAATATGACACTTCCGATCAGCGCCTGATCTCTAAAATCTACATAATACTGCAAAAACTCAACTGCAAAAAGACAAATAACCCAATTTAAAAATGGGCAAAAGATATGAATAGACACTTCACTAAAGAAGACATTCAGGTAGCTAACAGATACATGAGGAAATGTTCACGATTATCAGCCATTAAAGAAATGCAGATCAAAACTACAATGAGACTTCATCTCATTCCAACAAGGCTGGCGTTAATCCAAAAAACACAAAATAGTAAATGTTGGAGAGGCTGTGGAGAGATTGGAACACTTATACACTGCTGGTGGGAATGTAAAATGGTACAAGCACTTTGGAAATCAATTTGGGTCTTCCTTAAAAATCTAGAAATAGAACTACCATAAGATCCAGCAATCCAACTCCTTGGAATATATCCCAGAGAAATAAGAACCTTTACAGAAACAGATATATGCACACCCATGTTTATGCAGCACTGTTTACAATAGCAAAAAGATGGAAGCAACCAAGGTGTCGTCAACGGATGAATGCATAAATAAATTATGGTATATTCACACAATAGAATACTACACATCGATAAAGAACAGTGGGGAATCTGTGAAACATTTCATAACATGGAGGAATCTGGAAGGCATTATGCTGAGTGAAATTAGTCAGTTGCAAAAGGACAAATATTGTATAAGACCACTATTACAAGAACTTGAGAAATAGTTTAAACTGAGAAGAAAACATTCTTTTGTCATTATGAGAGGGGGAGGGAGGGAGGGCGGGAAAGGGGTTTAGATAGTAGATAAGAACTATTTTAGGTGAAGGGAAAGACAGCACACAATACAGGGGAGGTCAGCACAATTGGACTAAACCAAAGGCTGTTTCCTGAATAAACTGAATGCTTCAAAGGCCAGCGTAGCAGTGGCAGGGGTTTGCAGACCGTGGTTTCAGGGGACATCTAAGTCAATTGGCATAATAAAATCTATTAAGAAATCATTCTGCATCCCACTTTGAAGAGTGGCGTCTGGGGTCTTGAACGCTAGCAAGCAGCCATCTAAGATGCATCAATTGGTCTCAACCCACCTGGATCTAAGGAGAATGAAGAACACCAAGGACGCAAGGTGATTACGAGCCCAAGAGACAGAAAGGGCCACATGAACCAGTGACTACATCATCCTGAGACCAGAAGAACTAGATGTTGCTCGGCTAGAACCAATGACTGCCCTGACAGGGAACACAACAGAGAACCCCTGAGGGAGCAGGAGAGCAGTGGGATGCAGACCCCAAATTCTCATAGAAAGACCAGACTTCATGGTCTGACTGAGATTAGAAGGACCCTGGTGGTCATGGCCCCCAGACCTTCTGTTGGCCCAGGACAGGAACCTTTCCTGAAACCAACTCTTCAGACATGGATTGGACTGGAGAATAGGTTGGAGAGGGACGCTAGTGAGGAGTGAGCTTCTTGGACACTTGAGACTATGTTGGCATCTCCTGCCTCGATGGGAGATGAGAGGGTGGAGGGGGTTAGAAGCTGGCAAAATGGACACGAAAAGACAGAGTAGAGGGAGAGAGCGGGCTATCTCATTAGGGGGATAGCAATTGGGAGTATGTAGCAAGGTGTATATAAGTTTTTGTGTGAGAGACTGATTTGATTTGTAAACTTTCACTTAAAGCACAATAAAAATTATAAAAAAAATTTATTGAGAAATTATTGAGTGAGCTATATCGTTCCTAACAGTCTATTTGCATGATTTCATCAAAGCAGATTCATGAAGATAATATTATTTTTAGCTCCCACTGACTTTTGATGAAAATGGATCTTAGTAAAGTTAAGTTACTGCCCAAGGTAAAAACCTTAAAAAGATTAGACTAGGAAATGATCCAGGTGGGTTCATTGTAATCCCAAGGGCCTTAAAAGTGGAAGAGGGAAGAGGAAGAGAGAATCAGAAAGATAGCAGTGTGAGAAGGACTCAGCTCAGAATTGTTGGTTTTGAAAAAAGAGGAAGTGGATTGTCATGGATTGAACTGTGTTCCCCAAAAATGTCTGTCAGCTTAACTGGGCCATGAGTCCCAGTGTTGTGTGATTGTCCATCATTTTATGTGATTCCCTGTGATGTAAATCCTATCACCATGATGAAATGAGATGGATTAGTGGCAGTTATCCTGATGAGATATACAAGTTTGGATAGTGTCTTAAGCCAATCTCTTTGAGATATGAAAGAGAGAGGTGAGCAGAGAGATAGGGGAGCCTTATACCACCAAGAAAGCAGTGCTGGGAGCAAAGGGTGTCCTTTGGACCTGAGGTTCCTGTGCTGAGATGCTCCCAGACCAAGGGAAGACCGATGAATCACAAGGGCCTTCCTTCAGAACTAATAGAGAGAGAAAACCTTCCCCTGGAGCCGGCATCCTTAATTTGGACTTCTAGCCTACTGGACTGTGAGAGAATAAGCTTCTCTTTGTTGAAGCCATCCACTTGTGGTGTTTCTGTTATAGCAGACTAGATGACCAAGACGTGGATCATGAGTGAAGGAATGTGGTTAGCCTCTAAAAGGTGGAAAGGCATGGAAACAGCTCTTTTACAGAGCCTCCAGAGGAAACAGAACCTTATGAACACCTAGATTTTAGCCCAGTGAGAACAATCTCAGAATTCTTACTTTCAGAACTCTAAGATAATACATTCTGTTTTGTTTAAGCCATTAAATGAGTGGTAGTTTGATACAGCAGAAATAGGAAACTAAGAGGTGTGGCCAAGATGGTGGGATAAACTCTTCCTGTTGTCCCTCTTACAACAAAGACCTGAAAAAACAAATGAATTGATTATATATGACAATCTAGAAGCCCTGATCATAAAAGACAAAGCTGAAGAGTTGGATTGAGTGGCAGGGAGAAGGAGGGATAATTCAAAAACAGCAAAGAAGTGCCAGTTGTAAGGTTGCCAGTGCCCTGCTGACTAGGTCATCCTATGCCTGCAGGCTGAGGTGAGCAGTAGTGTTTGAGACGTACCTCACCATGTTGGGTGAGGCTGGGCAGCAGCGAGTCTGCACTCACCTCTGTAGCTAGGTGGAAGCAGTGCTGGACGTGCAAAAGTTAAGTGCAAACATCTAACCTACCACTGGGAGGCAAAATAAATTCTACTCCCAGAGTTTCACAGTGGAGAACTGGTTACTTTCCCTCACCTACCCCCACCCTGCTCTGCTCTGAAACCAGTCTGGCAGTATTCAAGAACTGTCACTCCCCCTAAGCCAGGAACTCGGGGTGAGTCAGGAGGCCCTGCCCCTTCATTGAGCCACTGGCATGAGGGGTCCGCAGACTTGCAGAATCCTTTACGCCTGCCTAGACCTGTGTGCAGTGGGTCAGTGGGTTTAGACCTGTGTGGGCTGATTCAACACCACATGCCATCATTATTGTAACAGCAGGGCATACACTTGAAGCCCATTTTCAACTTCAGCAGCCAAGGGGGAGCTGCAGACTCATGACATTTGACATGGCCCTGCCTCTTAAGCACAGAACCTCAGCCACCTACCCCAGAGGCCTGAGGGCTGGTGGTACCATTCACTCCATCTAAATAATAAAAAAAAAACAAACCCAGTGCAGTCGAGTTGATTCCAACTCATAGTGACCCTTTGGACAGAGTAGAACTGTCCCATAAAGTTTCCAAGGAGCGCATAGTGGATTCGAACTGCCGACCCTTTGGTTAGCAGCCGTAGCACTTAACCATTACACCACCAGGGTTTTCTCACTCCATCTAGCCACTCACATAACAGGGGTCTGAGAGTAAGCGGTGCCTCCCATTCCCTACAGTCAAAAGGACTGTGTGCCCAAGGACCGGCTGCAATACCCCTCACCACATGCTCTAGGGAAAAAGGGACACACCCTCACCAAGGCATCCAGGGGCAGCCATCAGCCCCCTGCCTTGTTCCACACATACCCCCTATAGCAGCCGGATACCTGTTCCTGCTTCAAACACCAATATGCAGCCCTGACAGTCTGGGACTGTAGGTGAGAGTCTGCACCACACATTTGGTGACTGAAAACCTGGACACCTGTGCCACACCAGAACATATGGAGAGGAAGTTAAAGGCAATATTAAGAAATAAAATGTTGGTTTAAATTTAGAAAAATAAAGGTAAATTTTAAGGTAACCACAAAGGAAGCTAACAAACCTACCCATCAAAATAAAAAGAAAAACATGAGGACTTAGCAAAAACAAAATAAACAATAATGAAAAAATATGAAAAGAGAATACATAAGAAAAACAACTCAACAGCACAGAAAATTAAGTGGAACAAAGAAACCGCCAGCACCACCCAAAAAAAAAACAAAAACAAGCAACAACAACAAAATGACAGCACTAAACTCATACCAATCAATAATTACACTGAATGTAAATGGACTAAATGTGCTAATAAAGAGATGAGTAGTGGCAAAAATGATTAAAAAAAACGCAATTGGTCTATATGCTGCCTATAACAGACACGACTTAGACTCAAAGACACAAACAAACTAAAACTAAAATGATGGAAAAAAAATATCAAGTGAACAACCACAAAAAAAGAGCAGGAGAGACAATATTAATCTCTGACAAAACAGATTTAAAGCAAAATTCACCACAAAGGATAAGAAAGGACACAGCTTAATGTTTAAAGGGTCAATACACCAGGAGGACATAATTATAATAAATACATAAGCACCTAGAGAGAGGGCTCCAAGCCACACAAAACAAACCCTAATAGTATTGGAAAGAGAAATAGATAATCCACCATAATAGCAGACTTCAACACACCACTTTCAATGAAGAACAGAACATGTAGAAAGAAAATAAAGATACAGAAGATCATAGACATATACAGAAATCTATCCAGCAGCAGCCAAGTATACATTCTTTTCCAACTCACATGGAACAGTCTTCAGAATAAACTGCATATTGGGCTGCAAAGCAATATGCAGAATTCAAAACACTGAAATTTTACACAGCATCTTTTCTGATTATAATGACATAAAATTAGAAATCAATAACAGAAACAGCAAGGAAAAAATCAAATACATGGAAACTGAACAACACCTTGCTTAAAAACTACTGGATTATAGAAGAAATCTAGGATGGAAAAAATGAATTCATAGAATTAAATGAGAAAGAAAACATGTATGACCAGGACCTTTGGAAAACAGCAAAAGCAATGCTTAGAGGTCAATTTATAACAATAAATGCACACATTCAAAAAGAAGAAAGTGCCAAAATCAAAACATTAACCCTACAACTTGAACAAATAGAGAGAAACAAAAGTAGCCCTCAGGCACCAGAAGAAAGGAAATAATAAAGGTTAGAGCAGAAATGAATGAGATAGAGAATAGGAAAACAATTGAAAGAGTAGACAATACTAAAAGATGGTTCTTTGAAAAGATCAACAGAATCAATAAACCATTGGTCAAATTGACAAAAGAAAAAACAGGAGAGGAAGCAAATAACCTAAAAAAGAAATGGAATGGGTGATATCACAACAGACCCAATGGAAATAAAAAGGATCATAACAGAATGCCATGAAAAAATGTACTCTAACAAATTTGAAAATCTAGAAGAAATGGACAAATTTCTAGGAACACAATACTTACCTAAACTAACAAAAATTGAGGTAGAAAAATTAAATAAACCCACAACAAAAGAAGAGATTGAAGAGATAATTAAAAAAATAAAAACCAACAACAGCAAAAAAGCCCTGGCCCAGACGGCTTCACTGGAGAATTCTACCAAACTTTCAGGGAACAGTTAACATCATTACTACCAAAGACATTTCAGGCATAGAAAAGGATGGAATACTCGCAAACTCACTCTATGAAGCCAGCATAACCATGATAGAAAAGTCAGGTAAAGATCCACAAAAAAAGAAAATTACAGACCTATATCCCTCATGAACTTAGATGCAAAAATCCTCAACAAAATTCTCGCCGATAGAATTCAACAACATATCAAAAAATAATTCACCATGACCACGTGGGATTCATACCAGGTATGCAGGGATGGTTCAACATTAGAAAAACAATCAATGTAATCCATCACATAAATAAAACAAAAGACAAGAACCACATGATCTTATCAACTGATGCAGAAAAGGTATTTTAAAAAGTTCAAAACCCATTCTTGATAAAAACTCTCAGCGAAATGGGAATAGAATGAAAATTCCTGGACATAATAAAGGCCATTTATACAAAGCCAACAACCAACATCATCCTAAATGAAGAGTCTTAAAGCATTCCCCTTGAGAAGGGGAACCAGACATGGATGCCCTTTGTCACCACTCATATTCAACATTGTACTGGAGGCCCTAGCCAGATGAATAAGGCAAGAAAAAGAAATAAAGTGCATCCAAATTGGTAAGGAAGAAGTAAAAGTATCCTTGCAGATGATATGGTCTTATACGTGGAAAACCCCAAAGAATCCACAAGAAAACTACTACAGCTAATAGAAGATTTTGGCAAAGTATCAGGATATAAGATAAACACACATAAGTCAGTCAGATTCCTCTACACCAACAGAGAGAACTTCCAAAAGGAAATCACCAAATCAATACCATTATAAAAGCTCCCAAGAAGATAAAGTATTTAGGAATAAATTTAAACAGAGATGTAAAAAACCTACATAAAGAAAACTGCAAGACACTATTGCAAGAAATCAAAAGAGACCTACATAAGTGGAAAAACATACCAAGCTGATAGACAGGAAGACTCAACATTATGAAAATGTCAATTCTTCCCAAAGTGATCTACAGATATAATGCAACCTCAATCCAAATTCCAATGTCAACTTTTAGCATGTTGGAGAAACAAATCACAAACTTCATATGGAAAAGGAAGAAGCCCCAAATAAGTAAAGAATTACTGAAGAAGAAGAACAAAGTGGGAGGCCTCACACTACCTGATGTTAGAACCTGTTATACCACCACGATAGTCAAAACAGCCTGCTACTGGTACAACAGACACATAGACCAATATAACAAAATTGAGAACCCAGACGTAAATCCATGCACCTATGAGCAGCTGAAACCCTGGTGGCGTAGTGGTTAAGTGCTACAGCTGCTAACCAAAAGGTTGGCAGTTTGAATCCACCAGGCGCTCCTTGGAAACTCCACAAGGCAGTTCTACTCTGTCCTATAGGGTCTCTATGAGTCAGAAACGACTCGATGGCGATAGGTTTGGTTAATCCATAAAACACAAAATAAAAATGTTGGAGAGGTTGTGGAGAGATTGGACTCTCATGCACTGCTGGTGAGAATGTAAAATGATACAATCACTTTGGAAAACAATCTGGTGCTTCCTTAAAAAGCTAGAAGTAGAAATACCATAAGATCCAGCAATCCCACTCATAGGAATATACCCAAGAGAAGTAAGAGCAGTCGCAGGAATAGACATATGCATACCATGTCCATGGGAGCACCATTCACAACAGCACAAAGATGTAAACAACCTAAATGCTCACCAACAGACGAATGGGAAACAAATTATGGTACAGACACACAGTGCGGCCTACTGACGGAGCCCGGTTCTACTCCGACACCCAGCGGGTCACTGTGAGTTGCGTTTGATTCTACTGCAACTGGTGGTGTTTTTGTTTTATATGAAGATAAGCTGTAGCTGTGTTGTTGTTGATGTCTTGTGCTGAATGTTGTTGTTGAGAGCAGTTGCTATTTAGTTGGCTTCTACTCAAAGTAACCTAATATATAAGAGAAAGAAATTTTCCCTGGTCCCATGCCATCCTAATGATTGTTGGTATGTTTGAGTCCATTGTTGTTGTTATTGGGTCAATCCATCTTTTTGAGGGTTTCCTTTATTTTTGTGATCTTCTACTTCACCTAACAGGACTTCTTTTCCTAGTGATCGGTCTTTGCAGATAATGTGTCCAAAGTAAGTAAGATGAAGTCTTGCCATCCTCATTCCTAAGGAACATTTCATTATTTTATTGTAAGACTGATTTTTTTGTTCTTTTGTTAATCCATGGTACATTCAATATTCTTCACCAACACCACACTTCCACGCATCAGTACTTCTCCTGCCTTCTTTTTTCATTGTCCAGTTTTCACATTCACAGAGGCGAACAAAAAGACCACAGTGTTGAATAGAAGTAGGGAAAAGAGATATCCTTGCCGTGTTCCTGATTTTATGGCAAAATCTTTCAGTCTTTCACCATCGAGTATAATGTCAATTGTTGGCTTTTCACAACTGTCCTTTATCATTTTAAGGAAGTGTACTGAGGTGAAGGAAATTCAGAGCTATATGACAGTATTGCACAACAAGCTATTTAATGGGGCCAACACATTGAAAGTCACATGCAAGGGGGTGGTCCCTGTAGCAGAAGGTCTTCCAGAGGCTAGAGTCACAGGTAGCATCAGAAGGAGAAGAGAGCAAGAAAGCTCCCAGGGGTGAGAAGCGATATCCTCCTGCAGCCAGGCGATAAGTCTCTGGGTCAGAGAGCTCTAAAAGCAGCAGCATCTTAGGGTCTTTATAACTACAGGAATTTATCTTTTTTTTTTTTTTTTTTTTTTTAGGACTAGCAGAAGTTGAGTCCAGTTTTGCAGGGTATGTAAAACAGGCAGGTCCTAAGTGGCTAAAAATCTGGTTATTTGGGCTATTTTTAAATCAGTTGGATGTGTACAAGTTTGAGTTTCATGCCAGTTTTTTTTTTTTTTTCCATATAATACGTCTCAGCTTACTTGAAGAAGTAAATAACTTGGGGCTAATACACAGAGGCTATTTTTGACTCTCACACAATAGGAAGTTCCCTTTTATTCCTGATTTTTGAGTGTTTTTTTGTTAAATGCTTTTTCCTGCATCAGTTGATAGATCATCCCCCTCTCCCTACGTTCTATTAATGTGTTGCATTACATTGATTGATTTTCATATATGCTGCACTTGTGGGACAAAGCACACAGGGTTATGGCATATGGTCCTTTTAATATGCTGCTGGATTGGAGTTTTACTATTTTGTTGAGGATTTCCATAGATATTTCTATGCAATATTTTTTTCTGATGGCTTTGTCTGGCTAAATATCAGGATGCTGATAGCATCATGGATTGAGTTACAAATTATTCCTTCCTTTTAGTTTTTGGAAAAGTTTGAGAAACATTGATGTTAATTTCTATTTGATGCCTTCTTTATAATTTCTTTGTCATTATTGATATTCTCTATTCGTTGAGACATTCTCCTGTTTTCCTTTAGGTCTTTGACCACGTTTAACACAGTAGATTTAAACGATTTGCCTAGCAATTCTATGTCATTGGTTCTTCAGGGACTGCTTTCACAGATCTTTTTTTTTTTTTTTTCCCTGTGAATTGGTTGTACTTCCCGTTTCTTGGCATGCCTAGTATTTTTACCAAACACTGGGCTTTGTGAATTTTATGTGTTAACTCTGAAAAGCAGATTCTCCAGCCTACCTAGTGCTTGCTGTTATTGTTGAGGGCTGCGGTCATCTGTTTAGTGACATTTCCAAACTATTTATTTGTTTGTATGTATTTATTATTTTGCATAGACTGTATTCTTTGCCATGTGTGGTCACTGAAGTCTATCTTCAGTTATTTTAGTGGTCAACCAGTGACCTGATAAAGACCTTTTTAGGAGTCAAAAAGAGAAGAAAAAGAAAACTAAAAACCCTTTCCTGGTCATTGAAGATTGACTCTGAATTAGGTACTCTTTCAATGCTTAGCCAGGCCACCTACAATTGGGCCTTAGTCTACACCTCTGTTTGTGCAGAGCCCAAAGATCTGCCAGAGGCTCAAACCTAGGGTCCTCTCAGGTCTTGTCTGAGCATGCATTCAGCCTGGGTATGTACATTGGATCTCTGATCCTTCAGTACATGCAGTATCTCTACAAACAGTTTATTCTCCCATGCATCTGCCTCGTCAGCCTCTTCTTTTCCAGGCTATCAGGTTTGTCTGCTTCTTTCCCTGTTCTCCATTCCTTACCTAAGCTGGTTATGGCATTATATGTCTTTAAGGCTTTTGACAGACAGATACCACCTGGTAGCCACTCATGTCTGAGAGGAGTAAAGCCAAGGCCTATCTCAGAGCAGGTATCTCTGGAACTACCAGATTGGTCAAAATAAACAACAACAACATTTTTAGAAAAAAGATCTGTCTTCTCCACACCCTGGCACCAGCAAGCCACACCAGGAATGTGGGCTGCTGTCTTCATGGCAGCTGCCAAGTGGGGAACGGGGGATAGTAGGTGAATAAACAAAAATGCCACCATTTTTCATCAAAATTCAACAGCATCTTTTCTCATGAAGCACTTAATGTTTATTCTGTCAGTTTTTTTTTTTCCACTTATTCATTGCTTCAGGGAAACCCTGGTGGCCTCGTGGTTAAGTGCTACGGCTGCTAACCAAAGGGTCGGCAGTTCGAAGCCTCCAGGTGCTCCTTGGAAACTCTATGGGGCAGTTCTACTCTGTTCTGTAGGGTCGCTATGAGTGGGAGTCGACTCGATGGCATTGGGTTTGGTTTTTGGTTTTTTTCATTGCTTCAGTGAAGGGAATGAATCCTATACCTTCTTAACACACTGTTTTCTGTAACATCCCCTCTCCTGATGTTTTTAAGTGGCCTTTCTCTTATTTTAGAAACCCTGGTGGCGTAGTGGTTAAGTGCTATGGCTGCTAACCAAGAGGTCAGCAGTTCAAATCCACCAGACGCTCCTCGGAACTGTATAGTGCAGCTCTACTCTGTCCTATAGGGTCGCTATGAGTCGCAATCGACTTGACGGGAGTGGGTTTGGTTTTCTGGTTTTCTCTTATTTCAGTATTTGCTTGGTTGCTGTAAATATTTTAAAACTTTCTAAATTTCTAAAAAAGTTCATGCTAACACTTTTTGCTTTGGAACAGGCCCTCCACAGAAGCTATCTGAGGCTATCAACTTGGTCATTTTCACTGACATTATCCACATCTCATTTTTTAAAAATATACACGGATATACAATTGATCCAACAACTTTCACTGAAATGTGTATCCTTTTATCACTCCCCATACAAGCACCTGACATATGTGACTCATCATTGTACACGTATGTGTGCATCTGGATTATATATTCTCTTCCATTGGTCTATAACTATATCAATACAAATTTTTGATATCACGTAGAGTGATGCATCTCATTTAATTATTTTTAAAACTCCTTTTGAGCTATTACTGTTTTTTGCATCATTTTGTATAAATTCTATAGCCAACTTGTAAATTAAACACACACACATGCACACACTGATGGGATTCTAATGGGGATTATATTGAATTTATGTAATAATTGAAATGATTTATTTTTTCATTGTTCAGTATAACTCATGGATAATGCACTTAAATATAATGGTTTCATTACAAGTAAGTATGGGCAGCAGCTAGGGGGAGGCATGAGGAATCTTCTCGAGTGCTAATAATATGTTACTACTTTCATATAAAAAATAGGTTTGTTCAATTTGTGATAATCCAGCTGATTAGTTGTGAATGTACTGTATATGGATTTCTTTATTCTATATAACTTACACAAATCATCCTTCAAATTGCTATTTACTTAAAAAAAGTTTGTTAGCTATAGCTATTGAAGTTTAGGCATCGTGTTTAGTCAGGTTTAGGCTCTATTGGAACTCAAAAGCATGAAAATGGTCAAAAATACTACAAAAATTAATTACAATAATAAAAGATCAAGGATGTATAAAACTCTAAGGCCAAGATCAAGAAGCTGGGCGTGGAGATTACCTGAAACTTGAAGCTAGCAACTGGACATGCAACCATATACTTCACTGACTGATGTGGTCTGCAGATGTGAACTTTCATGCAGTCTGTGTGAAAAATATTTCAATATGTTAAAATTCATTTAATTTGAATGTACATTTATTAAAATATGGATTTGTTATTTTCATGTTTGATAGTAAGTGTAAATTAGAATGTCAAACTTTATGTAAAACACAAACGGTTTACACACTTAAGTAATTTCATCACCAATTCCATTCATAGATATATACAAAATACAAACTCTTGTTTATGGGAAACAGGAGACAAATGCAACAATGTTTATAAGTGCATTGTATATAATAGTAGACAACTAGAAATAAAACAAGCATCTATCAGCAACAACACCAACAACAAAAAATGGATAAATGTGTAGTATACTCTTAAAATAGAATGCCATTCAATAATAAAATAGAATGGGCTGTCATTTCATTCAACCTGGAGCATTAGTAATGTCAACCGAAAAAACAATCAATTTTCAAAAAGATTATCTACAACTTAAGACCCCTTTATTAAGTTCTACAGCATCTAAAAATATTTTCTAATACCCTATGAATTCTGTATTATAATTATAGCAAGAGAATTAAAAAACTAAAAATTCAGAATGATGGTGGAGGTATAGGAGGATATGAGGAGTCCCTGGATGGTGCGAACAGTTAACATAGTCACTGCTAACTGAAAGCTTGGTGGTTCGAGTCTACCCAGAGGCACCTCAGAAGAATGGATTGGTGATCTACATTAGAAAAATAAGCCGTTGAAAACTCTACCAAGAACAGTTCTACTCTGACACACATGGGGTTGCCATGAGTTGGAGGAGCACTAAAGATAAACAGATTTACTATTTTAGTTGTTGGGTTGGGTGATGAACTTATAGGTATACATTATAAACAAACTGACCGAAGTAAGGCATTCATAGACCAATAAACACATTTTGTCTTGAACCAAAAATGAGTGTTCCTAAAGGCCATTACATATAATTATTATTAAAATTATTGACAATGGATCCAAAAAAACTTGTCAGTGAATCTCTAAAATACTTCACAGAAATATACACTTTCTTCCAATACCATTGTTCATGCACTGATGGCACACTGGTTGTATTTTGCTCTCATGGTTTATATCCCACTTTATATTTAGCACCAAGTAGTTTAGCAACCCCCTGCATTATTTATTATCAACACTCAGACTCTACGAAGTTTTCATATATTACTGATTGGAAAATAAATGATTAAATCCAATTTGGATAACGCTGTTAGAGCTAAACATGTGCCTAATTTATGACCAAGCAATTTCAATTTAGGTATATATACAAGAGAATTGAGTTCACGTGTTCTCAAAAAACACTTGTACAAGAAGCTTTATGGTAGTTTTATTCATTATAGCCAAACATTTCTGACATCAGAATGGAAATAATTATTCTAAGCCATATGATGGAATTCAGCTTTGTAATAAAAATGATGGAAACACTCAAAAATATGGTTAAACCTTTTAAATATGTTTAGGAAAAGAAACCAGACATCAAAGAGAACTTATTTTCTGATTTAAAAGTTTCTACTCAATGGTGATGAGAAGTAAGAGCTTCTATTTAAGGGTGATAGAAGCCAGAATAATGGTTGTAATTGTGGGCCCAAGGCATTAACATGAAAGGAGCATACGAGATGACGAATGATGAAATGCTCCACCTGCGGTTTCCCTCAAGCTGTAATGATGACAGTTCCACACTTCCAGTTGTTTATTTCAAGTTTTAGCCCAATTCTGAAAGCTTCTTATTTCATAGAATTTCACATTCCATGTGTCCACAAAACTCAAATGTCTGCTTTCTCCCAGTCTCCTGAATCTGGCCAGTTTTTGCTCCTCCACTAATATCACCTTGATCCAAGGTAATATCTTGTCACAGCTGGACTACTGCAATGGCTTTCTCCTGCCCACATCAGTTCTCTACCACAACTCTGCAATGGTAGCCCATTGTTTTAGGTTCAAAGCCACAATCCTCACGTTGATCTAATTTACACTGTAAGACCCGGCCCCAAAACATATACCTATTTCCTGTGTCTCACCAATTTACTCCTTGATCTTTTGTGACTACGCTGGGCATGTCCCCACCTCAGGGAGTTCTCACTTGTTCTTTGCTCTTCCCAGAACATTTATCCACAAATATCCACTTGTCTCTCTTCCTCGACTCCTTTTAGTTTTTGACAAAAGTCATATTCTTGATTCTCCCTTCTCTGACTATTTGACTTAATATTGCAAATATCCTCTGTTTTCCTGATTCCAATTTTCCACTTAGTTCTTCTTCATGGTGGTTAATACTTTTTGGTATACTCTGAAATTTACCCAAACCCAGTGCTGTCGAGTTGATTCCGACTCATATAAGGTCGCTTTACCAGTTAATTTTATATACTGTCTTTCTCCCCACGATAAAATGTAAACTTCATGAGAGCAGAGACTTATGTCAGTTTTTTCTTGTTTAATCCCATTTCACCAGTGCCTATAACAGTGTCACATACAGAGTTAAAGCATTAAAGCCCTTGTTCAATGAATGAATAAATAAATAAATAAGTGGATGTATGCATTTTGCTCTATATTATAGTTTGTTCATCATATGTATTTTCCTGACATTGTGTATTATATGGTAAATTATATTTCATGTGCATTTTATTTCAGAATATTAAAAAGGTACTAAAAATTTGTTATGACATGGGAGCATTGTGTTGACAGGGATTAAATCTATTGCTTTAGAAGATAAAGTTGAAAATGGCAACCATTCTCTTGCTTTTACACGGCAAATCCACCCAGTTCCAATAACAAAGCTTTAGTTATTTCTGAGAAGTGTAGAAACCAAGGCATTGTTACATTTATTTATTTTGTAAACATTTCTTTGAGCTTACATCTCTCTAGACAGTAGGCTAATCAAATCATGTTGTTCAGTCTCAAACTACAAAGGGTTCCTAAAGTCATATTTTCTGTACAAATGTCTATTTTCCCAGCACTCTTCTCATGGCCCCCATGACCTCCTTATTCCTCAGACTGCAGATAAATGGGTTCAGAAGAGGTGTAATGATACTGTAAAACACCGCCACCACTTTATCTTCCTCAGGGTAATGCAAGGAATGTGGCCTTGTATAGGTGGAGAGAGTAGTCCCGTAGAATAGGCTTGCCACAATCAGATGAGAGGAACACGTGGAGATGGCTTTTGTCTGCCCTTTACCTGAGCTCATCTGGTAAACCACAATAAGCACCTGGGCATAGGAAGCCAGAATGGCCATGAATGGTAGTAACAGAATGACAAGGCCACTAAAGAGGACAGTATACTCATACTGGGAGGTGTCCTGACACACCAAAGGCATTAGAGATGGAACTTCACAGAAAAGTGGTTAATGATCCGAGATGTACAGAATGGAAGTTGAAATACATACAGTGTATGTATTAAAGCATTGATAGAACTACTGGCCCATGCACATGTGACCATGGACAAACAGATCGTCCTGCTCATGAGCACAGGATAATGTGAAGGGTGACAGATCGCTACATGTCTATCATAAGACATGAAACCAAGAAGAGCTTCAGTTCCACCAAGAGTCAAAAACAGAAAGGTTTGAATCTCACAACCGAAAAAAGTAACGGTCTTACTATTTGACAGGAAGTTTGTCGCCATCTTGGGTACCGTGGTGGAGATGTACACCATGTCAATGAAGGAGAGCTGACTGAGGAGGAAGTACATGGGAGTGTGGAGCAGAGTGTCCAATCGGATGAGGTGGATCAGTATGATATTTCCCATCAAAGCCACTGAGAAGATGACAGTAATGGCAACAAAGAGTATCTTGTTCATTTGGCCATATTGGAAAAGGCCAAGAAGTATAAACTCTGCTCCAAAAGTTTGATTTTCTGTCTTCATGGCTTAAATCAAAACAAAGCAGACCATATCTGAAAATTCCATTAACAACATTGATTGACCTTTGAGAGAAAACAAAATGATTATTAAACGCAGTAGGATTCCCTTTAATCAGCTTAGATGACTATGTCTCTCCCTATTTTTATATAGGAAACCCTGGTAGTGTAGTAGTTAAGTGCTATGGCTGCTAACCAAAAGGTCAGCAGTTTGAATCCTCCAGGCACTCCGTGGAAACTCTATGGGGCAGTTCTTCCCTGTCCTGTAGGGTACTATGAGTCAGAATCAATTCAACAGCAATGAGTTTGGTTTTGGGTTTTTATGCACTGAATCTGTGTCTATTGAGCAATGGGCATTTTGAAAAATAAAATAAAAATAAGGTTTCTTTAAAATTGATCACAGAATAAAAATATAATATGGGGATAAAACATTTAGATGATTTGCCAACATGAGTTATTACTCCCCTTGTAAATATCTTCATGATGATAGACTAGAGACATGTTCACATGTTGTGAAAAATCTTTCACTCAATTCCTTCATATATATAGTTTAGAATTGCACTGTTGGTTAAACTTGGTATAATATTCTTTAAAAAAAACTTCTTGACTCCATTTTTCAATTTTGAATTTGTATTGGCTATACATTGTAATAAAATTATATTAACATTTGTGGGTCAGGAATATTTTAGCTCTTCTAAATGAATTGGTGGTTATGTAGATAACATCTGTAAGTGTAAATAGGAATTCATTGACAAAGCCCTCCAAAAAAAAAAAAAATCGATCGATCTACCTACCTACCTATCATCTACCTACCTATCTACCTACCTGTCTACCCACCTACCTACCTACCTATCTATCATCTATCTATCTACCGACCTGTCTGTCTGTCTATCTATCATCTATCTGTCTTTCTTTCATCTATCTATCTATCTATCATCTATCTATCTATCTATCTATCTATCTATCTATCTATCTATCTATCATCTATCTATCTATCTATCTATCTGTCTATCTATCATCTATCTGTCTATCTATCATCTATCTATCTATCATCTATCTATCTATCATCTATCTATCTATCTACCTACCTAAAACCTATCTATCTATCTATCATCTACCTATCTATCATCTATCTATCTATCATCTATCTGTCTATCTATCTGTCTATCATCTATCTATCATCTATCTATCTATCTATCATCTGTCTATCTACCTGTCATCATCACCATCTATCATGTATCTATCTATCTGTCTATCTATCTATATGCCAGACCTAAGGGATGGTTGGAGAATGAATCATTAAAATATAAGTTAACAATTATTCATCTAAATTTAACTCAAGAAGCATGTCAAGAATGGCATTTTTAATTTTACTTAGTCTTGTTATATTAATTGGGGAAATTTACATTTAAACTGCACTTGGAAGAAGTGGCAATTAGTAAAAGTTTATCACTTGCTCCTCAATTGGGATATGAAATCAAAAGACTACTGATGGCTTTTTTAAAATTCAAAAGTTTTGGATAATTCTTATTGCAGAACAACGTTAAGAAATAGAAAATATTTTCAATTAAAAACTAGCTAACTTTAATATAAAACCCCTTGTTGTTGAGTTGATTCCGATTCACAAAGACCCTATAGGACAGAGTAAAATTGCTCCATAGGGTTTCCAAGGAGTGGCTGGTAGACTCGAACTGCCAACCCTGTGGTTAGCAGCAAAGCACAAAATTAACTGACAATAACAATTGTTGATTATACACGTGCAAATACTAATACAATTCTGGCATATAAAATTCAATGACTCTAAAAAGACCATACTTAATGGTCTGACTGAGACTAGAGGAATCCCGGCGGTCATGGTCCCCAAACCTTCTGTTGGCACAGGACAGGAACTGTCCCCGAAGACAACTCATCAGACATGAAAGGGACTGGACAGTGGGTAGGAGAGAGATGCTGATGAAGAGTGAGCTAATTATATCAGGTGGACACTTGAGACTGTGTAGGCATCTCCTGTCTGGAGGGGGAACGGGAGGATAGAGAGAGTTGGAAGCTGGCAAAATTGTCAGAAAGGAGAGACTGGAAGGGCTGACTCATTAGGGGGAGAACAAGTGGGAGTACAGAGTAAGATGTACATAAACTTATATGTGACAGACTGACTTGATTTGTAAACGTTCACTTGAAGCTCAATAAAAGTTAATTAAAAAAAAATTCAAGGACTCATCATCGGTTATATTTACTGTTAACTTGACTATACTTGGTCCAAGATGCAGTCACATGAGCAAACCAAAATGTAAGTCTTTGTTCTGTAAATGCCTGACCTCAGAAGCCTAAATGTGAGTGAACAAGTTAGTATATGAGCTCATAAACTATATCTGCTATTCATGAATTGGGAAGATATTGTCTGAAACTTCCTATTCATGAATTGCAAATAAAGCTTATAAATTCATATGCAAATTTACTCTAGTAGAAATTTTATTTTTTACATTATCTATAGTCAACCAAGTTCGTATAAACTGAGGCATACTTTGTTTTTTTTTAACTAACAATATCATATTAGGAATTTTCATTGTGTAAATAATTTGTAGAAGTATAATAAATGTAATATGCTTTACGGAAGCATTTTAGAATGATGAGTACATGATAAAAACAGATAAGGGAACTAAAAAAATCAGCTTGGTGAGATAATGTGCATGTATTCAAAATCAGTTATGAAAGCCAGACAGTTACACATTATATATAGAAAAATATATGCATATGCATGTGTGCATATATATTTCACTTGAAATAAAACAATTTACGAAATATTTTAATTCAACTGCAAAGACTCTCACCACGAATTTGTATTGCTTGAAACAGTTTACAGCCTTTCACCATTCCAGTAATATTGTTGAATATGACTACGCCTTGAGCATAATACAAAGTGGCAAGGCAAAAATAAGAAACATTTTTTTCTACCCCAGTCAAGACTACAAGTGATGCCTCCAGGACCATGCTGCCCAGTAGGGGTTGCACTGGACCTTCAAACCCTACCCTTTTCTCGCTTTACAAAGACACATCTCTCACCTTGCTCTTTTGTGATTGCTGTCCTAAGAAAATTTAAAATCAATATATGGCCTAATTAATCTCAGATAACATATCTAGATATTCAATTTTTGCAGTAATCATCCAAATGTAATGTGGATAATCTAGCCAGCCCAGAAATCGCCCAAATCAAAGGAAATGGGCATCCAAGAAAAATACTATTCACTCTACATAATTTATCAAATAAAACACATTCCTTTAAATAGTGTCCCTGAGATTAGTCATATATTGATCTTTTTGACACGAATTGTAGCGAAGTATTCAAGGTATTATAATATTTTAGGTTAAATTCAGAGTAATTAATGGTCCAAAAGAGCTATTTGAAATCTGAATGGTTGTTATTATGAACAAGACTGCTTTACCTCCAGCAGACCACGTTTTTAAAACTGAAAAACAAGCCACTGTGTTGAAAAGCGTATTCTTTTTCATTAGGTATTTAGACATATAGATTATTTTACATACATAAAAATAGTTGAAAAAAAATTTTAATTGAGATATATTGTCTTTTATAGAGATAATGTTTCGATCTCCTAGAAGATTTTTTGAAATAAATTATTAAACAGGGAGTTGGGAAACGGATCTGCAAAATTACATAGACGATTTTCCTGTCACCCCACTTGGGCACAGCATTAGAGAGGCACAGTAAGTCTGTGTTTCAAAAATTTTTAAGTTAAATTATATTATTTGTTTGTCATATATATTAAAAAGTCACAGACAAAACTGCATGTATTAGGAAAATCAAGCTACTTGACACTTGTACAGGGTGGCAGAAAAATAAATTCACAAAGAAATCCAAAACTGTGAAATCCCTAATTTGAAACACATTTTAGGAAGTGTTACCATTCTATGAACTTGCAGGATTGCTTTTTTTTTTTTTTTTTTGCCTCAGCAAATAAGTCTTCAATCATTTACCATGAAAAAATTTAGTGGAAAAAAGAATCAAATGTTCAAACTCATTTTCTCGTCCTTATATAAGACTTTAAACCTCTCGGTGGACACAGGCTGGCTGCCTGATCAGGGTGGAATTCATACTTTGTTTCTCAGAGACCTTCTGGGAAAACTAGACCTCTAGTCCGTGATTAAGCACATTGTACAAATTACAAGTGATATTTTATTAGTCCTGGTGTCTGCATTCCTGGGGGGAGGGAGGGAAATGAACAAAGGGTCAAGCCTCAAAATATATTTGTTCAAGTGAAAAAAAAATCAAATAATTGATATTAGCTGATTGCTTTAAAAAAATTTTTTTAAAAGTTAACTATTTTTATTTTACCTTTAAAATATGTACGTAGATTTTGACTCCGTATAGTTAGTAATCAGCTAATATATAGTTTGATTTTTTTTTCTGTACAAAATATGCATGAAATACTGAGGAGTTATCTAATATAGGTGATATTATTAATGTGCTAAATTTTACAATAATTTTATTCCCAAAATAGGAAGGTTGGCTTGGCCATGGAAGTAAGGGACTCCGATTTCTGAAAGTCCACAGATCAAATACAAATGCTGTGATCCCTAAGGGTTAAAGTGCCCACGTGTAGAGTAGAATTTAGATTTTGGCATGGTGCTCAATAATGTTGTTCTATTTCGATGAGATGTATTTAATCTGGAAAAATTGAAGTGAGCTGAAATTTTGCCCAGTCAATTCCCTTACCTGATTCTATGGGATGACATGAAATAGCTGCTGTGCTCAAGAATGGGAAAAGAAAAGTGCAATAACTTAAGAAGAAACTCGATGTGGGTTAGATTTTGGGAAGAAAATACACAGGTTTATTCTCTCATGTACAGACAGGGATGTAAGTCACATCGTAGATCTTATCTTCATTTTTCTCCAATTATAATATATATGTTATTTTATAATTCATAAATTATTATTTATAATAATTATTTCTTAATTTGAAATATTTTGTCTCATTATTCTCTAAATCACCTTCCAGAGAAAACTCCAGGGGCCAAACAATCACTGAGTCAGTTTTAGGATGAAACACAGGTGTTTAGGAACCTTAATCTCAGATTTTTACTGAATGATTGAGTCCTATGAATAGTCAACATTTGCCTCACATTCAGTCACTTGTGGAAGGATTTCTAGAATATTGAAGTGATATTTGTAAGTTTTGAATACTGTGAAACTTGTACAGTTGCTGGCATTTTCTTTAAGAACAAGAGAGCAAAAATGCAAATAAAATTGATATGACTGTGGAAGAGGCCTGCACAGGTGAGAGGATCTGCAGTTCAAGTTTCTTGTGTTTCAATGAAAACCTACCTCTGAAGTTAGGTTTGATACCTTTAAGTGGTGCTTGTTGTTATTGTTTTATTATTATTATCACCTGATATTGCATGAGAAAAATATTTGTGTATTATACACAGACAGTTGTCAGCTACTTTGGATGGGTATGAGAACATGAAAACCTAGAACTCTTCCTGAGGCATAAAAAGAGAAATATCTCTCAGGGACCCATATATTAAATCAGGGAGTAAAAGTGGAGCGTGATGGTGGAAGGTAGGATGGGGGTGACTCACTCTGTCTGAACTGCAGAAGCAGGAATATATTACTTGCTCTCTTGATTCATAGATTATCTAATAATAGCATCTACCGCTAATATTGTTTATTAAAAATTAAATTAGTTAACACATGCAAACAACTTACAATGTTGTCCAGCATGCTGCAAGCCCTTAATAAATATTAGCTTAATGATGATTATTAATGATGATGCTGTTTTTACTGCCTTTTTGGATTATTATTTTACATAAACTAAGATAGATTCAAGGATGGAAGCATCTCCTCCACTGCTTTGCTCAAATGTGGACACAAATCCTTCTAAAAGCTTTCCCCATCCCAGTGTGACATGGTTCTACTAAAGTTTCAAGAGAAAAAGAAACAAAACTAGAACAAACTATCTACAGGGAGAATTACTTAAAATAAGCCCTGTACATACAGTCACTCTCTCTGATAAGGTTCAAAGACCTAAAGTTTGGTATTGAAGAAATCTGAAGTATAAGAGAGTAATCAGTAAATAAACAAAGAGAGATAAATGAATGAAAGAATAAACAAATAAGCAGAGATATCAAGTTTGGTTCTCCAGAGCTCTAGTCAAAACCTGATTTTTGTGTGTTCCCCTGACATCCTACAATTTTGTTGGATTTGTATATTAAATCTAATAGTTTATTTTTGTTTTTGTTGGTTTGTTGTATGTGTGTGTATTCTCTGTTGTTGTTGTTAGGTGGTGCCAAGTTTGTTCTGACTCATAGCGACTCCTGTGTACACCAGAAGGAAACACTGCTCTGTCCTGTGCCATCCCCACAATCATTGTTATGCTTGAGCCCAGAGTATTTCTTAGGATATTCTGTATATAAGATCATGTCATTTGAATAGGAACAAATTTACTTCTTTTCAAATTTGAATGCCATTTCCTATTTTTTTTTTCCTAACTTTTCTGGCTAGTATTTATGTAATAATATGGAATAAGAGTTGTGAAGTCAAGCATCCTTGTTTTGTTCCTGATGTTAAGGAAAAACTTTCAGTTTTTCACCAATGTGAGTGATGTGAGCCGTGGGCATTTCATAACTGTCCTTAATCAGATACAAGCAGTTTCCTTACATTTCTAGTTTGTTGGGTGATTTTATTATGAAAGGGTATTGGAGTGTGTCAAATGATTTTTCTGCATCAATTAATATAATCATTTTTGTTCATTTTCTTAATTAATTGATATTTATGTTTAACCACTCCTGCATTTGTGGGATAAGTTTCACTGCGTCGTGGTGTATAGTCCTTCCAATATGCTGCCCTATTTGGTTTGCTAGTATTTTGTTGCAATTTGCTGCTGAATTTGGTTTGTTAGTATTTTATAGAAGATTTGTTTCCATATTCATAAGGTATATTGTGATTTATTTATTTTTTTTTGCTTTGGTATCAGGGTGATAATGTCATTCTAGAATGAGTTGCCTTCTATTTTTTGGAAGAGTTTGAGAAAGATTATTGTTAATTTCTATCTGGTATCTTTTTATAATTTCTATCTCCTTACTGGCAGTCTCTATTTGTTAAGACGTTATTTCACTGGTTACCTTTAGTCCTTTGTACATGGTATCCATTAGCACCTTGAACATATTTAATACAGTTTATTTATATTATTTCTCTAGTAATTCCAGTATCTGAGTTGACTCAGGGATTGTTTCAAATTTATTTATTTTTTCCTGTGAATGAGCCATGTGCTCCTGTTTATTTGCATGCCTAATATTTTGTTGTTGCTGTTGTGGAAAACTGAACATTGTGAATTACAAACCATAATTATTAAAATTATTGACAATGGATTAAAAACAATCGTGTCAGTGATTATCTTAAATACTTCACAGAAAATGTATACTTTCTTTCAATACCATTATTCATGCACTGTTTTAGCACTGGTTGGATTTTATCGTCATGGCTTATATCCAATTTTATATTTAGTGCCAGGTAGTTTGGCAAGTCACTGCATTATTTATTATCAACAATCTTAGACTCTAAGAATTTCTCTTGTATTGCTGAATGGAATACAAATGATTAAACCCACATTGCAATAACACATTCATAGCTGTACATGTACTTAAAATATGACCAAGCAATTTCAATCTTTGATGTATATACAAGATAATTCAGTTAATATGTTCTCAAAAAGCATTTGTACAGGAAGTTTTATGGCAGTTTTATTCATGATAGCCAAACATTTCCTGCATCAGAATGGAAACAATTGCTCAGGAGCCATATAATGGAATGTAGCTTTGTAATATAAACGATGGAGTTACAGGGACACACAAAAATATGGTTAAATCTTTTAAATATGTTGACTAAAAGAAGCCAGATATCAAAGAGAACTTTTTTTTTTCTGATGCCAAAGTTTCTACCCAATGGTGATGAGAAATAAGAGCTTCTATTTAATGGTGATAGAAGTCAGAATAATGACTGCGTTTGTGGGGCCAAGAGGTCAACGTAAAAGTAGCACAAGAGATGCTGAATGATGAAAACGCTCCACCTGTGGCTTCCCCCAAACTGTAATCATGACAACTCCATACTTCCAATTATTTAGTCCAAGTCTTAGCCCAATTCTGAAGCGTTTCATATTCCAATGTGTCCACAAAACTCAAATATCTGCTTTCTCCAAGTCTCCTGAATCTGGCCAGCTTTTGCTCCTCCACTAATATCACTTCAATCCAAGGCCATATTTTGTCACAACTGGGCTACTGCAATGGCCTCCTTGTGTTCACATCAATTCTATACTCACAACTCAGCAATGGTTGCCCAGCATTTTGGGTTAAAATCCAGAATCCTCATACTGATCTAATTTATACTACATGTTCTGGCCCCATTAAATCTACCTATTGACTAAGTCTCACCAATTTACTCCTTGATCTTTTGTGACTATGAAGGACATGTTCCCATCACAGGAAGTTCTCACTTGCTCTTTGCTCTTCCCAGAACACTCTTCCTCAGATGTCCACTTGATTCTCTTCCTTAACTCCTTTTAGTCTGAAAAATGTCACATTCTTGTTTCTCCCTTCTCTATTTTACTTATAATTGCAAACATCTTTTAGTTTCCCTATTCCAATTTTCCACCTAGTTTTTCTTCATGGCAATTAATACTTTTTGATATACTGTACTATTTATGCATTAATTATATATATTGTCTTTCTCCTCACAATGATATGTAAACTTTAAGAGAGCAGACATTTATGTCAGTTTTATATTGCTCAATCCCATATCACCAGTGCCTATAATTGCGTCACATACAAAGTTAAAGCATTAAAACTTTTGTTCAATGAATGAAAGAATGAGTGGATATATGAAATCTGCTCTATACTACAGTTTGGTCATCATATATATTATCTAGATATTATGCATTTTGAAATAAATTATATTTTCTATGCATTTTATTTCAGCAAATTAAAGAAGAAAAAATATTTGCTGTGACATAGGAGTATTGTGTTTATGGGTCCTAAATCTACTGCTTTAGAAGATAAACGACATAGATAATGGCAACCATTCTCTTGCTTATACATTGTAAATCAATCCAGTTCCAATAGTAATGATTTAGTTATTTCTGAAAAGAGGAGAAATGAAGGCATTTGTCTAATTATTTATTTTGTAAACATTTCTTTGAGCTTACATCTCTCTAGACAGTAGGCTAATCAAATCATGTTGTTCAGTCTCAAACTATAAAGGGTTCCTAAAGTCATATTTTCTGTACAAATGTCTATTTTCCCAAAACTCCTTTCCTAGCCCCCATGACCTCCTTATTCCTCAGACTGTAGATAAATGGGTTCAGAAGAGGTGTAATGATCCTGTAAAATACTGCCACCACTTTATCTTCCTCAGGGTAATGCAAGGTGTGTGGTCTTGTATAGGTGGAGAGAGTAGCCCCATAGAATAGGCTTGCCACAATCAGATGAGAGGAACACGTGGAGATGGCTTTTGTCTGCCCTTTACCTGAGCTCATCTGGTAAACCACAATAAGCACTCAGGCATAGGAAGCCAGAATGGCCATGAACGATAAGGACACTAAAGAGGACAGTATACTCATACTGGGAGGTGTCCTGACACACCAAAGGCATTAGAGATGGAACTTCACAGAAAAAGTGGTTAATGATCTGAGATGTACAGAATGGAAGTTGAAATACATGCAATGTATGTATTAAAGCATTGATAGAACTACTGGCCCATGCACATGTGACCATGGACAAACAGATCGTCTTGCTCATGAGCACAGGATAATGTAAAGGGTGACAGATCGCTACATATCTATCATAAGACATGAAACCAAGAAGAAGAGCTTCAGTTCCACCAAGGGTCAAAACCACAAAGGTTTGAATCTTACAGTCTAAAGAAGTAACAGTCTTATCATTTGACAGGAAGTTTGCTGCCATCTTGGGTACCGTGGTGGAGATGTACATCATGTCAATGAAGGAGAGCTGACTGAGGAGGAAGTACATGGGAGTGTGGAGCGGAGTGTCCAGTCGGATGAGGTGGATCAGTATGATATTCCCCATCAAAGTCACTGAGAAGAGGCCCGCAATGGTAACAAAGAGGACGGTGTTCATTTGGCCATATTGGAAAAAGCCAAGAAGTATAAATTCTGCTCCAAAAGTTTGATTTTCTGTCTTCATGGCTTAGATAAAAATAAAGCAGACAATATCTGAAAATTCAATGTAAACAACATTGAATGTCCTTCAGAAGAAAACAAAATGATTATTAAATGCAGTAGAATTTCCTTGAATCACTTTAGGTGACTATTTCTCCCTGTTTCTATACACTGAATCTGTGTTTGTTGAGCAATGGCCAATTTGAAAAAAAAAAAAAGATAATTTTTTTTTTTTTTTTACTTCTTACAGAATAAAAATATTATCTGGAAATAAACATTTAGATGATTTGCCAACATGAGTTTTTTCTCCCCTTTTAAATATCTTCAAGATGAGAGATTGGAGATGTGCTTACTTGGTATGAGAAAAAAAAATCTTTCACTCCATTCATTTAAATAATTAAACAGGACAGTGATGTTCAAATATGATATAATATTCTTACAAAAAGCATTTCTTTCTCCATTTCTCAATTTTGAAATTATATTGGCTATAGGTTGTAATAAATGTTATGTAACCATTTGTATGTCAGGAATACTACAACTCTTACAAATGAATTGGTGGTTATTTCTATAATGTCTGTAATTGTATGTGGAAATTTGTTGCCCAGGCAAAAAACAAATATGCAAGACCTTTAAGAAGGGCTGGAGAAAGAAACATTAAAATGTTATATTAGCAATTATTAATCTAAGTTTAAGTCAAGGAACATGTCAAGAATGGCATTTTGAATTTGACTTGGTCCTTTTATATTAATAGGGGAAATTTACATTTAAACTGCACTTGGATGAAATGTCAGTTAGTAAAATGTTATTACTTGCTCCTCAGTTGAGATATGGAGTCAAAAGGTATTGATGCCCATTAAAATTTGAAAGTTTTAGATAATGGTTATTACAAATATTGCTCAACAAAGTTGAGAAATTAAAATTATTTTCAGTAAAAACTAGTCAGCTTTAATACAAAGTGTGACAAATAAGAAAATTGACAATACCAACTGTTGATTACACATACATGCAAATATAAATACAATTCTAGCATATAGAATTCAATGATCTATCATAAAGTTTTATTTATTGTTGACCTGACTATACTTGGTCCAAGGTGCAGTCACTTAGGCTAAGCCCCACATCAGCAAACCAAACCTAAGTCTAGTTTCTGCAAATGCCTGACTTCCCAGAAGCCAAAATGTGAGTTAACCAATTAAAACTTGCCTGCTGAGTTTAACCTGGTTCAAAACGTTCCATTAATCCCATCCCCATCACCAGAACTGTTAAAAACAAAATTTTTACAAAATTAAATTTGTATAAGAACTCATAACCTGTAGTTGCTATTCATGAATTAGAAAGCTCTTGTCTGAAACTTCCCGTTCATAAATTGCAAGTTAAACTTATGGGTTCATATACAAACCTAATCTTGTAGAAATTTGGTTTTTAACATTATCTATAGTCAGCCAAGTTGGTATAAACTGAGGCACATTTGACTATAAATAATCATATCACTAAGTTATATAGGAAAGATACTACACACATTTCATATATTCTAAAAAGCTTTGATCCTATTGAACCGTCATTCTTCATTATAGGCCTTTCTCAAAGAACAGTGCTTTTCTCTAAAACAGCAAACACAGTGATATAAAATAATGATGGATGTTTGTATAATTCAGAAAAAAACACTTATTCTAACAACATTATTTTTTTGAATGTTCTAACCCATGAAATAGAATATGACAAATAAAAATAACAACCCAAAAAAGAAAAAAATTTTTTCTATTTAAAAGCTTTACTGTTTTTGAAAACCTAATAAATGAAAAACACTTAACTTGCTAAAAGTGTTCGATAAATTGTATAAATTATAATTTACAGTTAGAACGTTCTAATACATTATATTTTTAATATTCTTAAAATTTTTCACCTTAGTAATAACAATACTCAATGACAATAAAATATTATTTAAATATGGTTATCGAAAAAACGGTTTATGTTTTAAAAATATCAAATGCAAACACACGTAACTGAAAGGACAAAATAAATGTCATTGCAAGCTAGTTCACTGTAAACCAATTGATGTAAATACAATCTAGATTTCAAGATAGGTTATATATTTCAGACCATGAAGCAATTTTTTAATAAAAATCTGAAAGAAAATGATCAAGTTAAAAATAAAAATAAAAAAAAAATGTCGATAAGAGAATGAAGAGGAGGAAATACAACATGTAAAATTTTATGGATATAAACGTGATAAAATAGCATGATAATTGGGCGTGATAGAAAAACAGGAAAGTAAGAATACAATAGCTGTAGAAGTTATAAGGAGTCTTGATTCTGGTGTAGTGATTATAGCACTGAGCTGGTAACTGAAAGGCAGGCGGTAGTTGGAACCCACCAGCTGCTGAACAGGAGGAGAAAGATGTGCCAGTCTGCTCCTGTAAAGATTTACAGCCTTGGGAACCCTGTGGGGCAGTTCTACTCTGTCCTATAAGGTCACTATGAGTTGCAATTGACTCCATGGCAGTGGCTTTATAGAAGTTATTATATATCATCAATAAATTATATACTCTGCCCATTGCCTTGGAGTCAATTCCAATTCATAGTGACCCCTTGGGCAGAACAGAACTGCACCATAGGGTTTCTAAAGCTACAATCGGTACAGGAGGAGCCCTGTTTGTGCTGTGGTTATGTGTTTGGCTGATAACAGAAGAGTTGGTGGTGTGATCCTACTAGGTGCTTTGAGGGAGAAAGATGTGGCAGTCTGCTCCTGTAAAGATTTACTGCCTTTGAAACCTATTTTGTCCTATATGGTCACTATGAGTTGGAATCTACTGGATGGCAGTGGGTTAATCTTTATGGAAACAGACTGCCACATCTTTCTCCCTTGAAGTTCCTGGTAGGTTCCAACCCCTGACCTTTGGGTTAAAACCCAGTGCTTAACCACTGTACAGCCAGGGCTCCTTCAATAAAATATGTAGGGAAGTCTGTTCTTTTTGTGAATTTGATCGTCTGTTCTACATTTTTTCCCACTCTGTCCAGGACTCTCTGTTGTAATCCCAGTCAGAGCAGAGAACCCTGGAGACTCTGGCCCCTGGAGATCCTTCTAACTCAGAACTGAAGCCACCCCCGAAGTTTACCTTTCAGCCAAAGTAAGACAGGCCTATAAAACGAACAGTATATGACATCAAATGGGCTACACCTGCCAAAAAACAGAGAAGAGAAGGCAGGAAGGGACAGGAAAACTGGACAAATGGAATGTGGGAATGTGGCGTGGAAAGGGGGAGAGTGCTGACACAATAGGGATTGCAGCCAAAGCCATGAAAAAAATTGTGTATAAATTTTTGAATGACAAAGTAATATAAACATATATATGGAAGGAAAAATTTATTTAAAAAAAAGAAAACGGGAACACTGGCAACAAGTTCCAATCTATTGGAATGCTCATTTCACCAGGTGGGGGTCGTTATTTTGATTTTGTAGTTTTTACCCCCCAAAATTTCATGTAAAGTATTATAAATCTAAACAAGAACCCAAATTGAATTCTTAGAACAAATAAAAAATTTTAATATCACAAATAAAATCCAATTTACCAAAAATTAATAATAAAAATGAAAAGAGCCGACTAAGAAGAAAAAAATATACAAATAAGTGATACATCGAAAATGAAATAGAAGGCTTAAAATAAAGAAATAATCCAAAAATATTAAAACCTAATTAAACAAAACAACTTTATTAAATTATTAGGCCAAAAATGTTGTGAGCAACGTTATCAGATATGCAGTAGCATAGTTTTGGTAAAACACGGTAGATCTTTTCAAAACTTGCTAATCATTTCTCACGACCTTTGATCATTTTCATACCTGTCGCAGTCGTTGAGTTAGGGCCGCTTACCAAAAGGTTTGCAGCTCGATTCCACCAGCGGCTCCTTGGAAACCATCCTGGGCAGTTCTGCTCTGTCCTACAGGGTGGCTTTGAGTCAGAATAGACTTGATGGAAGCCGCTTTTTTTTTTAACTAACAGATTCATATTAGGAATTTTTCTTGTGTAATTTATAGAAATACACTAAACATACAGGAGAAATTTGAAATGAAGGGCACATAATGAAAATGGAGAAATGAACTAAAAACATCAACTTGTTGAGATAATGTGCATGTATTCAAAATCGGTTATGAAAACTAGACAGTTACACATTATATATACACATATATACATATGCGTATAAGCATATATATTTCACTAAAAATAAAACAATTTACAAAATATTTTAATACCACTGCATAAGTTTCTCAACAGGTGTTTGTATTGCTTGAAATACTTTACATAGTTTACAACCTTTCACGTTTCTAATAATATTCCTGAACATGACTATGTCCTAAGCATAATGCAAAGTGGTAAGGCAAAAATAAGAAAGAAATGTTTTTACTACCCCAATCAAGACTATGAGTGATAGCTGCAGGGCCTTGCTGCCCAGTAGGGGTTGCATTGGACCTTCAAACCCTAACCCTTATCTCCCCTTACCAAGAAATGTCTCTCACCTTGCTCCTTTGTGATTGCTGCCCCAAGAAAATTTCAATTCAATGTATGGTCAAATCAATCTCACATAACTTACCTTGATACTCATTTTTGCAGAAATCGTTCAAATGTAATCTGAATAATTTGGGCTGTCCAGATATCACGCAAATCAAGGAAATGAATGTGCAAAAAAAAAAAAAATACAATCCATTCTACATAATTTATCAAATAAAACACATTCCTTTAAATAGTGTCCCTGAGATTAGTTGTATATTGATCTTTTTGATATGAATTGTAGTAAAGTCTCCAAGGTATTGTAATATTTTAGGTTAAATTCAGAGTAATTAGTGGCCTAAAACAGCTATTTGAGATTTGAATGGTTGTTTTTATGAAGGAGACTGCTCACATCCAGCGGGTCATGTTTTTAAAACTGAAGAACAAGCTACTGCATTGAAAAGCACATTCTTCTTCATTAGATGTGTAGACATCCACATTCTTTTCCAGATATAAAGTAATTAATTTTAAAACTTATTTCAGTTGAGATATATAGTGTCTCATATAGAGATATGTTTCATTTTCCCAGGAAATTTTATTTGAAATAAAACATTAGGTCAGAAGCTGAGGAAGGGGTCTGCAAAATTAAATAGATTTCCCTGTCACCCCACTTGGGGATAGTGTTACATACTCACAGCAAGTCCGTCTTTCACAAAGTTTTAAGTTAAATTATATTGTTTGTTGGTTATATATATCAAAGAGTCACAGAGACAAACTGCATATATTATGAATAATTAAGCTACTTTATTTGGCACCTGTACGGGGTGGCGGAGAAATAGATTTGAAAAGGAACCCAAAACTGTAGAAACCTCTAATCTGAAACACATTTCAGGAACCGTTACCACACTACGAGTATGCAAGATTGCCTTTGTTTTTTTTTGCCTCAGACAATAAGCCTTCAATCATTTACCATGAAAAATTTTAATAAAAAAAGAAATGTTCAAACTCATTTTCTCATCCTTATATGAGGCTTTCAACCTCTTGATAGAAATGGGCTGACTGCCTAATCATGGTGGAATTCATATTTTGTTTCTCAGAGGCCTTCTGGGGGAACTAGGTCTCTAGCCCACAATTAAGCACATTGTAGAAATTGTAGGTGATATTTTATGAGGCCTGGTGTCTACACTCCTGGGAGAAAAAAAAAAAGAACAAAGGGTCAAGGCTCAAAATATATTTGTTCAAGTGAAAAACAAATCAAATAACTGATCTTAACTGAATGTTAAAAAAAGAAAAACCAGTTAACTCTATTTTACCTTTAAAATATGTGTGCAGATTTAGACTCCACGTAATTAGTGATCAACTAATACTTACTTTGATTTTTTTCTGTACAAAATATGCATGCAATACTGAGAATTATATAATATAGGAGATATTATGTTAAATACTGCAATAATTTTATTCTCAAAATAAACAAGTTGGCTTGACCATAGAAGTAAGAGACTCAGCTTTCTGGAAGCCCACAGATCCAACATAAATGTTTCAGTCCCTAAGGTTTAAATGTCTCCAAGTTCATAGACAGGAATTTAGATTTTGGCATGATGCCCACTTAAATTTGTTCTATTTGAATGAGATACATTTAATCTGGAAAAATTAAAGTGAAGTGGGATTTTAACCAGCCAATTCTCTTACCTAATTCCATGGGATGACATAAGACAGCTGCTGTGCTCAAGTAGGAAAAAGAAATGTGCAATAACTTAAGAAGAAAGGTGATGTAGGTCAGAGTTTAGAGAGAAAATACATAGGTTAACTCTATCACACACAGAGATGGAAGTCACATCAGTAAGCTCTTATCTTCATTTTTCCTCAATTATGTTATTTTATAATTTATAAATTATAATTTATAATAATTATAACATAATTATTCCTTAATTTGAAATATTTTATCTTATTCTCTAAAACACCTTACAAAGAAACTCCAGTCGTCAAACAACCATTGAGTCAGTCATAGGATAAAACATAAGCATTCTGGAAACCAATCTCAGAGTTTAACTGAAGAATTGAGTCCTAGGAATGGTCAACACTTGCCTCACTTTTGTTCACTGCTGGAAATACACCTACAATATCAAGGTGACATTTATAAATTTTGAATAATGTGAAACTTGTACAGTTTTTGGCACTTGATTTTAGAACCAGAAAACAAAAATGAAAATATAAAATCAATATGATCTTGGAAGGGTCCTGGACAGGTAAGAAGGTATTTGCTCTCTTGATTCAGATATTAATTATTAATTTTCAAGTGTTACTGGTAATAGCATCTACCACTAATATTGTTTATTAAAAAGTAAGTTAGTTAACACATGCAAACAACTTACAACATTGTCCAGCATGCTGCAAACACTCAACAAACAGCTTTAATGATGATTATTATTGATGCTGCTGTTTTTACTGCTTTTTTGATTATTATTGCACATAAACTAAGATTCAGGGATGGAAGCATTGCCTGCACTGCTTTTCTCAAACACAGACACAAATCCTTTTAACAGCTTTCTACACCCCTGTGTTACGTGGTTCTACTAAAAACTCAACAAACAAAAATAGAACGAACCCTCTGCACTGAGAATTACTTAAATAAACTCTATAAATATAGTTGCTCTCTCTGCTCAGGTTCAAAGACTCTCCCAACGACATGATCACTGTTGAGGGTTGACCTCCTTCCAGCCAGGGGCAACCTTCCTACCTAATAGCCAACACAGGGCAAATGAATGTTTTTGCCACCACCTGAGAAGCACTGAGTCTATACACATGGGTGCTTGGGCCCAAATAGTGAACCACGAGAGAATCATTAAGTCTCTTTTCCTCCAAATTTAAGCTCTTTAAACTCATACAAATAAGGAAAAAAAAAAAAAGATCATCCAATTTTTTTGGACCAAGCTGAATGAGAAGTAATTTAAAGTAGATTTAAAGCAAACGTGTCACGAAGAAAACCAATCAAGTGAATCAGTTTTTCCCATAGGCATAATTAAGAAGTCATTGGCATCTTTTTTCCCTTAAAATCCAGGTCAATTTGAAGTTTGGTGTTGAAGAAATGTGAAGCTCAAAAGTGTAATAAGTAAACAAATAGAGAGAGATAAATAAATGAATGAACACATGCATGGATGGATGGATGGATGGATGGATGGATGGATGGATGGATGGATGGATGGATGGATGGATGGATGGATGGATGGATGGATGGATGGATGGACAGGCATATAGAAAGACAGACATATGAATGAATGAATAGATGAATAAGTAGATAAAGAGATAGCTATATCAACAAATCAATAAATAGATGGATAAATAGATAAATAAACAGATAAATAATAACAAGTTTGGCTTTCCAGAACTGTATTTTTGTGTGTTGATCTGATATCCTGCCATTCTGTTGAATTTGTATATTAAATCTAATAGTTTCTTTTTGTTTTTTATTTGTATTGTATATTTGTGGGTGTGTGTATGTGAGGGAGAGAGAGAGAGAAGGAGAGAGAATTCCTTAGGATATTCTATGTATAAGATCTTGTCATCTTGAATAGGAAAAATTTTACTTCTTTCCAAATTCAAATGCCTTTAAAAAAAATTTTGGCCTAACTTTTCTGTCTAGTATTTCCAGAAAAATGTAGAATAAGAGTTATGAAATCAGGCATCCTTGTCTTGTTCCTGATGTTAGGGGAAAACTTGTGGTCTTTCACCAATGCGTGTGATGTTAAAAAAAAAAAAATAGCTATGGGTATTTCATAAGTGTCCTTAATCAGATACATGTAGTTTCCTTACATTTCTAGTTTGTTGAATGATTTTATTATGAATGGGTCTTGGATTTTGTCAAATGATGTTTCTGCATTCATTAATCAAGTCATTTTTCCTTCATTTTCTTAATTAATTGATATTTATGCTTAACAACTCTTGCATTTCTGGGATAAGTTCCACTGGAACGTGGTTTATAGTCTTTTCAATATGCTGCTGTTTGGTTTGCTAGTATTTTGCTGCTGGATTTGGTTTGTTAGTACTCTGTTGAAGATTTGCATTCATATTCATAAGGGATATTGTGGGTTTTTTTGGCTTTGGTGTCAGGGCGATTATGTCATCATAGAATCAGTTACAAAGTGTTCCCTACTATTTTCTTTTGCAAGAGTTTGAGAAAGATTAATGTTAATTCGTATTTGGTACTTTGTTATAATTTCTATCTCCTTATTGTTATTGTTGTTGTTGTTTTTCTAGGTGCGCTCAAGTCATTTCTGACTCATAGCCACCCTATGCACAACAAAAGGAAACACTGCCCGATCCAGTGCCATCCTCACGATCATTGTTATGCTTGGGCGCATTGTTGCAGCCACCATGTCAGTCCATCTTGTTGAGGGCCTTCCTCTTTTTCACTGACCCTATTCTTTACCAAGGATGATGTCCTTCTCCAGATACTGATCCTTCCTGACAACATGCCCAAAGTATATGAGATGAAGTCTCACCATTCTTGCTTCTAAGGAGCATTCTAGTTGTACTTCTTCCAAGGCAGATCTGTTCCTTATTTTGGCACATCATGATATATTCAATATTCTTCACCAACAGATGCCAATTTTTCTTCAGTCTTCCTTACTCATCATCCAGCTTTCATTGCTTGGGTCAGGGGCACCTTAGTCTTCAAGGTGACGTCCTTGCTTTTTAACACTTTAAGGAGGTCTTTTGTAGCAGATTTGCCCACTGCTGCTTCCATGGATGCCGATTGCTGAAACAAGTAAAATGAAACCCTTATTGTTTTAGGTTTTACATTTAGGTCCTTGATCCATTTTGAGTTAGTTTTTGTTTATGATGTGAAGTATGGGTCCTGATTCATTTTTTCTACAGACGGACATTCAGTTTTGCCAGTGCCATTTGTTAGAGATTGTCTTTTCCCAATTTAACAAAATTTGGCCCTTTGTCAAAAATCAGCTGCCCATAGCTGGATGGATTTACATCTGTGTTCTAAATTCTGTTCCATTGGTCTATGCGTTTGTCATTGTACAAATACCAGTCTGTTTTGATTGCCATGCCTGTATAGTAGGTTCTAAGATTCAGTAGTGTGAGGCCTTCTTTGGCCTCTTTTCTTTTCACATTGGATTGGTGATTAGTGTTTCCATCTCATTAAAGAATGCTGTTGCAATTTGGATCTGTCTTGCATTATATTTGTAGATCACTTCAGGTAGTATTGACATTTTCATGATGTTGAGTCTTCCTATCCATGAGCATTTTTTTTTTCTTCCAATTATATAGGTCTCTTGGTTTCTTGCAGTAGCATTTTGTAGTTTTCTTTGTATAGGTCTTTTATATCCCTGGTTAGATTTATTCCCAAGTATTTTATCATTTGGGGGGCTATTATAAATGGCATTCTTTTTGTGATTTACTTTTTGAAGTTCTCTTTGTTGATGTAGAGGAATCCAACTAATATGATATTGTACCCTGCTACTTTGCTGACTCCTTCTATTAGTTCCAGTAGTTTTTTTGTGGAATCCTTGGAGTTTTCTATGTATAGGTTCATTTCATCTGTGTATAGGGAAAATTTTGCTTCTTCTTTCCAATTTGGATGTCCTTTATTTCTTTCTCTTACTAGATTTCTTTAGTTAAGACTTTCAGTGCAATGACATTTTGGTTAGCAGCCGAGCACTTAACCAATGCACCACCAGACCTCCTCTATGTCATTACCTTGAAATTTACCGTTATCTTCCTAAGTTTAAAACAGTCTTTTATTTATTGTTATCGCTTTGGCTTCCTCTCCATATGAAAGTTCTATAACTACACCATTTATTCCCTCTTTTTTGTTTTGATGTCATCGTTTACGTATTGATGTCTTTGGTTCCCTGTTTTTAGCCTTTTAGCTTTGTTTTATTTTTAAAATTCTTTATTTGGGTTGGTATCTGGGTGGTCTGTCCTGCGTCCAAATATCAGATTATTGTTTAATGTTTTTGGTTCTCTATTCGAAGGACTCTCTTTAATATTTCTTGCAAGTTTGGTCTGGTTTTTACAAATTCCCTTAATTTCTGCTTATCTGGAAATATTCTAATGTTGCCATTGTATATGAGAGACAGTTTTACTGAATATAGAATTGCTGACTGGGTTTTTTTTGTTTTTTTTTTTTGCTTTCGACCTTTTATATAGGTCTTCCCACTGTCTTCTTACCTACATGGTTTTAGCTACATAGTTGGAGATTAGTTTTATTGGTTCCCCTTTTTAGATAGGTGACTTTATTTTTCCTTAGCTGATCTCAGGATTCTTTGTTTGTCTTTGGTCCTTTTTATTTGCACATCTGTTTATAAGTCTTGGTGACTTTCTTTGGGCTCTATCCTGTATGGGGTTCATTGCGCTTCTTGGATGGGTATCTTCTTGTCTTTCCTGATGATAGAAAGCGAAGTTTTCTGCCAGGATTACTTTGACAATTGTCTCTGTGTTTTACATTGCACCCCCACCCCCCGCCCACTGGATCTCTTATCATATGCAAGTTTTTCCTCTTGATAGTGTCCCACATAATTATTAGGATTTCTTCATTCTTTTTTCTGATTTTTCCTCAAACAAATTGGTATCAAGGGATTTTTCTTTAATTTCACTAATCTGCCTTCCATTGCTTCAATTCTGGTCCTATATCCTTCTTTGGAGTTGTCTGTTTCTGAAATTTTATTCTTAATCTTTTGGCTTTCTAGTTGATGTTTTTGTATGGTTTCTAGTTGTTTCATTTTTATATTGTTTTCCTGAATTCTTTATCGCTTTTATGAGTTGTAACCAACTTGACAACAATGGGTTTTTTGTTTGTTTGTTGCTTTCTTTCATTTTGTCAGTGCCTTCCTCGATTTTGTCTCTATTTTTCTTGGTTTTGCCTGTGTTTTCACAGGCTGTTTCTTGCCCCCGGCAGTTTTTTTGTTCTTTATTTCAGTCACTTGCTGACTCCATCCTGTCCTGCTTCTTTTTGTGATTTGATATTGTCTGTTGTTTCCGAAGCATCAAGAAATTATTATATCTATTTATTTACTGTGTGTTTGTTGAACCCTGAAATTTTGTTTTGTTTTGATATATCCAAGTAGGCTGGGCCTGTGTTTTGCTCTGGTCTCTAATTTTGCCATTTTGATGCTCTCACTACCTTTCTCAGGGTTGGTGGAGGAATGACTGCATGTGTGAGTGTGGGTCTCTTGTGGGGCTGTTGAGGATATAGGTGGTGTTTCTGTTGAGGTGGTGTGTTTGTCTGTCCAGCTGGACCCTGGCTGTGGGTGCAGTGGGTGATCTTCCTAGTTTTGGGGTTGGGTGCTGTGTGTGTGCTCTGCTGATTGCAGGGTGGTTGGGTTTGGGGTATCTGGGTTGTTGGTCCCCAGATGAGTTGTCTGGAAACTCTCATCAATGGTTCCAGGTGAGCAGGGTTATGTGGGGATGTTTAGAATTAGAATATAGAACACAGAAGAATGTACAATATACATTATAGAAGAATATACACAGTAGACTATACAATACAGAATATAGATTATACAAGAGCATATAATACAAAATTTAGAATATAGAAAGTAGAATGTAGAATACACAATATAAAATGTAGAATAAAGACTACAGAATACAGATTATAAAATACAGAAAATTATGAAATGTAGAATGTAAAATATAGAAGAATACACTATATTCTATTTTCAAAGTTCTTTTATATTCTGGATTCTATCTTCAGTGTTCTATGTTCCATATTCTATATTTCAAATTCTCTATTTTCTATAATCTATGTTCTTCTATATTCTATATTTTTGTATGTTCTATATTTCATACTTTGCATTCTATATTCGATGTTCTACATTCTATATTTTTCTACATACAATATTCTTCTATATTCTATATTCCATATTCTACATTGTATATTTTAAATTCTTCCATATTCTATGCTCTATATTCTGTATTCTACATTCTAAATTCTGTATTCTATGTTCTTCCATATTCTTCTATATTCTATATACTATATTTTTCTGTATTCTATATTCCATAGTCTACATTCTTCCTTCTATATTCTACATTCTTCTATCTTCTGTATTCTATACTCTTCTGTAGTGTATATTTTGTTTTACATTCTATATTCTTATTCCATTATCTTCTATATTCTATAATCTATATTCTTCTATATTCTGTGTTCTTTATGCTTTATTTATATTCTATATTTTGTATTCTACATTCTATATTCTTCTATATTCTATATTTTCTATATTCTATATTCCATCCTGTGCTCTGTATTCAATGTTCTTTTTCTATATTCTATAATGTTCTGTATTCTATATTCTACATTCTATATTCTTCTATAGTCTGTATCATATATTGTTCTATATTGTATATTCTGTATTTTGCATTCTACATTCTATATTCCATAATCTTCTATATTGTATAATGTATATTCTCTATATTATGTATTTTTATTCTATATTTTATATTCTGTATTCTACATTCTATTTTCTAAATTCTATATTTTCTATATTCCATTGATTGTATTCTATATTCATTTTTTCTATAGTCTATATTTTTTAATAATTTTCTGTATTCTATATTCCATATTGCATATTCTGTATACTCTAGTCTACATTCTATATTCTTATATCCTATCTTCTATATTTAATTCTACATTCTATATTCCAGAATCTTCAATATTCTATAATCTATATTCTTCTATATTCTATGTTCTTTATTCTATATTTTGTATTCTACTTTGTACATACGCTATTCTATATTTATCTCTATTTTATATTTGTCTATATTCTCTATTCCATACCCTGTATTCTATATCACATATTCTATATTCTGTGTTCTATATTCTATGTTCTATAAAAAAATATATAGTCAATATTTTTTATATACTATATTCTTCTGTATTCTATATTATATATTCCATATTCTACATTCTGCATTCTATATTCTATAGTCTTCTATGTTCTGTATTCTATACTCTTCTACATTCTTATTCTACATTCTATATTCTTCTCTTATAATCTATATTCTTCTATCTGCTATATTCTGTATTGTACATTCTGAATTGTATATTAAATATTCTACAGTCTACATTCTATATTCTAAATTTTGTAATATTCTTTTTCTTCTCTATACTCTATTCCACATTCTATATTCTCTATTCTACATTCTATATTCCATTTTCTTCTATATTCTACATTTTCTATTCTAAATTTTTCTGAATTCTATATTCTTCTATATTCTATATTTTTTAGTGTTTATTCTACCTTCAATCTCTATAGTCTATATTCTTCTGTAATCTAACATTCTCTTGTATTCTCTATTCTACATTCTATATTCTTCTATAGTCTGTAATCTATATTCTTCTACTTTCTTTATTCTATATTGTTCAATAGTATATATCCTATACCTTATATTCCATTTGTCCATATTCTATTTTCTTCTACGTTCTATCTTCTATTTTCTGTAGTCTGTCATCTATATTCTGTATTCTTCTATATTCTGCATTCTGTATCCTATATCTTCTATATTCTAAACTTTTGCTCTATATTTTCCTATATTCTGTATTCTGTTTGTCAATTTTCTATATTCTTCTGTAATTATACTCTACATTCTCCTATTGTCCATATTCCATATTCTTCTATACTCTATATTCTTTTTTCTTTTATATTCTGCATTGTATTTTCTATGTCCTATGTTTTTTTTTATGTTCTTCTATATACTATATTCCTCTATATTCTATGTTCTACTTTCTAAATTCTTCTATATTCTATATTCTGTACTTTATATTCTACATTCTAAACTCTATATTCTCCTATGTTCTATATTCTTTTATATTCTCTTTCTATATTTTTACATATTCTAGGTTCTATATTCCATACTCTGTATTCTATATTGTATATTAAAAGTTCTATGTTCTATATTCTTTATTTTTAAATATACTGTATTTTTCTGTGTGGTATATTCTATGTTCCATATTCTATAGACTACATTCTGTATTCTTTTAAATTCTGTATTCTTTTATATTTTACATTCTACATTCCATAATTCTTTGTATTCTACAATCTGTATTCTATATTCTATAGTCTTTATTCTATATTTTATATTCTGTAGTCTACATTCTATATTCTAAATTCTGTATTCTATGTTCTTCAGTAATCTATATTCTTTCTTGTATAGTTTTCTACTGTGTACATTCTTCTATAATGTATATTCTGTATTCTTCTGTATTCTATATCCTAATTCTTCTATATTCTCTATTCCATATTCTGTATTCTTCAATATTCTGTATTCTACATTCTACTATATTCTTTTTCTTGTATTTTCCATACCCTTGTATATTCTATATTCTTCTATATTCCGTATTCTATGTTCTCCTATATTCTATATTTTACATTGTACATTCTATATTCCATTATTTTCTATATTGTATGATTTATAATCTTCTATATTCTATACTTTCCTGTATTCTTCACTGTATACTTTGCATTGTGTAATCTGTATTCTACATTGTACATTTTATATTCTTCTGCATTCTATATTCTAAATTTATATTCTATTTTCTTCTATATCCTGTATTCTTTATGCTATATTCTTTTGTAATGTATATTCTATATTCTTCTTTATTCCAAATCCTCTATACACTATATTGTTCTGTTTACAAAGTTCTTTTATATTCTGTATTCTATCTTCCGTGTTCTATGTTCCATATTCTATATTTTAAATTCTCTATATTCTATAATCTATGTTCTTCTATATTCTATATTTTTGTATATTCTATATTCCATACTCTGTATTCTATGTTTGATGTTCTATATTCTACGTTTTTCCACATACACTATTCTTCTATATTTCATATTCCATATTCTACATTCCACATTGTATATCTTAAATCTTCCATATTCTATGCTCTGTATTCTATATTCTACTTTCTTAATTGTATATTCTTCCATATACTTCTAGTCTATATTTTTCTATATACTATATTTTTCTGTATTCTCTCTTCCATATTCTTCCTTCTATATTCTATATTCTACTATATTCTGTATTCTATATTCTTCTATATTGTAGTCTGTATTTTTAATTCTATATTCTATATTCTATAATCTATATTCTGTGTTCTTTACCTTTTATTTTATATTCTATATTTTGTATTCTACATTCTATATTTTCTATATTACATATTCCATACTCTGTGTTCTGTAGTCAATGTTCTTTTTCTATATTCTATATTTTTCTATACAATTTTCTGTATTCTATATTCTTCATTCTTTATATTTTTCTATAGTCTGTATCATATATTTTTCTATATTGTAAATTGTGTATTTTACATTCTACATTCTATATTCCATAATCTTCTATATTGTATAATGTATATTCTCTATATTATGTATTTTTGTTCTATATTTTATATTCTATATTCTGTATTCTCCATTCTGTATTCTAAATTCTTTATTTTTCTATATTCCATTGTCTGTATTCTATATTCAATGTTGTTTTCTATATTCTATATTTTTTATAATTTTCTGTACTCTATATTCCATATTGCATATTCTGTAAAGTATATTCTACATTCTATATTTTCTTATATTCCATCTTCTACATTCTATATTTAATTCTATATTCTATAATCTATATCCTTCTGTATTGTTCTTTATTCTACTTTGTACATACTCTATTCTACATTCTTTATTTAAGTCTATTCTATATTTTTCTATATTCTCTATTCCATACTCTGTATTCTATGTTCCATATTCGATGTTCTATATTTTTTATAGCCTATATTCTTCTGTATTCTACATTCTATATTCCATACGCTATATTCTACATTCTGCATTTTATATTCTTCTATGTTCTGTATTCTATACTCTTCTACATTCTTATTCTACATTCTATATTCTTCTGTTGTAATCTATATTCTTCTACCTGCTATATTCCATATTGTACATTCTAAATTCTATATTCCATATTCTAGTCTACATTCTATATTCTAAATTTTTCAATATTCTTTATTCTTATCTATTCCCTATTCCATATTCTATGTTCTCCATTCTCCATTCCATTTTCTATATTCTGCATTTTATATTCTAAATTTTTTCTGAATTCTATATTCTATATTTTTATGTATATTCTACCTTCTAATCTCTATATTCTATATTCCTCTGTAATCTATTCTCTTATATTCTCTATTCTATATTCTTCTATATTTTGTCATCTGTATTTTTCTACTTTATTCTCTATTCTTCAATATTGTATATCTTATACCCTATATTCCGTTTGTCAATATTCTATTTTCTTCTACATTCTATCTTCTGTATTCTGTAGTCTGTCATCTATATTCTTTATTCTTCTATATTCTGCATTCTATATCCTATATCTTCTAAATTTATGCTCTATGTTTTCCTATATTCTGTATTCTATATTTTTCAATATTCTACATTCTTCTATAATTATATTCTACATTCTCCTATTTTCCATATTCCTTATTCTTCTATACTCTATATTTTTCTGTATTCTTTTTTCTTTTATATTCTGTATTGTATCTTCTATGTTCTTCTATATACTATATCCCTCTAAATTCTATAGTCCATATTCTACGTTCTGAATTCTTCTATATTCTATATTTTATATTCTATACTCTACATTCTAAATTCTATATTCTTTTATATTCTATTTCTATATTCTTCCATAATCTAGGTTCTATATTCCATTCTCTGTATTTTATATTGTATATTTAAAGTTCTATGTTCAATATTCTTTATCTTTCTATATACTGTTTTTCTGTATGGTATATCCTATGTTCCATATTCTATATTCTACATTCTGTGTTCTTCTATAGTATGCATTCTATATTCTTCTGTATTTTACATTCTACATTTCATAATTTTCTATATTCTATTTTTTTATAATCCATAATCAATACTCTTCATTTTATATTTTATATTCTACATTCTTTTCTTTTATTCTACATTCTATTTTCTATATTCCAAATTCTGTATTCTATGTTCTTCTATAATCTATATCCTGTATCATATTTTTTATAGTCCTATAGGGTAGCCCGCACGCAGAGCAGGCCCGAATAGCGGAGCCCCGCAGGTGAGGAGAAGCCCGAAAGGAGAGTCCCGCAGGCCCCAACGGAGAGTCCCGCAGACAAGAATAGTCTTGAAAGGAGAGCCCCGCAGGCATGAACAGGCCGGAACAGAGAGTCCCGCAGGCAAGAATAGGCCCAAACTGAGAGTCCCGCAGGCAAGAATATCCCCTAATAGAGGAGCCCCACAGGCAAGAACAAGCCCAAATAGCGGAGGCCCCCACGCAGGAAAAGGCCTCAATAATGGAGCTCCACAGGCACAAAGAGGCCGGAATAGAGGAGCCCCGCAGACAAGAGGAAGCCTGAGAGGAGAGTCCCGCAGGCAAGAATAGTCCCGAACTGGGACTCAGGCAGGCAAGAAAAGGCCCTTACACAGTCCCGCGGGCAAGACTAGGCCTGAATAGTGGAGCCCCGCAGGCAACAACAGGCCCGAACAGAGTCCTGCAGGCAAGAATAGGCCCTAACGGAGAGGCCTGCAGGTGAGAACAGGCCCGAACAGAGAGTCCGGCAGCCGAGAAAAGGCCCGAACCGAGAGTCACGAAGGTGACAACAGGCCCATAGGGAGAGTCCCGCAGGCGAGAACAGGCCCGAAAGGAGATTCCGACAGGCCAGAATAGAGGAGCCCTGTAGGCAAGAATAGGCCTGAACAGGGTCCGGCAGGCAAAAATAGACCCTAACGGAGAGGCCTGCAGGTGAGAACAGGCCGGAAGGGAGATTCCCATAGCCAAGACTAGGCCCGAACAGAGTCTGGAAGGCAAGAATAGACCCGAATAGAAGAGCCCTGCAGGCAAGACCATGCCCGAATAGCAGAGCCCCGCACGTACGAACACGGGGAATAGCGGAACCTGCCATGCACGAACACCGGAGCTCCGCAGGCACGAGCAGGCCCGAAGAGCGGAGCCCCGCACCCACGGACACGCCAAATAGCGGAGCCCCGCACGCACGGACACGCCAAATAGCGGAGCCCCGCACGCACAGACAGGCCTGAATAACGGAGCCCCTCAGGCACCAACAGGCCTGAATAACGGAGCACCGTAGGCACGAACAGGCCCGAATAGAAGAACAACCGCAGGCAAGAGGAGGAACGAAAAGATGCTCCCGTAGGGAAGATTAGGCCTGAAGAGAGAGTTTGGCAGGTAAGAATAGGCCCGAACGGAAAGTCCCGCAGGCAAGAATAGGCCCTAAAGGAGAGTCCTGGAGGCAAGAATAGGCCCGGATAGAGGAGCCCCGCAGGCGAGAATAGGCCCGAACGGAGAGTCCCGCAGGCCAGGATACGCCCGAACAGAGTCCCGCAGGCAAGAATAGGCCCACCTGGAGAGTCTCCCAGGCCAGAATAGGCCTGAACGGAGATTCCCGCAAGAATAGGGCCGAATAGAGGAGTCCCGCAAGCAAGAATAGGCCCTAAGGGAGAGTCCCGCAGGCAAGAATAGGCCCGAATAGAGGAGCCCCGCAGGCGAGAATAGGCCCGAACGGAGAGTCCCGCAGGCCAGGATAGGCCCGAACAGAGTCCTGCAGGCAAGAATAGGCCCACCTGGAGAGTCCCCCAGGCCAGAATAGGCCCGAACGGAGATTCCCGCAAGAATAGGGCCGAATAGAGAAGCCCCGCAGGCAACAATAGGCCCTAACGGAGAGGCCTGCAGGCGAGAACAGGCCCGAACAGAGAGTCCCGCAGGCAAGAATATAGAATGTTGAATACAGTATAAAGAATATGGAATATAGAATACACAAAAATATAGTATATGTAAATATATAGAAAATAGAAGATTGAATATAGAAAAATATAGAATATAGAAAAATTGCAAATGTTTAATATAGAATGTAGAATATAGAAGATTTTAAAATGTAGCCTATACAATATGGAATATAGAATACGGAAGAATATAGCATAGAGAAAAATATAGAACATAGAACATCGAATATAGAATAGAGACTATGGTTTATAGGATATAGGAAAATATAGAATATAGAACATAGAATTTAGAATGTGGAATATAGAATATAGAAGAATTTAGAATATAGAATATGGAATATAGAAGGAAATAGTACATAGAAGAAAACTGAACATAGAACACAGAACACAGAAGATAGAATACAGAATGTAAAGGAATATAGAAAATAGTAGAATATAGAATATACAAGAATATGGAATACAGAAGAATATAAACAAGAATATGGATTATAGAATATACATTACAGAAGAATATAGAATACAGAATATAGAAGAATATTGAATATAAATTTAGAATATAGAAGAATATAGAGAAGGCTATAGAAAATACAAGAAAAAGAATATAGTAGAATGTAGAATACACAATATGGAAGAATAGAAGAATTAGAATATAGAATACAGAAGAATATAGAATATACATTATAGAAGAATATACACAGTAGAAGACTATACAATACAGAAAATAGATTAGACAAGAACATGTAATACAGAATTTAGAATATAGAAAGTAGAATGTAGAATACAGAAATAGAATATAAAATATAGAATAAAGACTGTAGAATACAGATTATAGAATATAGAAAATTATGGAATGTAGAATGTAAAATATAGAATACACTATATTCTTCTATTTTCAAAGTTCTTTTGTATTCTGTATTCTATCTTCAGTGTTCTGTGTTCCATATTCTATATTTTAAATTCTCTATATTCTATAATCTATGTTCTTCTATATTCTATATTTTTGTATATCCTATATCCCATACTCTGTATTCTATATTCTATATTTTTCTACATACAGTATTCTTCTATATTCCATATTCTATATTCTACATTGTATATTTTAAATTCTTCCATATTCTATGTTCTGTATTCTACATTCTAAATTCTTTATTCTATGTTCTTCCATATTCTGTATTTTTCTATATACTATAATTTTCTGTATTCTACATTCCATATTCTACATTCTTCCTTCTATATTTTATATTATTCTATATTCTGAATTCTATATTCTTCTATGTTGTAGATTCTGTATTTTACATTCTATATTCTATATTCCATTATTTCTATATTCTATAATCTATATTCTTCTATATTCTGTGTTCTTTATGCTTTATTTCATATTCTATATTTTGTATTCTCCATTGTATGTTCTTCTATATTCTATTTTTTCTATATTCTGTATTCCATACTCTGTGTTCTATATTCAATGTTCTTTTTCTATATTCTGTATTTTTCTGTATAATTTTATGTATTCTATATTCTACATTCTATACTCTATTCTTCTATAGTCTGTACCATATATTGTTCTATATTGTATATTCTGTATTTTACATTGTACATTCTATATTCCATAATCTTCTATATTCTATAATGTGTATTCTCTATATTATGTATTTTTATTCTATATTTTATATTCTGTATTCTACATTCTATATTCTACATTCTATATTTTTCTATATTCCATTGTCTGTATTCTATATTCAATGTTTTTTCCTATAGTCTATATTTTTTATAATTTCAGTATTCTATATTCCATATTGCATATTCTATAAACTATATTCTACATTCTATATTCTCTTATATTCCATCTTCTATATTCTATATTCCAGAATCTTCTATATTCTGTAATGTATATTCTTCTATATTCTATGTTCTTTATTCTATATTTTATACTCTATATTCTGTATTGTACTTTGTACATACTCTATTCTATATTCTATATTTATCTCTATTCTATACTTTTCTATATTCTCTATTAATACCCTGTATTGTATACTATATTCCAAATTCCTCTGTGTTCTATATTCCACATTCTAAATTCTATGTTCTTCTATATTCTATATTTTCCTTTTTTTATATTCCATACTCTCCAGTCTATATTCGATGTTCTATGTTGCATATTCTATATTTTTCTCTATACTATATTCTTCTGTATTCTATATTCCATAAAGTATATTCTACATTCTATATTCTAAAATCTTCTATATTCTACATTCTGTATTCTATATTCTTCTGTATGCTATGTTCTATATTCAATCTTCCATTTTCTATATTTTTACATATACTATATTTTTGTATATTCTATATTCCATATTCTTGATACTATACTCAACATTCTATGTTCTTCTATATTCCGTATTCCATATTCTCCTACATTCTATATTTTACATTCTACATTCTATATTCCATAATCTTCTGTATTGTATAATTTATAATATTCTATAATCTATATTCTCCTATATTCTTCATTTTATATTTTGCATTCTGTAATCTGTATTTCACATTGTACATTTTATATTCTTCTGTATTCTATATTCTAAACATATATTCTATGTTCTTCTATATTCTGTTATCTATGCTATATTCTCCTATAATGTATATTCTATATCCTTATTTATTCCAAATCCTCTATACACTATATTCTTCTATTTTCAAAGTTCTTTTATATTCTGTATTCTATCTTCAGTGTTCTATGTTCCATATTCTATATTTGAAATTCTTTACATTCTATAATCGATGTTCCTCTGTATTCTATATTTTTGTATGTTCTGTATTCCATACTCTAGTCTATATTCGATGTTCTATATTCTATATTTTTCTAGATACAATATTCCTCTATATTCTATATTGCACATTTCATATTCTACTTTCTGCATTGTATATTTTAAATTCTTCCATATTCTATGTTCTGTATTCTTTTTTCTTCCATATTCTTCTATATTTTTCTACATACTATATTTTTCTGTATTCTATATTCCATATTCTTCATTCTATATTCTATATTCGTCTATATTCTGTATTCTATATTCTTCTATATTGTATATTCTGCATTTTATATTCTATATTCCATTATCTTCTATATTCTTTAATCTATGTTCTATATTCTGTGTTCTTTATGCTTTATTTCATATTCTATATTTTGTATTCTACATTCTATATTCTATGTTCTTCTATATTCCATACTCTGTGTTGCATATTCAGTGTTCTTTTTCTATATTATATACTTTTCTATATAATTTTCTGTATTCTGTATTCTACATTCTATACTCTATATTCTTCCATAGTCTGTATCGTATATTCTTCTATATTGTATATTCTGTATTTTACATTCTACATTTTCTGTATTTTTCTATGTTCCATTGTCTGTATTCTATATTCAATTTTTTTCTATAGTGTATATATTTTATAATTTTCCGTATTCTATATTCCATATTGCATATTCTGTATACTATATTCTGCATTCTATATTCTCTTATATTCCATCTCCTATATTCTGTATTTAATTCTACATTCTATATTCCAGAATCTTCTATATTCTATAATCTATATTCCTCTGTATTCTATGTTCTATATTCTATATTCTAAATTCTACTTTGTACATATTCTATTCTATAGTCTATATTTATCTCTATTCTATATTTTTTCTATATTCTCTATTTCATACTCTGTATTCTATATTCCATAGTCAATGTTCTATATTCTATATTTTTATATACTATATTCTTCTGTATTCTACATTCTATATTCCTTATTCTGTATTCTACATTCTGCATTCTATATTCTTCTATGTTCTGCATTCTATACTCTTCTACATTCTTATTCTATATTCTTCACTTATAATCTATATTCTTCTATCTGCTGTATTCTATATTGTACATTCTAAATTCTATATTCAATATTCTGCAGTCTACATTCTATATTTTAAATTTTTCAATATTCTTTATTCTTCTCTGTACCCTATTCCATATTCCATGTTCTCCATTCTACATTTTATATTCTATTTTTTCTATATTCTACATTTTATGTTCTAAATTTTTCTGAATTCTGTATTCTTCTATCTTCTATATTTTTATTGTATATTCTGCATTCTAATCTCTATATTCTTCTGTAATCTAATATTCTTTTTTACAGTCTATTCCGTATTCTGTATTCTACATTCTATATTCTTTTATAGTTTGTAATCTATATTCTTCTACTTTCTGTATTCTGTATTCTTCAGTAGTGTATATCCTATACCCTATATTTGTCTATATTCTATTTTCTTCTGCGTTCTATCTTCTATATTCTGTAGTCTGTCATCTATATTCTTTATTCTTCTATATTCTGCATTCATACATTTGTATCTTCTATATTCTAAATTTATGCTCTATGTTTTCCTATATTCTGTATTCTATATTTTTCAACATTCTATATTCTTCTATAATTATATTCTACATTCTCATATTTTCCATATTCTATATTCTTCTATAATGTATATTCTTTTTTCTTTTATATTCTGTATTGTATCTTCTATGTTCTATATTCTATATACTATATTCCTCTGTATTCTATAGTCCCTATTCTATATTCTATGTTCTAAATTCTTCTATACTCTATATTCTGTATTTTATATTCTATATTCTTCTATGTTCTATATTCTTTTATATTCTACTTCTATGTTTTTCCATAGTCTCTGTTGTATATTCCATATTCTGTATTCTATACTGTATATTCTACATTCTATATTCTAAAATCTTCTATATTCTACATTCTGTATTCTAAATTCTACAGTCTATATTCTTCTAGATTCTATATTCTAGATTTTTCTGTATTCTATGTTCTATATTCAATCTTCTTTTTTCTATATTTTACATATACTATATTTTTGTGTATTCTATATTCCATATTCTTGATACTATATTCAACATTCCATATTCTTGTATATTCTGTATTCCATTTTCTCCTATATTCTACATTTTACATTCTACATTGTATTTTCCATAATCATGTATATTGTATAATTTATTATCTTCTGTATTCTGTAATTTATATTCTCCTATATTCTTCATTCTATAGTTTGCATTCTATAATCGCTATTCTACATTGTACATATTATATTCTTCTGTATTCTATATTCTGAATTTATATTCTATTTTCTTCTATATTCTGTATTCTTTATGCTGTGTTCTTCTATAACATATATTCTATACACTTCTTTACTCCAAATCTTCTACACACTATATTCTTCTATTTTCAAAGTTTGCTTATATTCTGTATTGTATCTTCAGTGTTCTCTGTATCATATTCTATATTTTAAAGTCTCTATATTCTGTGATCTGTGTTCTTCGATGTTTTTCTACATTCTCTATTTTTGTATATTCTGTATTCCATACTCTGTATTCTCTGTTCGAAGTTCTATATTCCATATTTGTCTTCATACAATATTGTTCCATATTCTATATTGCATATTTTATATTCTATATTCTACATTCTATATTTTAAATTCCTCTATATTCTGTATTCTATAGTCTATGTTCTTCCATATTCTATCTTTTTACATACTATATTTTTCTATATTCTATACTCCATATTCTCCATTTGTCCTATATTCTTCTATATTGTGTATTCTCTATTTTACATTCTATATTCTATTTTCTTCTATATTCTATAATATATATTCTATGTTCTGTGTAATTTATACTTTATTTCATAATGTGTGTTTTGTATTCTACATTCTATATTCTATGTTCAATATTCTATATTCTTCTATATTCTATATTTTCTATATTCTCTATTCCATACTCTATGTTCTATACTGAATGTTGATTTTCTAAATGCGGCAAACGGGTCATCCGTGTCCCCACATCCATAAGCCACTGGAATGCTGGGGCCCAGGCTGCCAGGATTTAGGCCTTGCCTTCGGAGCCCGGCCACATACGAAGCCTTCCACCAGAGGCAGGGGCATGGAGACAGCAAAAATTTGGAAAATGGCAGTGTCTCCGCGATTTCCCTGGCATCGCCCTTTCTGACTGACATGCTTGTTTTCCTAGTAGGATAATGCACTGACAGAGAAAGGCAGGCTTATGTATGGAGGAAAGGTGTGTGCTTAGAGGGTGACGACGCTGAGACCAGGTTGGGATCTTTAGTCCCAGGAGAGGCCACTGGAAGCTGTGGGTCAATGTTCTCTGCCCATCCCAGGTTGCGGGGGGAGGTTTTCACCACACAAAGCAGCGGCAGAATTATTCGTAGCTGGAGAGGTTGCATCTGAACACAAGTTCCACCTGGCCAGTGTCCACCCCAACTGTATTGCCCATGTCAATCAACAGAAGCTAAGACATTCCAGAGAGACTAATTGCTATTCTCTATCCAAGGGGAAGCGGTACATCCAGAAGCCTCCCCCGTTTCATCTCCAGGCTCTCTCTCAGGCCCCTCATACTTGTGATGTGTCTCAGGGGTAGAACGAAGAGATTTCTCTGAATGACCACATACAGAGAGGGGCCATAGATGCTGAGGAAGGGTGCTTTGCCTACTGATAACCTAGTGTAAGTGAAAAAGAGGTACCTGCCTGCTGTCCCAGTGTGTCGAACGTGTCCACATCAGCAGTTGCCTACTGTGAAGTTATTCCCTGGGTGCCCTCGATTTTGTGGCCAAAGACACGAGGGGCTGTTGTATGTCCATGGGTAAAATGCACGGCTATGCGGAACCGGCTGGATAGGCTGGACCTCTCCGATTGGCTCAGTGTTTGTGACTCGTCCCCGTCAGAAGTTCCGGCCAGCCTTCCGGTGGCTGTCTCCATGGTGATTGGGAAAGAAGCCTTGGGCCCCACACTCAGCCTTCAACTGGCCTACCCGGCCTCTTTCCCCTCATCTAGACCGCTGTGTGGATGAAAGAAAGGATGTCGGCCAGTGAGCACGTGTCCTCATTTTCTTGGAAGGATTAGGCTCCTTGCCTGGGCAGAAGACAGCCAAGGTCAGCCTGAGCCTAGACACCTAGTGCCCTGTGACACTGCAGCCAGTGATAGATGTTGATGTCCACGCTCAGGTATCCGCAGGTGGCGGATTCAGTGTGGTGGGAAGAGAAGTGGAAGTAGAGATGACACACTCACGAGGGCACGGGCCAAAGGTCAGAGAAAATAGCTGAGGTCGTGGAGCTCTAGCGGAGCCAGTCTAGGGCCCAGGCCTCCCTGCTCTACGAGGCAAAGAGGTGATCCATATGCCGCCATCCGTAGAGTCTGGACGGCTGGGCCCTGGATGCCCGGATTTCGGCCTTGTCTACCGAAAAGTGACGCACATGCAGTGTGCCACCGGAGGCTATGGAGCAACAGGGGGCAAAATCTTGAAAATGGGGGCTTCAGTTGACTTTGCCTGTGCTCTCCTTTGGCTGAGTGACATCGTGTGTTTCCTAGCACGTGAAGACATTCGTGGAGAGAGGCGGTTTCCATGCGTGCAGGCAAAGTGTGTGCTGAGATGATGAGTTGCTGGAGACCAGGGTGGACTCTTGAGACCCAGAATAGGCCTCTGGCAGCTATGTGTCAATGTTTTCTGCCCATGGCACTCAGCCGGTTATTTGCATAGAATGTTATCAGCGGAATTAGTAGTCTCCGGAGAGGCTACCACTTGTCAGCGAGTTTCACCTGGCCAGGTCCCATGGTGATGTCAAGCTTCACCTGGCCAGGTCCGCCCGTGATGTAGCTCCCCAATCAATCACTACTCTCTAGACCTTCCAGATAGACTAGCAGAACTTCTCTCCCCATGGGCAAGCAGTAGAGCCAGAGGCCTTCCCCCTTTGCTCTTTCGTCTCTAGGCCCTCTGTCAGGCACTCCAAGGTGTGAAGTGACAAGGGGAGAAGGACGAGATTTCAGAGAACGAAGACAAGCAGAGAGAGACAGAGAGAGGCAAGAGATGCTGAGTGGGGATGCCTTGCCTACTGATATTCTCAGGAAAGTGGGAAAGAGGTACCTGGCGTGCTCTGCCAATGCCCTGAAGCAGTCTGCACCAGGGGCTCCCTTGTGCCTGCGTAGCCTTTCCCGGGGTGTGCTCAAATCCTGTGGCCACTAGGTGTCATAGGTCACAATGGAGGGCCCTGTGTCATCTGCCTGGCGGGCCGGATCTCTGCCATTGGCTCAGTCTTGTCACCAGGCCCATGACAAGCTCCACCCACTCTTGCGGTGGGGGGACTGTCTCTATGGTGATGGCAAAAAAGCCTTAGCCCCGCCCACCTGGCCTTCACTTCACCTACCTGGCCCTCTGACCCTCACTCAGACCTCTGTGTTGATAAAAATCAATGTCCCCCAGTGCCCAGGTGTCAGCATCTGGGATAAAGGATTCGGGACCTTGCCTGGGGCAGAAGGCAGCCTAGGTCAGCGGGTAGCTGGAAGTCTAGTGACTTGTGACACTGCTGCCAGTGACAAATGGTGACTCCCACACTCACATATTCCCTGGTGGAGGAATGATAGTGATGGGTGGAGAAACATCACTCCGGAGCACACGTTTAATGGGGCACCAGCCAAAGCAAAGGCCAGGGCCAGTAGTGGACGTCGTGTAGCTGAATGGCGAGCCAGTGAAGGGCCCAAGGATCCCTCCTGTATGTGGCGAACAGGTCATCCGTGTCCCCACGTCCATAAACCATTGGACTGCTGGGGCCCAGGCTGCCAGGATTTCGGCCTTGCCTTCGGAGCCCGGCCACATAGGCAGCCTTCACAGGAGGCTGGGACGTGTAGACAGCAAAAATTTGGAAACTGGCCGTGTTTCCTTGACTTCCCTGGCATCGGCCTTTTTGAGCGGCTTGCTTTTTTTCCTGGTAGGATAGGGCCCTGACGGAGAAAGGCAGGATTACATGTACAGGAAAGGTGTGTGTTGAGAGGGTGACGACGTTGAGACCATGTTGGGATCTTTAGTCCCAGGAAGGGCCCCTGGCAGGTGTGGGTCAATGTTCTCTACGCATCCCCCTTGGCGGGGGGAGGTTTTCACCATACAAAGCAGCAGCGCAATTATTCGTCGCCGGAGAGGTTGCATCTGCCCACAATCTCCACCTGGCCAGGGTCCGCCTCTACTGTATTGCGCATGTCAGTCAACAGAAGCTAAGACCTTCCAGAGAGACTACCTGCTATTCTCTACCCATGAAGAAGCAGTACAGCCGGAAGCCCCCCCCGTTCCATGTCTAGGCCCTCTCTCAGGCCCCTCATACTTGTGATGTGTCTCATGGGTAGAATGAAGAGATTCCTCTGAGTGAACACATACAGAGAGGCCACAGATGCTGAGGAAGGGCGCCTTGCCTAGTGATATCCTAGCGTAAGTGGAAAAGAGGTACCTGCCTGCTGTCCCAGTGAGTCGAATGTGTTCACAACAGGGGTTGCCTACTGTGAAGTTATTCCCTGGGTGCCCTCAATTTTGTGGCCAAAGACGCAAGGGGCCGTTGTGTGTCCATGGATAAAATGGAGGGGTCTGCGGAACTGGCCGGTTAGGCTGGACCTCTCCTATTGGCTTAGTGTTTGTGAGTCGTCCCCGTCACAATTTCCGCCCAGCCTTCCGGTGGCTGTCACCATGGTGATTGGGAAAGAAGCCTTAGGCCCCACACTCAGCCCTCACCTGGCCTACCTGGCCTCTTTCCCCTCATCTAGACCGCTGTGTGGATGAAAGAAAGGATGTTGGCCAGTGAGCACGTGTCCTGATTTCCTTGGAAGGATTAGGCTCCTTGCCTGGGCAGAAGACAGCCAAGGTCAGCCTGAGCCTAGACACCTAGTGACCTGTGACACTGCAGCCAGTGATAGATGTTGATGTCCATGCTCAGGTATCCGCAGGTGGCGGATTCAGTGTGGTGGGAAGAGAAATGGAAGTAGAGATGACACACTCACGAGGGCACGGGCCAAAGGTCAGGGAAAATAGCTGAGGTCGTGGAGCTCTAGCGGAGCCAGTCTAGGGCCCAGGCCTCCCTGCAGTACGAGGCAAAGAGGTGATCCATATGCTGCCATCCGTAGACTCTGGACGGCTGGGACCCTGGATGCCCGGATTTCGTCCTTGTCTACCGAGAAGTGACGCACATGCAGTGTGCCACCGGAGGCTGTGGAGCAGCAGAGGGCAAAATCTTGAAAACGGGGGCTTCAGTTGACTTTGCCTGTGCTCTCCTTTGGCTGAGTGACATCGTGTGTTTCCTAGCAGGTGAAGACATTTGTGGAGAGAGGCGGTTTCCATGCGTCCAGGCAAAGTGTGTGCTGAGATGATGAGTTGCTGGAGACCAAGGTGGACTCTTCAGACCCAGAATAGGCCTCTGGCAGGTATGTGTCAATGTTTTCTGCCCATGGCACTCAGCCGGTTATTTGCATAGAATGTTATCAGAAGAATTAGTAGTCTCCGGAGAGGCTGCAACTTGTCAGCGAGCTACTCCTGGCCAGGTCCCTCAGTGATGTCAAGCTTCACCTGGCCAGGTCCACCCGTGATGTAGCTCCCCAATCAATCACTACTCTCTAGACCTTCCAGATAGACTAGCAGATCTTCTCTGCCCATGGGCAAGCAGTAGAGCCAGAGGCCTTCCCCCTTTGTTCTTTCGTCTCAAGGCCCTCTGTCAGGCACTCCAAGGTGTGAAGTGACAAGGGGGAGAAGGAAGAGATTTCAGAGAAGGAACACAAGCAGAGAGAGACAGAGAGAGGCAAGAGATGCTGAGTGGGGATGCCTTGCCTACTGATATCCTCAGGAAAGTGGGAAAGACGTACCTGGCGTGCTCTGTCAATGCCCTGAAGCAGTCTGCACCAGGGGCTCCCTTGTGCCTGCGTAGCCTTTCCCGGGGTGTGCTCAAATCCTGTGGCCACTAGGAGTCATAGGTCACAATGGAGGGCCTTGTGTCATCTGCCTGGCGGGCCGGATCTCTGCCATTGGCTCAGTCTTGTCACCAGGCCCATCGCAAGCTCCGCCCACTCTTGCCGTGGGGGACTGTCTCTATGATGATGGCAAAGAAGCCTTAGCCCCGCCCACCTGGCCTTCACTTCACCTACCTGGCCCTCTGACCCTCACTCAGACCTCTGTGTTGATAAAAGTCAATGTCCGCCAGTGCCAAGGTGTCAGCATCTGGGATAAAGGATTCGGAACCTTGCCTGGGGCAGAAGGCAGCCTAGGTCAGCGGGTAGCTGGAAGTCTAGTGACTTGTGACACTGCTGCCAGTGACAAATGGTGACTCCACACTCACATATCCCCTGGTGGCAGAATGCTAGTGATGGGTGGAGAAACATCGCTCCGGAGCACACGTTTAATGGGGCACCAGCCAAAGCAAAGGCCAGGGCCAGTAGTGGACGTCGTGGAGCTGAATGGCGAGCCAGTGAAGCGCCCAAGGATCCCTCGTGTATGTGGCGAACAGGTCATCCGTGTCCCCACGTCCATCAACCATTGCACTGCTGGGACCCAGGCTGCCAGGATTTCGGCCTTGCTTTAGGAGCCCGGCCACATAGGCAGCCTTGCACCGGAGGCGGGGACATGTAGACAGCAAAAATTTGGAAACTGGCAGTGTTTCCTCGATTTCCCTGGCATCGGCCTTTTTGAGCGGCTTGCTTTTTTTCCTGGTAGGATAGGGCCCTGACGGAGAAAGGCAGGATTACGTGTGCAGGAAAGGTGTGTGCTGAGAGGGTGACGACGTTGAGACCATGTTGGGATCTTTAGTCCCAGGAGAGGCCCCTGGCGGGTGTGGGTCAGTGTTCTCTACCCATCCCACTTGGCGGGGGGAGGTTTTCACCATACAAAGCAGCAGCGGAATTATTCGTCGCCAGAGGGGTTGCATCTGCCCACAAGCTCCACCTGGCCAGAGTCCGCCCCTACTGTATTGTCCATGTCAGTCAACAGAAGCTAAGACCTTCCAGAGAGACTACCTGCTCTTCTCTACCCACGGGGAAGCACTACAGCCAGAAGCCTCCCCCGTTTCATGTCTAGGCTCTCTCTCAGGCCCCTCATACTTGTGATGTGTCTCAGGGGCAGAAGGAAGAGATTTCTCCGAATGAACACATACACAGAGGGGCCATAGATGCTGAGGAAGGGCGCCTTGCCTACTGATATCCTAGCGTAAGTGGAAAAGTGGAACCTGCCTGCCGGCCCAGTGTGGAACGTGTCCACATCAGGGGCTGCCTACTGTGAGGTGATTCCCTGGGTGCCCAGGATTTTGTGGCCCAAAAGAGAAGGGGCCGTCGTGTGTCCATGGGTCAAAAGGAGGGCACTGCGGAAGTGGCCGCTTAGGCTGGACCTCTCCTATTGGCTGGGTGTTTGTGACCCGTCCCCGTCAGAAGTTCCGGCCAGCCTTGCGGTGGCTGTCTCCATGGTGATTGGGAAAGAAGCCTTAGGCCCCGCACTCAGCCTTCACCTGGCCTACCTGGCCTCTTTAGCCTCATCTAGACCGCTGTGTGGATGAAAGAATGAATGTCGGCCAATGACCACATGTCCTCGTTGCCTTTGAAGGATTAGGCTCCTTGCCTGGGCAGAAGACAGCCAAGGTCAGCCTGAGCCTAGACACCTGGTGACCTGTGACACTGCAGGCAGTGAGAGATGTTGATTTTCATGCTCATGTATCCGCAGGTGGCGGATTCAGAGTGGTCGGAGAAGAAGTGTAACTCGGGATGACACACACACGAGGGCACGGGCCAAAGGTCAGGGAAAATAGCTGAGGTCGTGGAGCTCTAGCGGAGCCAGTGTAGGGCCCAGGCCTCCCTCCTGTACGTGGCAAAGAGGTGATCCATATGCCGCCATGCGCAGACTCTGGACTGCTGGGGCCCTGGACGCCCGGATTGCGGCCTTGTCTTCGGAGAAGTGACACACGTGCACTGTGCCAGCGGAGGCTGTGGCCCAGCAGAGGGCAAACTCTTGAAAATGGAGGCTTCAGTTGACTTTGCCTGTGCTCTCCTTTGGCTGAGTGCCATCGTGTGTTTCCTAGCAGGAGAAGGCATTCGTGGAGAGAGGAGGATTCCACGTGTGCAGGCAAAGTGTGTGCTGAGATGATGAGTGGCTGGAGACCAGGGTGGACTCTTCAGACCCAGGATAGACCTCTGGCAGGTATGTGTCAATGTTTTCTGCCCATGGCACTCAGCCGGGTATTTGCATAGAATGTTCTCCGCGGAATTAGTAGTCTCCGGAGAGGCTGCTGCATGTCAGCAAGCTTCACCTGGCCAGGTCCGCCCGTGATGTGGCTCCCCAATCAATGGCTACTCTCTAGACCTTCCAGATAGACTAGCAGATCTTCTCTGCCCATGGGCAACCAGTAGAGCCAGAGGCCTTCCCCCTTTGCTCTTTGGTCTCTAGGCCCTCTGTCAGGCACTCCAAGGTGTGAAGTGACAAGGGGGAGAAGGAAGAGATTTCAGAGAACGAACACAAGCAGAGAGAGACAGAGAGAGGCAAGAGATGCTGAGTGGGGACGCCTTGCGTAGTGATATCCTGAGGCAAGTGGGAAAGAGGTACCTGGCCTGCTGTGCCAATGCCCTGAAGCAGTCCGCACCAGGGGCTCCCTTGTGCCTGCGTAGCCTTTCCCAGGGTGTGCTCAAATCCTGTGGCCACTAGGTGTCATAGGTCACAATGGAGGGCCCTGTGTCATCTGCCTGGCGGGCCGGATCTCTGCCATTGGCTCAAGTCTTGTCAGCAGGCCCATCACAAGCTCCGCCCACTCTTGCGGTGGGGGGACTGTCTCTATGGTGATGGCAAAGGAGCCTCAGCCCGGCCCACCTGGCCTTGACTTCACCTACCCGGCCCGCTGACCCTCACTCAGACCTGTGTGTTGCTCCAAATGAATGTCCGCCAGTGCCCGGGTGTCAGCATCTGGGATAAAGGATTGGGGACCTTGCCTGGGGCAGAAGGCAGCCTAGGTCAGCGGGTACCTGGAAGTCTACTGCCTTGTGACACTGCTGCCAGTGACAAATGGTGACTCCCACACTCACACATCCCCTGGTGGCAGAATGATAGTGATGGGTGGAGAAACATCGCTCTGGAGCACACGTTCCGTGGGGCACCAGCCAAAGCAAAGGCCAGGGCCGGTAGTGGACGTCGTGGAGCTGAATGGCGAGCCAGTGAAGGGCCCAAGGATCCCTCCTGTATGTGGCGAACAGGTCATCCGTGTCCCCCCGTCCATAAAGCATGGGACTGCTGGGGCCCAGGCTGCCAGGATTTCGGCCTTGCCTTCGGAGCCCGGCCACATACGCGGCCTTGCAGCGGAGGCGGGGACATGTAGACAGCCAAAATTTGGAAAATGGCAGTGTTTCCTCGATTTCCCTGGCATCGGCCTTTTTGAGCGGCTTGCATTTTTTCCTGGTAGGATAGGGCCCTGCCGGAGAAAGGCAGGATTACGTGTGCAGGAAAGGTGTGTGCTGAGAGGGTGACGACGTTGAGACCATGTTGGGATCTTTAGTCCCAGGAGAGGCCCCTGGAGGGTGTGGGTCAGTGTTCTCTACCCATCCCACTTGGCGGGGGGAGGTTTTCACCATACAAAGCAGCAGCGGAATTATTCGTCGCCGGAGGGGTTGCATCTGCCCACAAGCTCCACCTGGCCAGAGTCCGCCCCTACTGTATTGTCCATGTCAGTCAACAGAAGCTAAGACCTTCCAGAGAGACTACCTGCTCTTCTCTACCCACGGGGAAGCACTACAGCCAGAAGCCTCCCCCGTTTCATCTCTAGGCTCTCTCTCAGGCAGCTCATACTTGTGATGTGTCTCAGGGGCAGAAGGAAGAGATTTCTCCAAATGAACGCATACACAGAGGGGCCATAGATGCTGAGGAAGGGCGCCTTGCCTACTGATATCCTAGCGTAAGTGGAAAAGTGGAACCTGCCTGCCGGCCCAGTGTGTCGAACGTGTCCACATCAGGGGCTCCTACTGTGAGGTGATTCCCTGGGTGCCCTGGATTTTGTGGCCCAAAAGAGAAGGGGCTGTCGTGTGTCCATGGGTAAAATGGAGGGCACTGCGGAAGTGGCCGCTTAGGCTGGACCTCTCCTATTGGCTGGGTGTTTGTGACCCGTCCCCGTCAGAAGTTCCGGCCAGCCTTGCGGTGGCTGTCTCCATGGTGATTGGGAAAGAAGCCTTAGGCCCCGCACTCAGCCTTCACCTGGCCTACCTGGCCTCTTTAGCCTCATCTAGACCGCTGTGTGGATGAAAGAATGAATGTCGGCCAATGACCACATGTCCTCGTTGCCTTTGAAGGATTAGGCTCCTTGCCTGGGCAGAAGACAGCCAAGGTCAGCCTGAATCTAGACACCTGGTGACCTGTGACACTGCAGGCAGTGAGAGATGTTGATTTTCATGCTCATGTATCCGCAGGTGGCGGATTCAGAGTGGTCCGAGAAGAAGTGTAACTCGGGATGACACACACACGAGGGCACGGGCAAAAGGTCAGGGAAAATAGCTGAGGTCGTGGAGCTCTAGCGGAGCCAGTGTAGGGCCCAGGCCTCCCTCCTGTACGTGGCAAAGAGGTGATCCATATGCCGCCATGCGCAGACTCTGGACTGCTGGGGCCCTGGACGCCCGGATTGCGGCCTTGTCTTCGGAGAAGTGACACACATGCACTGTGCCAGCGGAGGCTGTGGCCCAGCAGAGGGCAAACTCTTGAAAATGGAGGCTTCAGTTGACTTTGCCTGTGCTCTCCTTTGGCTGAGTGCCATCGTGTGTTTCCTAGCAGGAGAAGGCATTCGTGGAGAGAGGCGGATTCCACGTGTGCAGGCAAAGTGTGTGCTGAGATGATGAGTGGCTGGAGACCAGGGTGGACTCTTCAGACCCAGGATAGACCTCTGGCAGGTATGTGTCAATGTTTTCTGCCCATGGCACTCAGCCGGGTATTTGCATAGAATGTTCTCCGCGGAATTAGTAGTCTCCAGAGAGGCTGCTGCATGTCAGCAAGCTTCACCTGGCCAGGTCCGCCCGTGATGTGGCTCCCCAATCAATGGCTACTCTCTAGACCTTCCAGATAGACTAGCAGATCTTCTCTGCCCATGGGCAACCAGTAGAGCCAGAGGGCTTCCCCCTTTGCTCTTTGGTCTCTAGGCCCTCTGTCAGGCACTCCAAGGTGTGAAGTGACAAGGGGGAGAAGGAAGAGATTTCAGAGAACGAACACAAGCAGAGAGAGACAGAGAGAGGCAAGAGATGCTGAGTGGGGACGCCTTGCGTAGTGATATCCTGAGGAAAGTGGGAAAGAGGTACCTGGCCTGCTGTGCCAATGCCCTGAAGCAGTCCGCACCAGGGGCTCCCTTGTGCCTGCGTAGCCTTTCCCAGGGTGTGCTCAAATCCTGTGGCCACTAGGTGTCATAGGTCACAATGGAGGGCCCTGTGTCATCTGCCTGGCGGGCCGGATCTCTGCCATTGGCTCAAGTCTTGTCAGCAGGCCCATCACAAGCTCCGCCCACTCTTGCGGTGGGGGGACTGTCTCTATGGTGATGGCAAAGGAGCCTCAGCCCCGCCCACCTGGCCTTGACTTCACCTACCTGGCCCGCTGACCCTCACTCAGACCTGTGTGTTGCTCCAAATGAATGTCCGCCAGTGCCCGGGTGTCAGCATGTGGGATAAAGGATTGGGGACCTTGCCTGGGGCAGAAGGCAGCCTAGGTCAGCGGGTACCTGGAAGTCTACTGCCTTGTGACACTGCTGCCAGTGACAAATGGTGACTCCCACACTCACACATCCCCTGGTGGCAGAATGATAGTGATGGGTGGAGAAACATCGCTCCGGAGCACACGTTCCGTGGGGCACCAGCCAAAGCAAAGGCCAGGGCCGGTAGTGGACGTCGTGGAGCTGAATGGCGAGCCAGTGAAGGGCCCAAGGATCCCTCCTGTATGTGGCGAACAGGTCATCCGTGTCCCCCCGTCCATAAAGCATGGGACTGCTGGGGCCCAGGCTGCCAGGATTTCGGCCTTGCCTTCGGAGCCCGGCCACATATGCGGCCTTGCAGCGGAGGCGGGGACATGTAGACAGCCAAAATTTGGAAAATGGCAGTGTTTCCTCGAGTTCCCTGGCATCGGCCTTTTTGAGCGGCTTGCTTTTTTTCCTGGTAGGATAGGGCCCTGCCGGAGAAAGGCAGGATTACGTGTGCGGGAAAGGTGTGTGCTGAGAGGGTGACGACGTTGAGACCATGTTGGGATCTTTAGTCCCAGGAGAGGCCCCTGGAGGGTGTGGGTCAGTGTTCTCTACCCATCCCACTTGGCGGGGGGAGGTTTTCACCATACAAAGCAGCAGCGGAATTATTCGTCGCCGGAGGGGTTGCATCTGCCCACAAGCTCCACCTGGCCAGGGTCCGCCCCTACTGTATTGTCCATGTCAGTCAACAGAAGCTAAGACCTTCCAGAGAGACTACCTGCTCTTCTCTACCCACGGGGAAGCACTACAGCCAGAAGCCTCCCCCGTTTCATGTCTAGGCTCTCTCTCAGGCCCCTCATACTTGTGATGTGTCTCAGGGGCAGAAGGAAGAGATTTCTCCGAATGAACACATACACAGAGGGGCCATAGATGCTGAGGAAGGGCGCCTTGCCTACTGATATCCTAGCGTAAGTGGAAAAGTGGAACCTGCCTGCCGGCCCAGTGTGTCGAACGTGTCCACATCAGGGGCTGCCTACTGTGAGGTGATTCCCTGGGTGCCCTGGATTTTGTGGCCCAAAAGAGAAGGGGCCATCGTGTGTCCATGGGTAAAATGGAGGGCACTGCGGAAGTGGCCGCTTAGGCTGGACCTCTCCCATTGGCTCGGTGTTTGTGACCCGTCCCCGTCAGAAGTTCCGGCCAGCCTTGCGGTGGCTGTCTCCATGGTGATTGGGAAAGAAGCCTTAGGCCCCGCACTCAGCCTTCACCTGGCCTACCTGGCCTCTTTAGCCTCATCTAGACCGCTGTGTGGATGAAAGAATGAATGTCGGCCAATGACCACATGTCCTCGTTGCCTTTGAAGGATTAGGCTCCTTGCCTGGGCAGAAGACAGCCAAGGTCATCCTGAGCCTAGATACCTGGTGACCTGTGACACTGTAGGCAGTGACAGATGTTGATTTTCATGCTCATGTATCTGCAGGTGGCGGATTCAGAGTCGTCGGAGAAGAAGTGTAACTAGGGATGACACACACACGAGGGCACGGGCCATAGGTCAAGGAAAATAGCTGAGGTCGTGGAGCTCTAGCGGAGCCAGTGTAGGGCCCAGGCCTCCCTCCTGTACGTGGCAAAGAGGTGATCCATGTGCCGCCATGCGCAGACTCTGGACTGCTGGGGCCCTGGACGCCCGGATTGCGGCCTTGTCTTCGGAGAAGTGACACACATGCACTGTGCCAGCGGAGGCTGTGGCCCAGCAGAGGGCAAAATCTTGAAAATGCGGGCTTCAGTTGACTTTGCCTGTGCTCTCCTTTGGCTGAGTGCCATCGTGTGTTTCCTAGCAGGAGAAGGCATTCGTGGAGAGAGGCGGATTCCACGTGTGCAGGCAAAGTGTGTGCTGAGATGATGAGTGGCTGGAGACCAGGGTGGACTCTTCAGACCCAGGATAGACCTCTGGCAGGTATGTGTCAATGTTTTCTGCCCATGGCACTCAGCCGGGTATTTGCATAGAATGTTCTCCGCGGAATTAGTAGTCTCCGGAGAGGCTGCTGCATGTCAGCAAGCTTCACCTGGCCAGGTCCGCCCGTCATGTGGCTCCCCAATCAATGGCTACTCTCTAGACCTTCCAGATAGACTAGCAGATCTTCTCTGCCCATGGGCAACCAGTAGAGCCAGAGGCCTTCCCCCTTTGCTCTTTGGTCTCTAGGCCCTCTGTCAGGCACTCCAAGGTGTGAAGTGACAAGGGGGAGAAGGAAGAGATTTCAGAGAACGAACACATCCAGAGAGAGGCAAGAGATGCTGAGTGGGGATGCCTTGCGTAGTGATATCCTGAGGAAAGTGGGAAAGAGGTACCTGGCCTGCTGTGCCAATGCCCTGAAGCAGTCCGCACCAGGGGCTCCCTTGTGCCTGCGTAGCCTTTCCCAGGGTGTGCTCAAATCCTGTGGCCACTAGGTGTCATAGGTCACAATGGAGGGCCCTGTGTCATCTGCCTGGCGGGCCGGATCTCTGCCATTGGCTCAAGTCTTGTCAGCAGGCCCATCACAAGGTCCGCCCACTCTTGCGGTGGGGGGACTGTCTCTATGGTGATGGCAAAGGAGCCTCAGCCCCGCCCACCTGGCCTTGACTTCACCTACCTGGCCCGCTGACCCTCACTCAGACCTGTGTGTTGCTCCAAATGAATGTCCGCCAGTGCCCGGGTGTCAGCATCTGGGATAAAGGATTGGGGACCTTGCTTGGGGCAGAAGGCAGCCTAGGTCAGCGGGTACCTGGAAGTCTACTGCCTTGTGACACTGCTGCCAGTGACAAATGGTGACTCCCACACTCACACATCCCCTGGTGGCAGAATGATAGTGATGGGTGGAGAAACATCGCTCCGGAGCACACGTTCCGTGGGGCACCAGCCAAAGCAAAGGCCAGGGCCGGTAGTGGACGTCGTGGAGCTGAATGGCGAGCCAGTGAAGGGCCCAAGGATCCCTCCTGTATGTGGCGAACAGGTCATCCGTGTCCCCCCGTCCATAAAGCATGGGACTGCTGGGGCCCAGGCTGCCAGGATTTCGGCCTTGCCTTCGGAGCCCGGCCACATACACGGCCTTGCAGCGGAGGCGGGGACATGTAGACAGCCAAAATTTGGAAAATGGCAGTGTTTCCTCGATTTCCCTGGCATCGGCCTTTTTGAGCGGCTTGCATTTTTTCCTGGTAGGATAGGGCTTTGCCGGAGAAAGGCAGGATTACGTGTGCAGGAAAGGTGTGTGCTGAGAGGGTGACGACGTTGAGACCATGTTGGGATCTTTAGTCCCAGGAGAGGCCCCTGGAGGGTGTGGGTCAGTGTTCTCTACCCATCCCACTTGGCGGGGGGAGGTTTTCACCATACAAAGCAGCAGCGGAATTATTCGTCGCCGGAGGGGTTGCATCTGCCCACAAGCTCCACCTGGCCAGAGTCCGCCCCTACTGTATTGTCCATGTCAGTCAACAGAAGCTAAGACCTTCCAGAGAGACTACCTGCTCTTCTCTACCCACGGGGAAGCACTACAGCCAGAAGCCTCCCCCGTTTCATCTCTAGGCTCTCTCTCAGGCCCCTCATACTTGTGATGTGTCTCAGGGGCAGAAGGAAGAGATTTCTCCAAATGAACACATACACAGAGGGGCCATAGATGCTGAGGAAGGGCGCCTTGCCTACTGATATCCTAGCGTAAGTGGAAAAGTGGAACCTGCCTGCCGGCCCAGTGTGTGGAACGTGTCCACATCAGGGGCTGCCTACTGTGAGGTGATTCCCTGGGTGCCCTGGATTTTGTGGCCCAAAAGAGAAGGGGCCGTCGTGTGTCCATGGGTAAAATGGAGGGCACTGCGGAAGTGGCCGCTTAGGCTGGACCTCTCCTATTGGCTGGGTGTTTGTGACCCGTCCCCGTCAGAAGTTCCGGCCAGCCTTGCGGTGGCTGTCTCCATGGTGATTGGGAAAGAAGCCTTAGGCCCCGCACTCAGCCTTCACCTGGCCTACCTGGCCTCTTTAGCCTCATCTAGACCGCTTTGCGGATGAAAGAATGAATGTCGGCCAATGACCACATGTCCTCGTTGCCTTTGAAGGATTAGGCTCCTTGCCTGGGCAGAAGACAGCCAAGGTCAGCCTGAGCCTAGACACCTGGTGACCTGTGACACTGCAGGCAGTGAGAGATGTTGATTTTCATGCTCATGTATCCGCAGGTGGCGGATTCAGAGTGGTCGGAGAAGAAGTGTAACTAGGGATGACACACACACGAGGGCACGGGCCAAAGGTCAGGGAAAATAGCTGAGGTCGTGGAGCTCTAGCGGAGCCAGTGTAGGGCCCAGGCCTCCCTCCTGTACGTGGCAAAGAGGTGATCCATATGCCGCCATGTGCAGACTCTGGACTGCTAGGGCCCTGGACGCCCGGATTGCGGCCTTGTCTTCGGAGAAGTGACACACATGCACTGTGCCAGCGGAGGCTGTGGCCCAGCAGAGGGCAAACTCTTGAAAATGGAGGCTTCAGTTGACTTTGCCTGTGCTCTCCTTTGGCTGAGTGCCATCGTGTGTTTCCTAGCAGGAGAAGGCATTCGTGGAGAGAGGCGGATTCCACGTGTGCAGGCAAAGTGTGTGCTGAGATGATGAGTGGCTGGAGACCAGGGTGGACTCTTCAGACCCAGGATAGACCTCTGGGAGGCATGTGTCAATGTTTTCTGCCCATGGCACTCAGCCGGGTATTTGCATAGAATGTTCTCCGCGGAATTAGTAGTCTCCGGAGAGGCTGCTGCATGTCAGCAAGCTTCACCTGGCCAGGTCCGCCCGTGATGTGGCTCCCCAATCAATGGCTACTCTCTGGACCTTCCAGATAGACTAGCAGATCTTCTCTGCCCATGGGCAACCAGTAGAGCCAGAGGGCTTACCCCTTTGCTCTTTGGTCTCTAGGCCCTCTGTCAGGCACTCCAAGGTGTGAAGTGACAAGGGGGAGAAGGAAGAGAATTCAGAGAACGAACACAAGCAGAGAGAGACAGAGTAAGGCAAGAGATGCTGAGTGGGGATGCCTTGCGTAGTGATATCCTGAGGAAAGTGGGAAAGAGGTACCTGGCCTGCTGTGCCAATGCCCTGAAGCAGTCCGCACCAGGGGCTCCCTTGTGCCTGCGTAGCCTTTCCCAGGGTGTGCTCAAATCCTGTGGCCACTAGGTGTCATAGGTCACAATGGAGGGCCCTGTGTCATCTGCCTGGCGGGCCGGACCTCTGCCATTGGCTCAAGTCTTGTCAGCAGGCCCATCACAAGCTCCGCCCACTCTTGCGGTGGGGGGACTGTCTCTATGGTGATGGCAAAGGAGCCTCAGCCCCGCCCACCTGGCCTTGACTTCACCTACCTGGCCCGCTGACCCTCACTCAGACCTGTGTGTTGCTCCAAATGAATGTCCGCCAGTGCCCGGGTGTCAGCATGTGGGATAAAGGATTGGGGACCTTGCCTGGGGCAGAAGGCAGCCTAGGTCAGCGGGTACCTGGAAGTCTACTGCCTTGTGACACTGCTGCCAGTGACAAATGGTGACTCCCACACTCACACATCCCCTGGTGGCAGAATGATAGTGATGGGTGGAGAAACATCGCTCTGGAGCACACGTTCCGTGGGGCACCAGCCAAAGCAAAGGCCAGGGCCGGTAGTGGACGTCGTGGAGCTGAATGGCGAGCCAGTGAAGGGCCCAAGGATCCCTCCTGTATGTGGCGAACAGGTCATCCGTGTCCCCCCGTCCATAAAGCATGGGACTGCTGGGGCCCAGGCTGCCAGGATTTCGGCCTTGCCTTCGGAGCCCGGCCACATACGCGGCCTTGCAGCGGAGGCGGGGACATGTAGACAGCCAAAATTTGGAAAATGGCAGTGTTTCCTCGATTTCCGTGGCATCGGCCTTTTTGAGCGGCTTGCATTTTTTCCTGGTAGGATAGGGCACTGCCGGAGAAAGGCAGGATTACGTGTGCAGGAAAGGTGTGTGCTGAGAGGGTGACGACGTTGAGACCATGTTGGGATCTTTAGTCCCAGGAGAGGCCCCTGGAGGGTGTGGGTCAGTGTTCTCTACCCATCCCACTTGGCGGGGGGAGGTTTTCACCATACAAAGCAGCAGCGGAATTATTCGTCGCCGGAGGGGTTGCATCTGCCCACAAGCTCCACCTGGCCAGAGTCCGCCCCTACTGTATTGTCCATGTCAGTCAACAGAAGCTACGACCTTCCAGAGAGACTACCTGCTCTTCTCTACCCACGGGGAAGCACTACAGCCAGAAGCCTCCCCCGTTTCATCTCTAGGCTCTCTCTCAGGCAGCTCATACTTGTGATGTGTCTCAGGGGCAGAAGGAAGAGATTTCTCCAAATGAACACATACACAGAGGGGCCATAGATGCTGAGGAAGGGCGCCTTGCCTACTGATATCCTAGCGTAAGTGGAAAAGTGGAACCTGCCTGCCGGCCCAGTGTGTCGAACGTGTCCACATCAGGGGCTCCTACTGTGAGGTGATTCCCTGGGTGCCCTGGATTTTGTGGCCCAAAAGAGAAGGGGCTGTCGTGTGTCCATGGGTAAAATGGAGGGCACTGCGGAAGTGGCCGCTTAGGCTGGACCTCTCCTATTGGCTGGGTGTTTGTGACCCGTCCCCGTCAGAAGTTCCGGCCAGCCTTGCGGTGGCTGTCTCCATGGTGATTGGGAAAGAAGCCTTAGGCCCCGCACTCAGCCTTCACCTGGCCTACCTGGCCTCTTTAGCCTCATCTAGACCGCTGTGTGGATGAAAGAATGAATGTCGGCCAATGACCACATGTCCTCGTTGCCTTTGAAGGATTAGGCTCCTTGCCTGGGCAGAAGACAGCCAAGGTCAGCCTGAATCTAGACACCTGGTGACCTGTGACACTGCAGGCAGTGAGAGATGTTGATTTTCATGCTCATGTATCCGCAGGTGGCGGATTCAGAGTGGTCCGAGAAGAAGTGTAACTCGGGATGACACACACACGAGGGCACGGGCCAAAGGTCAGGGAAAATAGCTGAGGTCGTGGAGCTCTAGCGGAGCCAGTGTAGGGCCCAGGCCTCCCTCCTGTACGTGGCAAAGAGGTGATCCATATGCCGCCATGCGCAGACTCTGGACTGCTGGGGCCCTGGACGCCCGGATTGCGGCCTTGTCTTCAGAGAAGTGACACACATGCACTGTGCCAGCGGAGGCTGTGGCCCAGCAGAGGGCAAACTCTTGAAAATGGAGGCTTCAGTTGACTTTGCCTGTGCTCTCCTTTGGCTGAGTGCCATCGTGTGTTTCCTAGCAGGAGAAGGCATTCGTGGAGAGAGGCGGATTCCACGTGTGCAGGCAAAGTGTGTGCTGAGATGATGAGTGGCTGGAGACCAGGGTGGACTCTTCAGACCCAGGATAGACCTCTGGCAGGTATGTGTCAATGTTTTCTGCCCATGGCACTCAGCCGGGTATTTGCATAGAATGTTCTCCGCGGAATTAGTAGTCTCCGGAGAGGCTGCTGCATGTCAGCAAGCTTCACCTGGCCAGGTCCGCCCGTCATGTGGCTCCCCAATCAATGGCTACTCTCTAGACCTTCCAGATAGACTAGCAGATCTTCTCTGCCCATGGGCAACCAGTAGAGCCAGAGGCCTTCCCCCTTTGCTCTTTGGTCTCTAGGCCCTCTGTCAGGCACTCCAAGGTGTGAAGTGACAAGGGGGAGAAGGAAGAGATTTGAGAGAACGAACACAAGCAGAGAGAGACAGAGAGAGGCAAGAGATGCTGAGTGGGGACGCCTTGCGTAGTGATATCCTGAGGAAAGTGGGAAAGAGGTACCTGGCCTGCTGTGCCAATGCCCTGAAGCAGTCCGCACCAGGGGCTCCCTTGTGCCTGCGTAGCCTTTCCCAGGGTGTGCTCAAATCCTGTGGCCACTAGGTGTCATAGGTCACAATGGAGGGCCCTGTGTCATCTGCCTGGCGGGCCGGATCTCTGCCATTGGCTCAAGTCTTGTCAGCAGGCCCATCACAAGGTCCGCCCACTCTTGCGGTGGGGGGACTGTCTCTATGGTGATGGCAAAGGAGCCTCAGCCCCGCCCACCTGGCCTTGACTTCACCTACCTGGCCCGCTGACCCTCACTCAGACCTGTGTGTTTCTCCAAATGAATGTCCGCCAGTGCCCGGGTGTCAGCATCTGGGATAAAGGATTGGGGACCTTGCCTGGGGCAGAAGGCAGCCTAGGTCAGCGGGTACCTGGAAGTCTACTGCCTTGTGACACTGCTGCCAGTGACAAATGGTGACTCCCACACTCACACATCCCCTGGTGGCAGAATGATAGTGATGGGTGGAGAAACATCGCTCTGGAGCACACGTTCCGTGGGGCACCAGCCAAAGCAAAGGCCAGGGCCGGTAGTGGACGTCGTGGAGCTGAATGGCGAGCCAGTGAAGGGCCCAAGGATCCCTCCTGTATGCGGCGAACAGGTCATCCGTGTCCCCCCGTCCATAAAGCATGGGACTGCTGGGGCCCAGGCTGCCAGGATTTCGGCCTTGCCTTCGGAGCCCGGCCACATACGCGGCCTTGCAGCGGAGGCGGGGACATGTAGACAGCCAAAATTTGGAAAATGGCAGTGTTTCCTCGAGTTCCCTGGCATCGGCCTTTTTGAGCGGCTTGCTTTTTTTCCTGGTAGGATAGGGCCCTGCCGGAGAAAGGCAGGATTACGTGTGCAGGAAAGGTGTGTGCTGAGAGGGTGACGACGTTGAGACCATGTTGGGATCTTTAGTCCCAGGAGAGGCCCCTGGAGGGTGTGGGTCAGTGTTCTGTACCCATCCCCCTTGGCGGGGGGAGGTTTTCACCATACAATGCAGCAGCGGAATTATTCGTCGCCGGAGGGGTTGCATCTGCCCACAAGCTCCACCTGGCCAGGGTCCGCCCCTACTGTATTGTCCATGTCAGTCAACAGAAGCTAAGACCTTCCAGAGAGACTACCTGCTCTTCTCTACCCACGGGGAAGCACTACAGCCAGAAGCCTCCCCCGTTTCATGTCTAGGCTCTCTCTCAGGCCCCTCATACTTGTGATGTGTCTCAGGGGCAGAAGGAAGAGATTTCTCCGAATGAACACATACACAGAGGGGCCATAGATGCTGAGGAAGGGCGCCTTGCCTACTGATATCCTAGCGTAAGTGGAAAAGTGGAACCTGCCTGCCGGCCCAGTGTGTCGAACGTGTCCACATCAGGGGCTGCCTACTGTGAGGTGATTCCCTGGGTGCCCTGGATTTTGTGGCCCAAAAGAGAAGGGGCCGTCGTGTGTCCATGGGTAAAATGGAGGGCACTGCGGAAGTGGCCGCTTAGGCTGGACCTCTCCCATTGGCTCGGTGTTTGTGACCCGTCCCCGTCAGAAGTTCCGGCCAGCCTTGCGGTGGCTGTCTCCATGGTGATTGGGAAAGAAGCCTTAGGCCCCGCACTCAGCCTTCACCTGGCCTACCTGGCCTCTTTAGCCTCATCTAGACCGCTGTGTGGATGAAAGAATGAATGTCGGCCAATGACCACATGTCCTCGTTGCCTTTGAAGGATTAGGCTCCTTGCCTGGGCAGAAGACAGCCAAGGTCATCCTGAGCCTAGATACCTGGTGACCTGTGACACTGTAGGCAGTGACAGATGTTGATTTTCATGCTCATGTATCTGCAGGTGGCGGATTCAGAGTCGTCGGAGAAGAAGTGTAACTAGGGATGACACACACACGAGGGCACGGGCCATAGGTCAAGGAAAATAGCTGAGGTCGTGGAGCTCTAGCGGAGCCAGTGTAGGGCCCAGGCCTCCCTCCTGTACGTGGCAAAGAGGTGATCCATGTGCCGCCATGCGCAGACTCTGGACTGCTGGGGCCCTGGACGCCCGGATTGCGGCCTTGTCTTCGGAGAAGTGACACACATGCACTGTGCCAGCGGAGGCTGTGGCCCAGCAGAGGGCAAACTCTTGAAAATGGAGGCTTCCGTTGACTTTGCCTGTGCTCTCCTTTGGCTGAGTGCCATCGTGTGTTTCCTAGCAGGAGAAGGCATTCGTGGAGAGAGGCGGATTCCACGTGTGCAGGCAAAGTGTGTGCTGAGATGATGAGTGGCTGGAGACCAGGGTGGACTCTTCAGACCCAGGATAGACCTCTGGCAGGTATGTGTCAATGTTTTCTGCCCATGGCACTCAGCCGGGTATTTGCATAGAATGTTCTCCGCGGAATTAGTAGTCTCCGGAGAGGCTGCTGCATGTCAGCAAGCTTCACCTGGCCAGGTCCGCCCGTGATGTGGCTCCCCAATCAATGGCTACTCTCTAGACCTTCCAGATAGACTAGCAGATCTTCTCTGCCCATGGGCAACCAGTAGAGCCAGAGGCCTTCCCCCTTTGCTCTTTGGTCTCTAGGCCCTCTGTCAGGCACTCCAAGGTGTGAAGTGACAAGGGGGAGAAGGAAGAGATTTCAGAGAACGAACACATCCAGAGAGAGGCAAGAGATGCTGAGTGGGGATGCCTTGCGTAGTGATATCCTGAGGAAAGTGGGAAAGAGGTACCTGGCCTGCTGTGCCAATGCCCTGAAGCAGTCCGCACCAGGGGCTCCCTTGTGCCTGCGTAGCCTTTCCCAGGGTGTGCTCAAATCCTGTGGCCACTAGGTGTCATAGGTCACAATGGAGGGCCCTGTGTCATCTGCCTGGCGGGCCGGATCTCTGCCATTGGCTCAAGTCTTGTCAGCAGGCCCATCACAAGGTCCGCCCACTCTTGCGGTGGGGGGACTGTCTCTATGGTGATGGCAAAGGAGCCTCAGCCCCGCCCACCTGGCCTTGACTTCACCTACCTGGCCCGCTGACCCTCACTCAGACCTGTGTGTTGCTCCAAACGAATGTCCGCCAGTGCCCGGGTGTCAGCATCTGGGATAAAGGATTGGGGACCTTGCCTGGGGCAGAAGGCAGCCTAGGTCAGCGGGTACCTGGAAGTCTACTGCCTTGTGACACTGCTGCCAGTGACAAATGGTGACTCCCACACTCACACATCCCCTGGTGGCAGAATGATAGTGATGGGTGGAGAAACATCGCTCCGGAGCACACGTTCCGTGGGGCACCAGCCAAAGCAAAGGCCAGGGCCGGTAGTGGACGTCGTGGAGCTGAATGGCAAGCCAGTGAAGGGCCCAAGGATCCCTCCTGTATGTGGCGAACAGGTCATCCGTGTCCCCCCGTCCATAAACCATTGGACTGCTGGGGCCCAGGCTGCCAGGATTTCGGCCTTGCCTTCGGAGCCCGGCCACATACGCGGCCTTGCAGCGGAGGCGGGGACATGTAGACAGCCAAAATTTGGAAAATGGCAGTGTTTCCTCGATTTCCCTGGCATCGGCCTTTTTGAGCGGCTTGCTTTTTTTCCTGGTAGGATAGTGCCCTGCCGGAGAAAGGCAGGATTACGTGTGCGGGAAAGGTGTGTGCTGAGAGGGTGACGACATTGAGACCATGTTGGGATCTTTAGTCTCAGGAGAGGCCCCTGGCGGGTGTGGGTCAGTGTTCTCTACCCATCCCACTTGGCGGGGGGGGTTTTCACCATACAAAGCAGCAGCGGAATTATTCGTCGCCGGAGGGGTTGCATCTGCCCACAAGCTCCACCTGGCCAGGGTCCGCCCCTACTGTATTGTCCGTGTCAGTCAACAGAAGCTAAGACCTTCCAGAGAGACTACCTGCTCTTCTCTACCCACGGGGAAGCACTACAGCCAGAAGTCTCCCCCGTTTCATCTCTAGGCTCTCTCTCAGGCCCCTCATACTTGTGATGTGTCTCAGGGGTAGAAGGAAGAGATTTCTCCGAATGAACACATACACAGAGGGGCCATAGATGCTGAGGAAGGGCGCCTTGCCTACTGATATCCTAGCGTAAGTGGAAAAGTGGAACCTGCCTGCCGGCCCAGTGTGTGGAACGTGTCCACATCAGGGGCTGCCTACTGTGAGGTGATTCCCTGGGTGCCCTGGATTTTGTGGCCCAAAAGAGAAGGGGCCGTCGTGTGTCCATGGGTAAAATGGAGGGCACTGCGGAAGTGGCCGCTTAGGCTGGACCTCTCCTATTGGCTGGGTGTTTGTGACCCGTCCCCGTCAGAAGGTCTGGCCAGCCTTGCGGTGGCTGTCTCCATGGTGATTGGGAAAGAAGCCTTAGGCCCCGCACTCAGCCTTCACCTGGCCTACCTGGCCTCTTAGCCTCATCTAGACCGCTGTGTGGATGAAAGAATGAATGTCGGCCAATGACCACATGTCCTCGTCGCCTTTGAAGGATTAGGCTCCTTGCCTGGGCAGAAGACAGCCAAGGTCAGCCTGAGCCTAGACACCTAGTGACCTGTGACACTGCAGGCAGTGACAGATGTTGATTTTCATGCTCATGTATCCGCAGGTGGCGGATTCAGAGTGGTCGGAGAAGAAGTGTAACTAGGGATGACACACACACGAGGGCACGGGCCAAAGGTCAGGGAAAATAGCTGAGGTCGTGGAGCTCTAGCGGAGCCAGTGTAGGGCCCAGGCCTCCCTCCTGTAGGTGGCAAAGAGGTGATCCATATGCCGCCATGCGCAGACTCTGGACTGCTGGGGCCCTGGATGCCCGGATTGCGGCCTTGTCTTCGGAGAAGTGACACACATGCACTGTGCCAGCGGAGGCTGTGGCCCAGCAGAGGGCAAACTCTTGAAAATGGAGGCTTCAGTTGACTTTGCCTGTGCTCTCCTTTGGCTGAGTGCCATCGTGTGTTTCCTAGCAGGAGAAGGCATTCGTGGAGAGAGGCAGATTCCATGTGTGCAGGCAAAGTGTGTGCTGAGATGATGAGTGGCTGGAGACCAGGGTGGACTCTTCAGACCCAGGATAGACCTCTGGCAGGTATGTGTCAATGTTTTCTGCCCATGGCACTCAGCCGGGTATTTGCATAGAATGTTCTCCGCGGAATTAGTAGTCTCCGGAGAGGCTGCTGCATGTCAGCAAGCTTCACCTGGCCAGGTCCGCCCGTCATGTGGCTCCCCAATCAATGGCTACTCTCTAGACCTTCCAGATAGACTAGCAGATCTTCTCTGCCCATGGGCAACCAGTAGAGCCAGAGGCCTTCCCCCTTTGCTCTTTGGTCTCTAGGCCCTCTGTCAGGCACTCCAAGGTGTGAAGTGACAAAGGGGAGAAGGAAGAGATTTCAGAGAAGGAACACAAGCAGAGAGAGACAGAGAGAGGCAAGAGATGCTGAGTGGGGATGCCTTGCGTAGTGATATCCTGAGGAAACTGGGAAAGAGGTACCTGGCCTGCTGTGCCAATGCCCTGAAGCAGTCCGCACCAGGGGCTCCCTTGTGCCTGCGTAGCCTTTCCCAGGGTGTGCTCAAATCCTGTGGCCACTAGGTGTCATAGGTCACAATGGAGGGCCCTGTGTCATCTGCCTGGCGGGCCGGATCTCTGCCATTGGCTCAAGTCTTGTCAGCAGGCCCATCACAAGCTCCGCCCACTCTTGCGGTGGGGGGACTGTCTCTATGGTGATGGCAAAGGAGCCTCAGCCCCGCCCACCTGGCCTTGACTTCACCTACCTGGCCCGCTGACCCTCACTCAGACCTGTGTGTTGCTCCAAAGGAATGTCCGCCAGTGCCCGGGTGTCAGCATCTGGGATAAAGGATTGGGGACCTTGCCTGGGGCAGAAGGCAGCCTAGGTCAGCGGGTACCTGGAAGTCTACTCCCTTGTGACACTGCTGCCAGTGACAAATGGTGACTCCCACACTCACACATCCCCTGGTGGCAGAATGATAGTGATGGGTGGAGAAACATCGCTCCGGAGCACACGTTCCGTGGGGCACCAGCCAAAGCAAAGGCAAGGGCCGGTAGTGGACGTCGTGGAGCTGAATGGCGAGCCAGTGAAGGGCCCAAGGATCCCTCCTGTATGTGGCGAACAGGTCATCCGTGTCCCCCCGTCCATAAACCATTGGACTGCTGGGGCCCAGGCTGCCAGGATTTCGGCCTTGCCTTCGGAGCCCGGCCACATACGCGGCCTTGCAGCGGAGGCGGGGACATGTAGACAGCCAAAATTTGGAAAATGGCAGTGTTTCCTCGATTTCCCTGGCATCGGGCTTTTTGAGCGGCTTGCTTTTTTTCCCGGTAGGATAGGGCCCTGACGGAGAAAGGCAGGATTACGTGTGCAGGAAAGGTGTGTGCTGAGAGGGTGACGACGTTGAGACCATGTTGGGATCTTTAGTCCCAGGAGAGGCCCCTGGAGGGTGTGGGTCAGTGTTCTCTACCCATCCGACTTGGCGGGGGGAGGTTTCCACCATACAAAGCAGCAGCGGAATTATTCGTCGCCGGAGGGGTTGCATCTGCCCACAAGCTCCACCTGGCCAGGGTCCGCCCCTACTGTATTGTCCATGTCAGTCAACAGAAGCTAAGACCTTCCAGAGAGACTACCTGCTCTTCTCTACCCACGGGGAAGCACTACAGCCAGAAGCCTCCCCCGTTTCATGTCTAGGCTCTCTCTCAGGCCCCTCATACTTGTGATGTGTCTCAGGGGCAGAAGGAAGAGATTTCTCCGAATGAACACATACACAGAGGGGCCATAGATGCTGAGGAAGGGCGCCTTGCCTACTGATATCCTAGCGTAAGTGGAAAAGTGGAACCTGCCTGCCGGCCCAGTGTGTCGAACGTGTCCACATCAGGGGCTGCCTACTGTGAGGTGATTCCCTGGGTGCCCTGGATTTTGTGGCCCAAAAGAGAAGGGGCCGTCGTGTGTCCATGGGTAAAATGGAGGGCACTGCGGAAGTGGCCGCTTAGGCTGGACCTCTCCCATTGGCTCGGTGTTTGTGACCCGTCCCCGTCAGAAGTTCCGGCCAGCCTTGCGGTGGCTGTCTCCATGGTGATTGGGAAAGAAGCCTTAGGCCCCGCACTCAGCCTTCACCTGGCCTACCTGGCCTCTTTAGCCTCATCTAGACCGCTGTGTGGATGAAAGAATGAATGTCGGCCAATGACCACATGTCCTCGTTGCCTTTGAAGGATTAGGCTCCTTGCCTGGGCAGAAGACAGCCAAGGTCATCCTGAGCCTAGATACCTGGTGACCTGTGACACTGTAGGCAGTGACAGATGTTGATTTTCATGCTCATGTATCTGCAGGTGGCGGATTCAGAGTCGTCGGAGAAGAAGTGTAACTAGGGATGACACACACACGAGGGCACGGGCCATAGGTCAAGGAAAATAGCTGAGGTCGTGGAGCTCTAGCGGAGCCAGTGTAGGGCCCAGGCCTCCCTCCTGTACGTGGCAAAGAGGTGATCCATGTGCCGCCATGCGCAGACTCTGGACTGCTGGGGCCCTGGACGCCCGGATTGCGGCCTTGTCTTCGGAGAAGTGACACACATGCACTGTGCCAGCGGAGGCTGTGGCCCAGCAGAGAGCAAACTCTTGAAAATGGAGGCTTCCGTTGACTTTGCCTGTGCTCTCCTTTGGCTGAGTGCCATCGTGTGTTTCCTAGCAGGAGAAGGCATTCGTGGAGAGAGGCGGATTCCACGTGTGCAGGCAAAGTGTGTGCTGAGATGATGAGTGGCTGGAGACCAGGGTGGACTCTTCAGACCCAGGATAGACCTCTGGCAGGTATGTGTCAATGTTTTCTGCCCATGGCACTCAGCCGGGTATTTGCATAGAATGTTCTCCGCGGAATTAGTAGTCTCCGGAGAGGCTGCTGCATGTCAGCAAGCTTCACCTGGCCAGGTCCGCCCGTGATGTGGCTCCCCAATCAATGGCTACTCTCTAGACCTTCCAGATAGACTAGCAGATCTTCTCTGCCCATGGGCAACCAGTAGAGCCAGAGGCCTTCCCCCTTTGCTCTTTGGTCTCTAGGCCCTCTGTCAGGCACTCCAAGGTGTGAAGTGACAAGGGGGAGAAGGAAGAGATTTCAGAGAACGAACACATCCAGAGAGAGGCAAGAGATGCTGAGTGGGGATGCCTTGCGTAGTGATATCCTGAGGAAAGTGGGAAAGAGGTACCTGGCCTGCTGTGCCAATGCCCTGAAGCAGTCCGCACCAGGGGCTCCCTTGTGCCTGCGTAGCCTTTCCCAGGGTGTGCTCAAATCCTGTGGCCACTAGGTGTCATAGGTCACAATGGAGGGCCCTGTGTCATCTGCCTGGCGGGCCGGATCTCTGCCATTGGCTCAAGTCTTGTCAGCAGGCCCATCACAAGGTCCGCCCACTCTTGCGGTGGGGGGACTGTCTCTATGGTGATGGCAAAGGAGCCTCAGCCCCGCCCACCTGGCCTTGACTTCACCTACCTGGCCCGCTGACCCTCACTCAGACCTGTGTGTTGCTCCAAACGAATGTCCGCCAGTGCCCGGGTGTCAGCATCTGGGATAAAGGATTGGGGACCTTGCCTGGGGCAGAAGGCAGCCTAGGTCAGCGGGTACCTGGAAGTCTACTGCCTTGTGACACTGCTGCCAGTGACAAATGGTGACTCCCACACTCACACATCCCCTGGTGGCAGAATGATAGTGATGGGTGGAGAAACATCGCTCCGGAGCACACGTTCCGTGGGGCACCAGCCAAAGCAAAGGCCAGGGCCGGTAGTGGACGTCGTGGAGCTGAATGGCAAGCCAGTGAAGGGCCCAAGGATCCCTCCTGTATGTGGCGAACAGGTCATCCGTGTCCCCCCGTCCATAAACCATGGGACTGCTGGGGCCCAGGCTGCCAGGATTTCGGCCTTGCCTTCGGAGCCCGGCCACATACGCGGCCTTGCAGCGGAGGCGGGGACATGTAGACAGCCAAAATTTGGAAAATGGCAGTGTTTCCTCGATTTCCCTGGCATCGGCCTTTTTGAGCGGCTTGCTTTTTTTCCTGGTAGGATAGTGCCCTGCCGGAGAAAGGCAGGATTACGTGTGCGGGAAAGGTGTGTGCTGAGAGGGTGACGACATTGAGACCATGTTGGGATCTTTAGTCTCAGGAGAGGCCCCTGGCGGGTGTGGGTCAGTGTTCTCTACCCATCCCACTTGGCGGGGGGGGTTTTCACCATACAAAGCAGCAGCGGAATTATTCGTCGCCGGAGGGGTTGCATCTGCCCACAAGCTCCACCTGGCCAGGGTCCGCCCCTACTGTATTGTCCGTGTCAGTCAACAGAAGCTAAGACCTTCCAGAGAGACTACCTGCTCTTCTCTACCCACGGGGAAGCACTACAGCCAGAAGTCTCCCCCGTTTCATCTCTAGGCTCTCTCTCAGGCCCCTCATACTTGTGATGTGTCTCAGGGGTAGAAGGAAGAGATTTCTCCGAATGAACACATACACAGAGGGGCCATAGATGCTGAGGAAGGGCGCCTTGCCTACTGATATCCTAGCGTAAGTGGAAAAGTGGAACCTGCCTGCCGGCCCAGTGTGTGGAACGTGTCCACATCAGGGGCTGCCTACTGTGAGGTGATTCCCTGGGTGCCCTGGATTTTGTGGCCCAAAAGAGAAGGGGCCGTCGTGTGTCCATGGGTAAAATGGAGGGCACTGCGGAAGTGGCCGCTTAGGCTGGACCTCTCCTATTGGCTGGGTGTTTGTGACCCGTCCCCGTCAGAAGGTCTGGCCAGCCTTGCGGTGGCTGTCTCCATGGTGATTGGGAAAGAAGCCTTAGGCCCCGCACTCAGCCTTCACCTGGCCTACCTGGCCTCTTAGCCTCATCTAGACCGCTGTGTGGATGAAAGAATGAATGTCGGCCAATGACCACATGTCCTCGTCGCCTTTGAAGGATTAGGCTCCTTGCCTGGGCAGAAGACAGCCAAGGTCAGCCTGAGCCTAGACACCTAGTGACCTGTGACACTGCAGGCAGTGACAGATGTTGATTTTCATGCTCATGTATCCGCAGGTGGCGGATTCAGAGTGGTCGGAGAAGAAGTGTAACTCGGGATGACACACACACGAGGGCACGGGCCAAAGGTCAGGGAAAATAGCTGAGGTCGTGGAGCTCTAGCGGAGCCAGTGTAGGGCCCAGGCCTCCCTCCTGTAGGTGGCAAAGAGGTGATCCATATGCCGCCATGCGCAGACTCTGGACTGCTGGGGCCCTGGATGCCCGGATTGCGGCCTTGTCTTCGGAGAAGTGACACACATGCACTGTGCCAGCGGAGGCTGTGGCCCAGCAGAGGGCAAACTCTTGAAAATGGAGGCTTCAGTTGACTTTGCCTGTGCTCTCCTTTGGCTGAGTGCCATCGTGTGTTTCCTAGCAGGAGAAGGCATTCGTGGAGAGAGGCGGATTCCATGTGTGCAGGCAAAGTGTGTGCTGAGATGATGAGTGGCTGGAGACCAGGGTGGACTCTTCAGACCCAGGATAGACCTCTGGCAGGTATGTGTCAATGTTTTCTGCCCATGGCACTCAGCCGGGTATTTGCATAGAATGTTCTCCGCGGAATTAGTAGTCTCCGGAGAGGCTGCTGCATGTCAGCAAGCTTCACCTGGCCAGGTCCGCCCGTCATGTGGCTCCCCAATCAATGGCTACTCTCTAGACCTTCCAGATAGACTAGCAGATCTTCTCTGCCCATGGGCAACCAGTAGAGCCAGAGGCCTTCCCCCTTTGCTCTTTGGTCTCTAGGCCCTCTGTCAGGCACTCCAAGGTGTGAAGTGACAAGGGGGAGAAGGAAGAGATTTCAGAGAAGGAACACAAGCAGAGAGAGACAGAGAGAGGCAAGAGATGCTGAGTGGGGATGCCTTGCGTAGTGATATCCTGAGGAAAGTGGGAAAGAGGTACCTGGCCTGCTGTGCCAATGCCCTGAAGCAGTCCGCACCAGGGGCTCCCTTGTGCCTGCGTAGCCTTTCCCAGGGTGTGCTCAAATCCTGTGGCCACTAGGTGTCATAGGTCACAATGGAGGGCCCTGTGTCATCTGCCTGGCGGGCCGGATCTCTGCCATTGGCTCAAGTCTTGTCAGCAGGCCCATCACAAGCTCCGCCCACTCTTGCGGTGGGGGGACTGTCTCTATGGTGATGGCAAAGGAGCCTCAGCCCCGCCCACCTGGCCTTGACTTCACCTACCTGGCCCGCTGACCCTCACTCAGACCTGTGTGTTGCTCCAAAGGAATGTCCGCCAGTGCCCGGGTGTCAGCATCTGGGATAAAGGATTGGGGACCTTGCCTGGGGCAGAAGGCAGCCTAGGTCAGCGGGTACCTGGAAGTCTACTCCCTTGTGACACTGCTGCCAGTGACAAATGGTGACTCCCACACTCACACATCCCCTGGTGGCAGTATGATAGTGGTGGGCGGAGAAACATCGCTCCGGAGCACACGTTCCGTGGGGCACCAGCCAAAGCAAAGGCCAGGGCCGGTAGTGGACGTCGTGGAGCTGAATGGCGAGCCAGTGAAGGGCCCAAGGATCCCTCCTGTATGTGGCGAACAGGTCATCCGTGTCCCCCCGTCCATAAACCATTGGACTGCTGGGGCCCAGGCTGAAAGGATTTCGGCCTTGCCTTCGGAGCCCGGCCACATACGCGGCCATGCAGCGGAGGCGGGGACATGTAGACAGCCAAAATTTGGAAAATGGCAGTGTTTCCTCGATTTCCCTGGCATCGGGCTTTTTGAGCGGCTTGCTTTTTTTCCCGGTAGGATAGGGCCCTGACGGAGAAAGGCAGGATTACGTGTGCAGGAAAGGTGTGTGCTGAGAGGGTGACGACGTTGAGACCATGTTGGGATCTTTAGTCCCAGGAGAGGCCCCTGGAGGGTGTGGGTCAGTGTTCTCTACCCATCCGACTTGGCGGGGGGAGGTTTCCACCATACAAAGCAGCAGCGGAATTATTCGTCGCCGGAGGGGTTGCATCTGCCCACAAGCTCCACCTGGCCAGGGTCCGCCCCTACTGTATTGTCCATGTCAGTCAACAGAAGCTAAGACCTTCCAGAGAGACTACCTGCTCTTCTCTACCCACGGGGAAGCACTACAGCCAGAAGCCTCCCCCGTTTCATCTCTAGGCTCTCTCTCAGGCCCCTCATACTTGTGATGTGTCTCAGGGGTAGAAGGAAGAGATTTCTCCGAATGAACACATACACAGAGGGGCCATAGATGCTGAGGAAGGGCGCCTTGCCTACAGATATCCTAGCGTAAGTGGAAAAGTGGAACCTGCCTGCTGGCCCAGTGTGTCGAACGTGTCCACATCAGGGGCTGCCTACTGTGAGGTGATTCCCTGGGTGCCCTGGATTTTGTGGCCCAAAAGAGAAGGGGCCGTCGTGTGTCCATGGGTAAAATGGAGGGCACTGCGGAAGTGGCCGCTTAGGCTGGACCTCTCCCATTGGCTCGGTGTTTGTGACCCGTCCCCGTCAGAAGTTCCGGCCAGCCTTGCGGTGGCTGTCTCCATGGTAATTGGGAAAGAAGCCTTAGGCCCCGCACTCAGCCTTCACCTGGCCTACCTGGCCTCTTAGCCTCATCTAGACCGCTGTGTGGATGAAAGAATGAATGTCGGCCAATGACCACATGTCCTCGTCGCCTTTGAAGGATTAGGCTCCTTGCCTGGTCAGAAGACAGCCAAGGTCAGCCTGAGCCTAGACACCTAGTGACCTGTGACACTGCAGGCAGTGAGAGATGTTGATTTTCATGCTCATGTATCCGCAGGTGGCGGATTCAGAGTGGTCGGAGAAGAAGTGTAACTCGGGATGCCACACTCACGAGGGCACGGGCCAAAGGTCAGGGAAAATAGCTGAGGTCGTGGAGCTCTAGCGGAGCCAGTCTAGGGCCCAGGCCTCCCTGCTGTACGAGGCAAAGAGGTGATCCATATGCCGCCATCCGTAGACTCTGGACGGCTGGGGCCCTGGATGCCCGGATTTCGGCCTCGTCTACCGAGAAGTGACGCAGATGCAGTGTGCCACCGGAGGCTGTGGAACAGCAGAGGGCAAAATCTTGAAAATGGGGGCTTCAGTTGACTTTGCCTGTGCTCTCCTTTGGCTGAGTGCCATCGTGTGTTTCCTAGCAGGAGAAGGCATTCGTGGAGAGAGGCGGATTCCATGTGTGCAGGCAAAGTGTGTGCTGAGATAATGAGTGGCTGGAGACCAGGGTGGACTCTTGAGACCCAGGATAGACCCCTGGCAGGTATGTGTCAATGTTTTCTGCCCATGGCACTCAGCCGGGTATTTGCATAGAATGTTCTCCGAGGAATTAGTAGTCTCCGGAGAGGCTGCTGCGTGTCAGCAAGCTTCACCTGGCCAGGTCCGCCCGTGATGTAGCTCCCCAATCAATGGCTACTCTCTAGACCTTCCAGATAGACTAGCAGATCTTCTCTGCCCATGGGCAACCAGTAGAGCCAGAGGCCTTCCCCCTTTGCTCTTTCGTCTCTAGGCCCTCTGTCAGGCACTCCAAGGTGTGAAGTGACAAGGGGGAGAAGGAAGAGATTTCAGAGAACGAACACATCCAGAGAGAGACAGAGAGAGGCATGAGATGCTGAGTGGGGATGCCTTGCATAGTGATATCCTGAGGAAAGTGGGAAAGAGGTACCTGGCCTGCTCTGCCAATGCCCTGAAGCGGTCTGCACCAGGGGCTCCCTTGTGCCTGCGTAGCCTTTCCCAGGGTGTGCTCAAATCCTGTGGCCACTAGGTGTCATAGGTCACACTGGAGGGCCCTGTGTCATCTGCCTGGCGGGCCGGATCTCTGCCATTGGCTCAAGTCTTGTCAGCAGGCCCATCACAAGCTCTGCCCACTCTTGCGGGGGGGGACTGTCTCTATGGTGATGGCAAAGGAGTCTTAGCCCCGCCCACCTGGCCTTGACTTCACCTACCTGGCCCGCTGACCCTCACTCAGACCTCTGTGTTGCTCCAAATGAATGTCCGCCAGTGCCCGGGTGTCAGCATCTGGGATAAAGGATTCGGGACCTTGCCTGGGGCAGAAGGCAGCCTAGGTCAGCGGGTACCTGGAAGTCTACTGCCTTGTGACACTGCTGCCAGTGACAAATGGTGACTCCCACACTCACATATCGCCTGGTGGCAGAATGATAGTGATGGGCGGAGAAACATCGCTCCGGAGCACACGTTCCGTGGGGCACCAGCCAAAGCAAAGGCCAGGGCCGGTAGTGGACGTCGTCGAGCTGAATGGCGAGCCAGTGAAGGGCCCAAGGGTCCCTCCTGTATGTGGCGAACAGGTCATCCGTGTCCCCACGTAAATCAAGCATTGGACTGCTGGGGCCCAGGCTGCCAGGATTTCGGCCTTGCCTTCGGAGCCCGGCCACATAGGCAGCCTTGCACCGGAGGCGGGGACGTGTAGAGAGCAAAAATTTGGAAACTGGCCGTGTTTCCTCGATTTCCCTGGCATCGGCCTTTTTGAGCAGCTTGCTTTTTTTCCTGGTAGGATAGGGCCCTGACGGAGAAGTCAGGATTACGTGTGCAGGAAAGGTGTGTGTTGAGAGGGTGACGACGTTGAGACCACGTTGGGATTTTAGTCCCAGGAAAGGCCCCTGGCGGGTGTGGGTCAATGTTCTCTACCCATCCCCCTTGGCGGGGGGAGGTTTTCACCATACAAAGCAGCAGCGCAATTATTCGTTGCCGGAGAGGTTGCATCTGCCCACAAGCTCCACCTGGCCAGGGTCCGCCCCTACTGTATTGTCCATGTCAGTCAACAGAAGCTAAGACCTTCCAGAGAGACTACCTGCTATTCTCTACCCACGGGGAAGCACTACAGCCAGAAGCCTCCCCCGTTTCATCTCTAGGCTCTCTCTCAGGCCCCTCATACTTGTGATGTGTCTCAGGGGTAGAAGGAAGAGATTTCTCCGAATGAACACATACACAGAGGGGCCATAGATGCTGAGGAAGGGCGCCTTGCCTACTGATATCCTAGCGTAAGTGGAAAAGTGGAACCTGCCTGCCGGCCCAGTGTGTGGAACGTGTCCACATCAGGGGCTGCCTACTGTGAGGTGATTCCCTGGGTGCCCTGGATTTTGTGGCCCAAAAGAGAAGGGGCCGTCGTGTGTCCATGGGTAAAATGGAGGGCACTGCGGAAGTGGCCGCTTAGGCTGGACCTCTCCCATTGGCTCGGTGTTTGTGACCCGTCCCCGTCAGAAGTTCCGGCCAGCCTTGCGGTGGCTGTCTCCATGGTAATTGGGAAAGAAGCCTTAGGCCCCGCACTCAGCCTTCACCTGGCCTACCTGGCCTCTTAGCCTCATCTAGACCGCTGTGTGGATGAAAGAATGAATGTCGGCCAATGACCACATGTCCTCGTCGCCTTTGAAGGATTAGGCTCCTTGCCTGGGCAGAAGACAGCCAAGGACAGCCTGAGCCTAGACACCTAGTGACCTGTGACACTGCAGGCAGTGACAGATGTTGATTTTCATGCTCATGTATCCGCAGGTGGCGGATTCAGAGTGGTCGGAGAAGAAGTGTAACTAGGGATGACATACTCACGAGGGCACGGGCCAAAGGTCAGGGAAAATAGCTGAGGTCGTGGAGCTCTAGCGGAGCCAGTGTAGGGCCCAGGCCTCCCTCCTGTACGTGGCAAAGAGGTGATCCATATGCGGCCATGCGCAGACTCTGGACTGCTGGGGCCCTGGACGCCCGGATTGCGGCCTTGTCTTCGGAGAAGTGACACACATGCACTGTGCCAGCGGAGGCTGTGGCCCAGCAGAGGGCAAACTCTTGAAAATGGAGGCTTTAGTTGACTTTGCCTGTGCTCTCCTTTGGCTGAGTGCCATCGTGTGTTTCCTAGCAGGAGAAGGCATTCGTGGAGAGAGGCGGATTCCAGGTGTGCAGGCAAGGTGTGTGCTGAGATGATGAGTGGCTGGAGACCAGGGTGGACTCTTCAGACCCAGGATAGACCTCTGGCAGGTATGTGTCAATGTTTTCTGCCCATGGCACTCAGCCGGATATTTGCATAGAATGTTCTCCGCGGAATTAGTAGTCTCCGGAGAGGCTGCTGCATGTCAGCAAGCTTCACCTGGCCAGGTCCGCCCGTGATGTGGCTCCCCAATCAATGGCTACTCTCTAGACCTTCCAGATAGACTAGCAGATCTTCTCTGCCCATGGGCAACCAGTAGAGCCAGAGGCCTTCCCCCTTTGCTCTTTGGTCTCTAGGCCCTCTGTCAGGCACTCCAAGGTGTGAAGTGACAAGGGGGAGAAGGAAGAGATTTCAGAGAAGGAACACAAGCAGAGAGAGACAGAGAGAGGCAAGAGATGCTGAGTGGGGATGCCTTGCGTAGTGATATCCTGAGGAAAGTGGGAAAGAGGTACCTGGCCTGCTGTGCCAATGCCCTGAAGCAGTCCGCACCAGGGGCTCCCTTGTGCCTGCGTAGCCTTTCCCAGGGTGTGCTCAAATCCTGTGGCCACTAGGTGTCATAGGTCACAATGGAGGGCCCTGTGTCATCTGCCTGGCGGGCCGGATCTCTGCCATTGGCTCAAGTCTTGTCAGCAGGCCCATCACAAGCTCCGCCCACTCTTGCGGTGGGGGGACTGTCTCTATGGTGATGGCAAAGGAGCCTCAGCCCCGCCCACCTGGCCTTGACTTCACCTACCTGGCCCGCTGACCCTCACTCAGACCTGTGTGTTGCTCCAAAGGAATGTCCGCCAGTGCCCGGGTGTCAGCATCTGGGATAAAGGATTGGGGACCTTGCCTGGGGCAGATGGCAGCCTAGGTCAGCGGGTACCTGGAAGTCTACTGCCTTGTGACACTGCTGCCAGTAACAAATGGTGACTCCCACACTCACACATCCCCTGGTGGCAGAATGATAGTGATGGGTGGAGAAACATCGCTCCGGAGCACACGTTCCGTGGGGCACCAGCCAAAGCAAAGGCAAGGGCCGGTAGTGGACGTCGTGGAGCTGAATGGCGAGCCAGTGAAGGGCCCAAGGATCCCTCCTGTATGTGGCGAACAGGTCTTCCGTGTCCCCCCGTCCATAAACCATTGGACTGCTGGGGCCCAGGCTGCCAGGATTTCGGCCTTGCCTTCGGAGCCCGGCCACATACGCGGCCTTGCAGCGGAGGCGGGGACATGTAGACAGCCAAAATTTGGAAAATGGCAGTGTTTCCTCGATTTCCTTGGCATCGGGCGTTTTGAGCGGCTTGCTTTTTTTCCCGGTAGGATAGGGCCCTGACGGAGAAAGGCAGGATTACGTGTGCAGGAAAGGTGTGTGCTGAGAGGGTGACGACGTTGAGACCATGTTGGGATCTTTAGTCCCAGGAGAGGCCCCTGGCGGGTGTGGGTCAGTGTTCTCTGCCCATCCCACTTGGCGGGGGGAGGTTTCCACCATACAAAGCAGCAGCGGAATTATTCATCGCCGGAGGGGTTGCATCTGCCCACAAGCTCCACCTGGCCAGGGTCCGCCCCTACTGTATTGTCCATGTCAGTCAACAGAAGCTAAGACCTTCCAGAGAGACTACCTGCTCTTCTCTACCCACGGGGAAGCAGTACAGCCAGAAGCCTCCCCCGTTTCATCTCTAGGCTCTCTCTCAGGCCCCTCATACTTGTGATGTGTCTCAGGGGTAGAAGGAAGAGATTTCTCCGAATGAACACATACACAGAGGGGCCATAGATGCTGAGGAAGGGCGCCTTGCCTACTGATATCCTAGCGTAAGTGGAAAAGTGGAACCTGCCTACCGGCCCAGTGTGTGGAAAATGTCCACATCAGGGGCTGCCTACTGTGAGGTGATTCCCTGGGTGCCCTGGATTTTGTGGCCCAAAAGAGAAGGGGCCGTCGTGTGTCCATGGGTAAAATGGAGGGCACTGCGGAAGTGGCCGCTTAGGCTGGACCTCTCCCATTGGCTCGGTGTTTGTGACCCGTCCCCGTCAGAAGTTCCGGCCAGCCTTGCGGTGGCTGTCTCCATGGTGATTGGGAAAGAAGCCTTAGGCCCCGCACTCAGCCTTCTCCTGGCCTACCTGGCCTCTTAGCCTCATCTAGACCGCTGTGTGGATGAAAGAATGAATGTCGGCCAATGACCACATGTCCTCGTTGCCTTTGAAGGGTTAGGCTCCTTGCCTGGGCAGAAGACAGCCAAGGACAGCCTGAGCCTAGACACCTAGTGACCTGTGACACTGCAGGCAGTGACAGATGTTGATTTTCATGCTCATGTATCCGCAGGTGGCGGATTCAGAGTGGTCGGAGAAGAAGTGTAACTAGGGATGACACACTGACGAGGGCACGGGCCAAAGGTCAGGGAAAATAGCTGAGGTCGTGGAGCTCTAGCGGAGCCAGTGTAGGGCCCAGGCCTCCCTCCTGTACGTGGCAAAGAGGTGATCCATATGCCGGCATGCGCAGACTCTGGACTGCTGGGGCCCTGGACGCCCGGATTGCGGCCTTGTCTTCGGAGAAGTGACACACATGCACTGTGCCAGCGGAGGCTGTGGCCCAGCAGAGGGCAAACTCTTGAAAATGGAGGCTTCAGTTGACTTTGCCTGTGCTCTCCTTTGGCTGAGTGCCATCGTGTGTTTCCTAGCAGGAGAAGGCATTCGTGGAGAGAGGCGGATTCCACGCGTGCAGGCAAAGTGTGTGCTGAGATGATGAGTGGCTGGAGACCAGGGTGGACTCTTCAGACCCAGGATAGACCTCTGGCAGGTATGTGTCAATGTTTTCTGCCCATGGCACTCAGCCGGATATTTGCATAGAATGTTCTCCGCGGAATTAGTAGTCTCCGGAGAGGCTGCTGCATGTCAGCAAGCTTCACCTGGCCAGGTCCGCCCGTGATGTGGCTCCCCAATCAATGGCTACTCTCTAGACCTTCCAGATAGACTAGCAGATCTTCTCTGCCCATGGGCAACCAGTAGAGCCAGAGGCCTTCCCCCTTTGCTCTTTCGTCTCTAGGCCCTCTGTCAGGCACTCCAAGGTGTGAAGTGACAAGGGGGAGAAGGAAGAGATTTCAGAGAAGGAACACAAGCAGAGAGAGACAGAGAGAGGCAAGAGATGCTGAGTGGGGATGCCTTGCGTAGTGATATCCTGAGGAAAGTGGGAAAGAGGTACCTGGCCTGCTGTGCCAATGCCCTGAAGCAGTCCGCACCAGGGGCTCCCTTGTGCCTGCGTAGCCTTTCCCAGGGTGTGCTCAAATCCTGTGGCCACTAGGTGTCATAGGTCACAATGGAGGGCCCTGTGTCATCTGCCTGGCGGGCCGGATCTCTGCCATTGGCTCAAGTCTTGTCAGCAGGCCCATCACAAGCTCCGCCCACTCTTGCGGTGGGGGGACTGTCTCTATGGTGATGGCAAAGGAGCCTCAGCCCCGCCCACCTGGCCTTGACTTCACCTACCTGGCCCGCTGACCCTCACTCAGACCTGTGTGTTGCTCCAAAGGAATGTCCGCCAGTGCCCGGGTGTCAGCATCTGGGATAAAGGATTGGGGACCTTGCCTGGGGCAGATGGCAGCCTAGGTCAGCGGGTACCTGGAAGTCTACTGCCTTGTGACACTGCTGCCAGTAACAAATGGTGACTCCCACACTCACACATCCCCTGGTGGCAGAATGATAGTGATGGGTGGAGAAACATCGCTCCGGAGCACACGTTCCGTGGGGCACCAGCCAAAGCAAAGGCAAGGGCCGGTAGTGGACGTCGTGGAGCTGAATGGCGAGGCAGTGAAGGGCCCAAGGATCCCTCCTGTATGTGGCGAACAGGTCTTCCGTGTCCCCACGTCCATAAACCATTGGACTGCTGGGGCCCAGGCTGCCAGGATTTCGGCCTTGCCTTCGGAGCCCGGCCACATACGCGGCCTTGCAGCGGAGGCGGGGACATGTAGACAGCCAAAATTTGGAAAATGGCAGTGTTTCCTCGATTTCCCTGGCATCGGGCGTTTTGAGCGGCTTGCTTTTTTTCCCGGTAGGATAGGGCCCTGACGGAGAAAGGCAGGATTACGTGTGCAGGAAAGGTGTGTGCTGAGAGGGTGACGACGTTGAGACCATGTTGGGATCTTTAGTCCCAGGAGAGGCCCCTGGCGGGTGTGGGTCAGTGTTCTCTGCCCATCCCACTTGGCGGGGGGAGGTTTCCACCATACAAAGCAGCAGCGGAATTATTCATCGCCGGAGGGGTTGCATCTGCCCACAAGCTCCACCTGGCCAGGGTCCGCCCCTACTGTATTGTCCATGTCAGTCAACAGAAGCTAAGACCTTCCAGAGAGACTACCTGCTCTTCTCTACCCACGGGGAAGCAGTACAGCCAGAAGCCTCCCCCGTTTCATCTCTAGGCTCTCTCTCAGGCCCCTCATACTTGTGATGTGTCTCAGGGGTAGAAGGAAGAGATTTCTCCGAATGAACACATACACAGAGGGGCCATAGATGCTGAGGAAGGGCGCCTTGCCTACTGATATCGTAGCGTAAGTGGAAAAGTGGAACCTGCCTACCGGCCCAGTGTGTGGAAAATGTCCACATCAGGGGCTGCCTACTGTGAGGTGATTCCCTGGGTGCCCTGGATTTTGTGGCCCAAAAGAGAAGGGGCCGTCGTGTGTCCATGGGTAAAATGGAGGGCACTGCGGAAGTGGCCGCTTAGGCTGGACCTCTCCCATTGGCTCGGTGTTTGTGACCCGTCCCCGTCAGAAGTTCCGGCCAGCCTTGCGGTGGCTGTCTCCATGGTGATTGGGAAAGAAGCCTTAGGCCCCGCACTCAGCCTTCACCTGGCCTACCTGGCCTCTTAGCCTCATCTAGACCGCTGTGTGGATGAAAGAATGAATGTCGGCCAATGACCACATGTCCTCGTCGCCTTTGAAGGGTTAGGCTCCTTGCCTGGGCAGAAGACAGCCAAGGACAGCCTGAGCCTAGACACCTAGTGACCTGTGACACTGCAGGCAGTGACAGATGTTGATTTTCATGCTCATGTATCCGCAGGTGGCGGATTCAGAGTGGTCGGAGAAGAAGTGTAACTAGGGATGACACACTCACGAGGGCACGGGCCAAAGGTCAGGGAAAATAGCTGAGGTCGTGGAGCTCTAGCGCAGCCAGTGTAGGGCCCAGGCCTCCCTCCTGTACGTGGCAAAGAGGTGATCCATATGCCGGCATGCGCAGACTCTGGACTGCTGGGGCCCTGGACGCCCGGATTGCGGCCTTGTCTTCGGAGAAGTGACACACATGCACTGTGCCAGCGGAGGCTGTGGCCCAGCAGAGGGCAAACTCTTGAAAATGGAGGCTTCAGTTGACTTTGCCTGTGCTCTCCTTTGGCTGAGTGCCATCGTGTGTTTCCTAGCAGGAGAAGGCATTCGTGGAGAGAGGCGGATTCCACGCGTGCAGGCAAAGTGTGTGCTGAGATGATGAGTGGCTGGAGACCAGGGTGGACTCTTCAGACCCAGGATAGACCTCTGGCAGGTATGTGTCAATGTTTTCTGCCCATGGCACTCAGCCGGGTATTTGCATAGAATGTTCTCCGCAGAATTAGTAGTCTCCGGAGAGGCTGCTGCATGTCAGCAAGCTTCACCTGGCCAGGTCCGCCCGTGATGTGGCTCCCCAATCAATGGCTACTCTCTAGACCTTCCAGATAGACTAGCAGATCTTCTCTGCCCATGGGCAACCAGTAGAGCCAGAGGCCTTCCCCCTTTGCTCTTTGGTCTCTAGGCCCTCTGTCAGGCACTCCTAGGTGTGAAGTGACAAGGGGGAGAAGGAAGAGATTTGAGAGAACGAACACATCCAGAGAGAGGCAAGAGATGCTGAGTGGGGATGCCTTGCGTAGTGATATCCTGAGGAAAGTGGGAAAGAGGTACCTGGCCTGCTGTGCCAATGCCCTGAAGCAGTCCGCACCAGGGGCTCCCTTGTGCCTGCGTAGCCTTTCCCAGGGTGTGCTCAAATCCTGTGGCCACTAGGTGTCATAGGTCACAATGGAGGGCCCTGTGTCATCTGCCTGGCGGGCCGGATCTCTGCCATTGGCTCAAGTCTTGTCAGCAGGCCCATCACAAGCTCCGCCCACTCTTGCGGTGGGGGGACTGTCTCTATGGTGATGGCAAAGGAGCCTCAGCCCCGCCCACCTGGCCTTGACTTCACCTACCTGGCCCGCTGACCCTCACTCAGACCTGTGTGTTGCTCCAAAGGAATGTCCGCCAGTGCCCGGGTGTCAGCATCTGGGATAAAGGATTGGGAACCTTGCCTGGGGCAGATGGCAGCCTAGGTCAGCGGGTACCTGGAAGTCTACTGCCTTGTGACACTGCTGCCAGTAACAAATGGTGACTCCCACACTCACACATCCCCTGGTGGCAGAATGATAGTGATGGGTGGAGAAACATCGCTCCGGAGCACACGTTCCGTGGGGCACCAGCCAAAGCAAAGGCAAGGGCCGGTAGTGGACGTCGTGGAGCTGAATGGCGAGGCAGTGAAGGGCCCAAGGATCCCTCCTGTATGTGGCGAACAGGTCTTCCGTGTCCCCACGTCCATAAACCATTGGACTGCTGGGGCCCAGGCTGCCAGGATTTCGGCCTTGCCTTCGGAGCCCGGCCACATACGCGGCCTTGCAGCGGAGGCGGGGACATGTAGACAGCCAAAATTTGGAAAATGGCAGTGTTTCCTCGATTTCCCTGGCATCGGGCGTTTTGAGCGGCTTGCTTTTTTTCCCGGTAGGATAGGGCCCTGACGGAGAAAGGCAGGATTACGTGTGCAGGAAAGGTGTGTGCTGAGAGGGTGACGACGTTGAGACCATGTTGGGATCTTTAGTCCCAGGAGAGGCCCCTGGCGGGTGTGGGTCAGTGTTCTCTGCCCATCCCACTTGGCGGGGGGAGGTTTCCACCATACAAAGCAGCAGCGGAATTATTCATCGCCGGAGGGGTTGCATCTGCCCACAAGCTCCACCTGGCCAGGGTCCGCCCCTACTGTATTGTCCATGTCAGTCAACAGAAGCTAAGACCTTCCAGAGAGACTACCTGCTCTTCTCTACCCACGGGGAAGCAGTACAGCCAGAAGCCTCCCCCGTTTCATCTCTAGGCTCTCTCTCAGGCCCCTCATACTTGTGATGTGTCTCAGGGGTAGAAGGAAGAGATTTCTCCGAATGAACACATACACAGAGGGGCCATAGATGCTGAGGAAGGGCGCCTTGCCTACTGATATCGTAGCGTAAGTGGAAAAGTGGAACCTGCCTACCGGCCCAGTGTGTGGAAAATGTCCACATCAGGGGCTGCCTACTGTGAGGTGATTCCCTGGGTGCCCTGGATTTTGTGGCCCAAAAGAGAAGGGGCCGTCGTGTGTCCATGGGTAAAATGGAGGGCACTGCGGAAGTGGCCGCTTAGGCTGGACCTCTCCCATTGGCTCGGTGTTTGTGACCCGTCCCCGTCAGAAGTTCCGGCCAGCCTTGCGGTGGCTGTCTCCATGGTGATTGGGAAAGAAGCCTTAGGCCCCGCACTCAGCCTTCACCTGGCCTACCTGGCCTCTTAGCCTCATCTAGACCGCTGTGTGGATGAAAGAATGAATGTCGGCCAATGACCACATGTCCTCGTCGCCTTTGAAGGGTTAGGCTCCTTGCCTGGGCAGAAGACAGCCAAGGACAGCCTGAGCCTAGACACCTAGTGACCTGTGACACTGCAGGCAGTGACAGATGTTGATTTTCATGCTCATGTATCCGCAGGTGGCGGATTCAGAGTGGTCGGAGAAGAAGTGTAACTAGGGATGACACACTCACGAGGGCACGGGCCAAAGGTCAGGGAAAATAGCTGAGGTCGTGGAGCTCTAGCGCAGCCAGTGTAGGGCCCAGGCCTCCCTCCTGTACGTGGCAAAGAGGTGATCCATATGCCGGCATGCGCAGACTCTGGACTGCTGGGGCCCTGGACGCCCGGATTGCGGCCTTGTCTTCGGAGAAGTGACACACATGCACTGTGCCAGCGGAGGCTGTGGCCCAGCAGAGGGCAAACTCTTGAAAATGGAGGCTTCAGTTGACTTTGCCTGTGCTCTCCTTTGGCTGAGTGCCATCGTGTGTTTCCTAGCAGGAGAAGGCATTCGTGGAGAGAGGCGGATTCCACGCGTGCAGGCAAAGTGTGTGCTGAGATGATGAGTGGCTGGAGACCAGGGTGGACTCTTCAGACCCAGGATAGACCTCTGGCAGGTATGTGTCAATGTTTTCTGCCCATGGCACTCAGCCGGGTATTTGCATAGAATGTTCTCCGCAGAATTAGTAGTCTCCGGAGAGGCTGCTGCATGTCAGCAAGCTTCACCTGGCCAGGTCCGCCCGTGATGTGGCTCCCCAATCAATGGCTACTCTCTAGACCTTCCAGATAGACTAGCAGATCTTCACTGCCCATGGGCAACCAGTAGAGCCAGAGGCCTTCCCCCTTTGCTCTTTGGTCTCTAGGCCCTCTGTCAGGCACTCCTAGGTGTGAAGTGACAAGGGGGAGAAGGAAGAGATTTGAGAGAACGAACACATCCAGAGAGAGGCAAGAGATGCTGAGTGGGGATGCCTTGCGTAGTGATATCCTGAGGAAAGTGGGAAAGAGGTACCTGGCCTGCTGTGCCAATGCCCTGAAGCAGTCCGCACCAGGGGCTCCCTTGTGCCTGCGTAGCCTTTCCCAGGGTGTGCTCAAATCCTGTGGCCACTAGGTGTCATAGGTCACAATGGAGGGCCCTGTGTCATCTGCCTGGCGGGCCGGATCTCTGCCATTGGCTCAAGTCTTGTCAGCAGGCCCATCACAAGGTCCGCCCACTCTTGCGGTGGGGGGACTGTCTCTATGGTGATGGCAAAGGAGCCTCAGCCCCGCCCACCTGGCCTTGACTTCAACTACCTGGCCCTCTGACCCTCACTGAGACCTGTGTGTTGCTCCAAAGGAATGTCCGCCAGTGCCCAGGTGTCAGCATCTGGGATAAAGGATTGGGGACCTTGCCTGGGGCAGAAGGCAGCCTAGGTCAGCGGGTACCTGGAAGTCTACTGCCTTGTGACACTGCTGCCAGTAACAAATGGTGACTCCCACACTCACACATCCCCTGGTGGCAGAATGATAGTGGTGGGCGGAGAAACATCGCCCCGGAGCACACGTTCCGTGGGGCACCAGCCAAAGCAAAGGCAAGGGCTGGTAGTGGACGTCGTGGAGCTGAATGGCGAGGCAGTGAAGGGCCCAAGGATCCCTCCTGTATGTGGCGAACAGGTCATCCGTGTCCCCCCGTCCATAAACCATTGGACTGCTAGGGCCCAGGCTGCTAGGATTTCGGCCTTGCCTTCGGAGCCCGGCCACATACGCGGCCTTGCAGCGGAGGGGGGACATGTAGACAGCCAAAATTTGGAAAATGGCAGTGTTTCCTCGATTTCCCTGGCATCGGCCTTTTTGAGCGGCTTGCTTTTTTTCCCGGTAGGATAGGGCCCTGACGGAGAAAGGCAGGATTACGTGTGCAGGAAAGGTGTGTGCTGAGAGGGTGACGACGTTGAGACCATGTTGGGATCTTTAGTCCCAGGAGAGGCCCCTGGAGGGTGTGGGTCAGTGTTCTCTACCCATCCCACTTGGTGGGGGGAGGTTTCCACCATACAAAGCAGCAGCGGAATTATTCGTCGCCGGAGGGGTTGCATCTGCCCACAAGCTCCACCTGGCCAGGGTCCGCCCCTACTGTATTGTCCATGTCAGTCAACAGAAGCTAAGACCTTCCAGAGAGACTACCTGCTCTTCTCTACCCACGGGGAAGCAGTACAGCCAGAAGCCTCCCCCGTTTCATCTCTAGGCTCTCTCTCAGGCCCCTCATACTTGTGATGTGTCTCAGGGGTAGAAGGAAGAGATTTCTCTGAATGAACACATACACAGAGGGGCCATAGATGCTGAGGAAGGGCGCCTTGCCTACTGATATCCTAGCGTAAGTGGAAAAGTGGAACCTGCCTGCTGGCCCAGTGTGTCGAACGTGTCCACATCAGGGGCTGCCTACTGTGAGGTGATTCCCTGGGTGCCCTGGATTTTGTGGCCCAAAAGAGAAGGGGCCGTCGTGTGTCCATGGGTAAAATGGAGGGCACTGCGGAAGTGGCCGCTTAGGCTGGACCTCTCCCATTGGCTCGGTGTTTGTGACCCGTCCCCGTCAGAAGTTCCGGCCAGCCTTGCGGTGGCTGTCTCCATGGTGATTGGGAAAGAAGCCTTAGGCCCCGCACTCAGCCTTCACCTGGCCTACCTGGCCTCTTAGCCTCATCTAGACCGCTGTGTGGATGAAAGAATGAATGTCGGCCAATGACCACATGTCCTCGTTGCCTTTGAAGGATTAGGCTCCTTGCCTGGTCAGAAGACAGCCAAGGTCAGCCTGAGCCTAGACACCTAGTGACCTGTGACACTGTAGGCAGTGACAGATGTTCATTTTCATGCTCATGTATCCGCAGGTGGCGGATTCAGAGTGGTCGGAGAAGAAGTGTAACTCGGGATGACACACACACGAGGGCACGGGCCAAAGGTCAGGGAAAATAGCTGAGGTCGTGGAGCTCTAGCGGAGCCAGTGTAGGGCCCAGGCCTCCCTCCTGTATGTGGCAAAGAGGTGATCCATATGCCGCCATGCGCATACTCTGGACTGCTGGGGCCCTGGACGCCCGGATTGCGGCCTTGTCTTCGGAGAAGTGACACACATGCACTGTGCCAGCGGAGGCTGTGGCCCAGCAGAGGGCAAACTCTTGAAAATGGAGGCTTCAGTTGACTTTGCCTGTGCTCTCCTTTGGCTGAGTGCCATCGTGTGTTTCCTAGCAGGAGAAATCATTTGTGGAGAGAGGCGCATTCCATGTGTGCAGGCAAAGTGTGTGCTGAGATGATGAGTGGCTGGAGACCAGGGTGGACTCTTCAGACCCAGGATAGACCTCTGGCAGGTATGTGTCAATGTTTTCTGCCCATGGCACTCAGCCGGGTATTTGCATAGAATGTTCTCCGCGGAATTAGTAGTCTCCGGAGAGGCTGCTGCATGTCAGGAAGCTTCACCTGGCCAGGTCCGCCCGTGATGTGGCTCCCCAATCAATGGCTACTCTCTAGACCTTCCAGATAGACTAGCAGATCTTCTCTGCCCATGGGCAACCAGTAGAGCCAGAGGCCTTCCCCCTTTGCTCTTTGGTCTCTAGGCCCTCTGTCAGGCACTCCAAGGTGTGAAGTGACAAGGGGGAGAAGGAAGAGATTTCAGAGAAGGAACACAAGCAGAGAGAGACAGAGAGAGGCAAGAGATGCTGAGTGGGGATGCCTTGCGTAGTGATATCCTGAGGAAAGTGGGAAAGAGGTACCTGGCCTGCTGTGCCAATGCCCTGAAGCAGTCCGCACCAGGGGCTCCCTTGTGCCTGCGTAGCCTTTCCCAGGGTGTGCTCAAATCCTGTGGCCACTAGGTGTCATAGGTCACAATGGAGGGCCCTGTGTCATCTGCCTGGCGGGCGGGATCTCTGCCATTGGCTCAAGTCTTGTCAGCAGGCCCATCACAAGGTCCGCCCACTCTTGCGGTGGGGGGACTGTCTCTATGGTGATCGCAAAGGAGCCTCAGCCGCGCCCACCTGGCCTTGACTTCACCTACCTGGCCCGCTGACCCTCACTCAGACCTGTGTGTTGCTCCAAAGGAATGTCCGCCAGTGCCCGGGTGTCAGCATCTGGGATAAAGGATTGGGGACCTTGCCTGGGGCAGAAGGCAGCCTAGGTCAGCGGGTACCTGGAAGTCTACTGCCTTGTGACACTGCTGCCAGTGACAAATGGTGACTCCCACACTCACATATCGCCTGGTGGCAGAATGATAGTGATGGGCGGAGAAACATCGCTCCGGAGCACACGTTCCGTGGGGCACCAGCCAAAGCAAAGGCCAGGGCTGGTAGTGGACGTCGTGGAGCTGAATGGCGAGGCAGTGAAGGGCCCAAGGGTCCCTCCTGTATGTGGCGAACAGGTCATCCGTGTCCCCCCGTCCATAAACCATTGGACTGCTGGGGCCCAGGCTGCCAGGATTTCGGCCTTGCCTTCGGAGCCCGTCCACATACGCGGCCTTGCAGCGGAGGCGGGGACATGTAGACAGCCAAAATTTGGAAAATGGCAGTGTTTCCTCGATTTCCCTGGCATCGGGCTTTTTGAGCGGCTTGCTTTTTTTCCCGGTAGGATAGGGCCCTGACGGAGAAAGGCAGGATTACGTGTGCAGGAAAGGTGTGTGCTGAGAGGGTGACGACGTTGAGACCATGTTGGGATCTTTAGTCCCAGGAGAGGCCCCTGGAGGGTGTGGGTCAGTGTTCTCTACCCATCCCACTTGGCGGGGGGAGGTTTCCACCATACAAAGCAGCAGCGGAATTATTCGTCGCCGGAGGGGTTGCATCTGCCCACAAGCTCCACCTGGCCAGGGTCCGCCCCTACTGTATTGTCCATGTCAGTCAACAGAAGCTAAGACCTTCCAGAGAGACTACCTGCTCTTCTCTACCCACGGGGAAGCAGTACAGCCAGAAGCCTCCCCCATTCCATCTCTAGGCTCTCTCTCAGGCCCCTCATACTTGTGATGTGTCTCAGGGGTAGAAGGAAGAGATTTCTCCGAATGAACACATACACAGAGGGGCCATAGATGCTGAGGAAGGGCGCCTTGCCTACTGATATCCTAGCGTAAGTGGAAAAGTGGAACCTGCCTGCTGGCCCAGTGTGTGGAACGTGTCCACATCAGGGGCTGCCTACTGTGAGGTGATTCCCTGGGTGCCCTGGATTTTGTGGCCCAAAAGAGAAGGGGCCGTCGTGTGTCCATGGGTAAAATGGAGGGCACTGCGGAAGTGGCCGCTTAGGCTGGACCTCTCCCATTGGCTCGGTGTTTGTGACCCGTCCCCGTCAGAAGTTCCTGCGAGCCTTGCGGTGGCTGTCTCCATGGTAATTGGGAAAGAAGCCTTAGGCCCCGCACTCAGCCTTCACCTGGCCTACCTGGCCTCTTAGCCTCATCTAGACCGCTGTGTGGATGAAAGAATGAATGTCGGCCAATGACCACATGTCCTCGTCGCCTTTGAAGGATTAAGCTCCTTGCCTGGTCAGAAGACAGCCAAGGTCAGCCTGAGCCTAGACACCTAGTGGCCTGTGACACTACAGGCAGTGACAGATGTTGATTTTCATGCTCATGTATCCGCAGGTGGCGGATTCAGAGTGGTCGGAGAAGAAGTGTAACTCGGGATGACACACTCACGAGGGCACGGGCCAAAGGTCAGGGAAAATAGCTGAGGTCGTGGAGCTCTAGCGGAGCCAGTCTAGGGCCCAGGCCTCCCTGCTGTACGAGGCAAAGAGGTGATCCATATGCCGCCATCCGTAGACTCTGGACGGCTGGGGCCCTGGATGCCCGGATTTCGGCCTCGTCTACCGAGAAGTGACGCAGATGCAGTGTGCCACCGGAGGCTGTGGAACAGCAAAGGGCAAAATCTTGAAAATGGGGGCTTCAGTTGACTTTGCCTGTGCTCTTCTTTGGCTGAGTGACATCGTGCGTTTCCTAGCAGGTGAAGACATTCGTGGAGAGAGGCGGTTTCCATGCGTGCAGGCAAAGTGTGTGCTGAGATGATGAGTTGCTGGAGACCAGGGTGGACTCTTCAGACCCAGAATAGGCCTCTGGCAGGTATGTGTCAATGTTTTCTGCCCATGGCACTCAGCCGGTTATTTGCCTAGAATGTTAGCAGCGGAATTAGTAGTCTCCGGAGAGGCTGCCACTTGTCAGGGAGCTTCACCTGGCCAGGTCCCACGGTGATGTCAAGCTTCACCTGGCCAGGTCCGCCCGTGATGTAGCTCCCCAATCAATCACTACTCTCTAGACCTTCCAGATAGACTAGCAGAACTTCTCTCCCCTCAAGGGCAAGCAGTAGAGCCAGAGGCCTTCCCCCTTTGCTCTTTGGTCTCTAGGCCCTCTGTCAGGCACTCCAAGGTGTGAAGTGACAAGGGGGAGAAGGAAGAGATTTCAGAGAACGAAGACAAGCAGAGAGAGACAGAGAGAGGCAAATGATGCTGAGTGGGGATGCCTTGCCTACTGATATCCTCAGGCAAGTGGGAAAGAGGTACCTGGCGTGCTCTGCCAATGCCCTGAAGCAGTCCGCACCAGGGGCTCCCTTGTGCCTGCGTAGCCTTTCCCGGGGTGTGCTCAAATCCTGTGGCCACTAGGTGTCATAGGTCACAATGGAGGGCCCTGTGTCATCTACCTGGCGGGCAGGATCTCTGCCATTGGCTCAGTCTTGTCACCAGGCCCATCACGAGCTCCGCCCACTCTTGCGGTGGGGGGACTGTCTCTATGGTGATGGCAAAGAAGCCTTAGCCCCGCCCACCTGGCCTTCACTTCACCTACCTGGCCCTCTGACCCTCACTCAGACCTCTGTGTTGATAAAAATCAATGTCTGCCAGTGCCCAGGTGTCAGCATCTGGGATAAAGGATTCGGGACCTTGCCTGGGAAAGAAGGCAGCCTAGGTCAGCGGGTAGCTGGAAGTCTAGTGACTTGGGACACTGCTGCCAGTGACAAATGGTGACTCCCACACTCACATATCCCCTGGTGGCAGAATGCTAGTGATGGGTGGAGAAACATCGCTCTGGAGCACACGTTTAATGGGGCACCAGCCAAAGCAAAGGCCAGGGCCAGTAGTGGACGTCGTGGAGCTGAATGGCGAGCCAGTGAAGGGCCCAAGGATCCCTCCTGTATGTGGCGAACAGGTCATCCGTGTCCCCACGTCCATCAAGCATTGGACTGCTGGGGCCCAGGCTGCCAGGATTTCGGCCTTGCCTTCGGAGCCCGGCCACATAGGCAGCCTTGCACCGGAGGCGGGGACGTGTAGAGAGCAAAAATTTGGAAACTGGCCGTGTTTCCTCGATTTCCCTGGCATCGGCCTTTTTGAGCGGCTTGCTTTTTTTCCTGGTAGGATAGGGCCGTGTCGGAGAAAGGCAGGATTACGTGTGCAGGAAAGGTGTGTGTTGAGAGGGTGACGACGTTGAGACCACGTTGGGATCTTTAGTCCCAGGAAAGGCCCCTGGCGGGTGTGGGTCAATGTTCTCTACCCATCCCCCTTGGCGGGGGGAGGTTTTCACCATACAAAGCAGCAGCGCAATTATTCGTCGCCGGAGAGGTTGCATCTGCCCACAAGCTCCACCTGGCCAGGGTCCGCCCCTACTGTATTGCGCATGTCAGTCAACAGAAGCTAAGACCTTCCAGAGAGACTACCTGCTGTTCTCTACCCACGGGGAAGCAGTACAGCCAGAAGCCTCCCCCGTTCCATCTCTAGGCTCTCTCTCAGGCTCCTCATACTTGTGATGTGTCTCAGGGGTAGAATGAAGAGATTCCTCTGAGTGAACACATACAGAGAGGCCAGAGATGCTGAGGAAGGGCGCCTTGCCTAGTGATATCCTAGCGTAAGTGGAAAAGAGGTACCTGCCTGCTGTCCCAGTGTGTCGAACGTGTTCACATCAGGGGTTGCCTACTGTGAAGTTATTCCCTGGGTGCCCTGGATTTTGTGGCCAAAGACGCAAGGGGCCGTTGTCTGTCCATGGGTAAAATGGAGGGCTCTGCGGAACTGGCCGGTTAGGCTGGACCTCTCCTATTGGCTGAGTGTTTGTGACTCGTCCCCGTCAGAAGTTCTGCCCAGCCTTCCGGTGGCTGTCACCATGGTGATTGGGAAAGAAGCCTTAGGCCCCACACTCAGCCTTCACCTGGCCTACCTGGCCTCTTTCCCCTCATCTAGACCGCTGTGTGGATGAAAGAAAGGATGTCGGCCAGTGAGCACGTGTCCTGATTTCCTTGGAAGGATTAGGCTCCTTGCCTGGGCAGAAGACAGCCAAGGTCAGCCTGAGCCTAGACACCTAGTGACCTGTGACACTGCAGCCAGTGACAGATGTTGATGTCCACGCTCAGGTATCCGCAGGTGGCGGATTCAGTGTGGTGGGAAGAGAAGTGGAAGTAGAGATGACACACTCACGAGGGCACGGGCCAAAGGTCAGGGAAAATAGCTGAGGTCGTGGAGCTCTAGCGGAGCCATTCTAGGGCCTAGGCCTCCCTGCTGTACGAGGCAAAGAGGTGATCCATATGCCGCCATCCGTAGACTCTGGACGGCTGGGGCCCTGGATGCCCGGATTTCGGCCTCGTCTACCGAGAAGTGACGCAGATGCAGTGTGCCGCCGGAGGCTGTGGAACAGCAGAGGGCAAAATCTTGAAAATGGGGGCTTCAGTTGACTTTGCCTGTGCTCTTCTTTGGCTGAGTGACATCGTGTGTTTCCTAGCAGGTGAAGGCATGCGTGGAGAGAGGCGGTTTCCATGCGTGCAGGCAAAGTGTGTGCTGAGATGATGAGTTGCTGGAGACCAGGGTGGACTCTTCAGACCCAGAATAGGCCTCTGGCAGGTATGTGTCAATGTTTTCTGCCCATGGCACTCAGCCGGTTATTTGCCTAGAATGTTAGCAGCGGAATTAGTAGTCTCCGGAGAGGCTGCCACTTGTCAGCGAGCTTCACCTGGCCAGGTCCCACGGTGATGTCAAGCTTCACCTGGCCAGGTCCGCCCGTGATGTAGCTCCCCAATCAATCACTACTCTCTAGACCTTCCAGATAGACTAGCAGAACTTCTCTCCCCTCAAGGGCAAGCAGTAGAGCCAGAGGCCTTCCCCCTTTGCTCTTTGGTCTCTAGGCCCTCTGTCAGGCACTCCAAGGTGTGAAGTGACAAGGGGGAGAAGGAAGAGATTTCAGAGAACGAAGACAAGCAGAGAGAGACAGAGAGAGGCAAATGATGCTGAGTGGGGATGCCTTGCCTACTGATATCCTCAGGCAAGTGGGAAAGAGGTACCTGGCGTGCTCTGCCAATGCCCTGAAGCAGTCCGCACCAGGGGCTCCCTTGTGCCTGCGTAGCCTTTCCCGGGGCGTGCTCAAATCCTGTGGCCACTAGGTGTCATAGGTCACAATGGAGGGCCCTGTGTCATCTGCCTGGCGGGCCGGATCTCTGCCATTGGCTCAGTCTTGTCACCAGGCCCATCACGAGCTCCGCCCTCTCTTGCGGTGGGGGAACTGTCTCTATGATGATGGCAAAGAAGCCTTAGCCCCGCCCACCTGGCCTTCACTTCACCTACCTGGCCCTCTGACCCTCACTCAGACCTCTGGGTTGATAAAAATCAATGTCCGCCAGTGCCCAGGTGTCAGCATCTGGGATAAAGGATTCGGGACCTTGCCTGGGGCAGAAGGCAGCCTAGGTCAGCGGGTAGCTGGAAGTCTAGTGACTTGGGACACTGCTGCCAGTGACAAATGGTGACTCCCACACTCACATATCCCCTGGTGGCAGAATGCTAGTGATGGGTGGAGAAACATCGCTCCGGAGCACACGTTTAATGGGGCACCAGCCAAAGCAAAGGCCAGGGCCAGTAGTGGACGTCGTGGAGCTGAATGGCGAGCCAGTGAAGGGCCCAAGGATCCCTCCTGTATGTGGCGAACAGGTCATCCGTGTCCCCACGTCCATCAAGCATTGGACTGCTGGGGCCCAGGCTGCCAGGATCTCGGCCTTGCCTTCGGAGCCCGGCCACATAGGCAGCCTTGCACCGGAGGCGGGGACGTGTAGAGAGCAAAAATTTGGAAACTGGCCGTGTTTCCTCGATTTCCCTGGCATCGGCCTTTTTGAGCGGCTTGCTTTTTTTCCTGGTAGGATAGGGCCCTGACGGAGAAAGGCAGGATTCCGTGTGCAGGAAAGGTGTGTGTTGAGAGGGTGACGACGTTGAGACCACGTTGGGATCTTTAGTCCCAGGAAAGGCCCCTGGCGGGTGTGGGTCAATGTTCTCTACCCATCCCCCTTGGCGGGGGGAGGTTTTCACCATACAAAGCAGCAGCGCAATTATTCGTCGCCGGAGAGGTTGCATCTGCCCACAAGCTCCACTTGGCCAGGGTTCGCCCCTACTGTATTGCGCGTGTCAGTCAACAGAAGCTAAGACCTTCCAGAGAGACTACCTGCTATTCTCTACCCAGGGGAAGCAGTACAGCCAGAAGCCCCCCCGTTCCATCTCTAGGCTCTCTCTCAGGCCCCTCATACTTGTGATGTGTCTCAGGGGTAGAATGAAGAGATTCCTCTGAGTGAACACATACAGAGAGGCCAGAGATGCTGAGGAAGGGCGCCTTGCCTAGTGATATCCTAGCGTAAGTGGAAAAGAGGTACCTGCCTGCTGTCCCAGTGTGTCGAACGTGTTCACATCAGGGGTTGCCTACTGTGAAGTTATTCCCTGGGTGCCCTGGATTTTGTGGCCAAAGACGCAAGGGGCCGTTGTCTGTCCATGGGTAAAATGGAGGGCTCTGCGGAACTGGCCGGTTAGGCTGAACCTCTCCTATTGGCTGAGTGTTTGTGACTCGTCCCCGTCAGAAGTTCCGCCCAGCCTTCCGGTGGCTGTCACCATGGTGATTGGGAAAGAAGCCTTAGGCCCCACACTCAGCCTTCACCTGGCCTACCTGGCCTCTTTCCCCTCATCTAGACCGCTGTGTGGATGAAAGAAAGGATGTCGGCCAGTGAGCACGTGTCCTGATTTCCTTGGAAGGATTAGGCTCCTTGCCTGGGCAGAAGACAGCCAAGGTCAGCCTGAGCCTAGACACCTAGTGACCTGTGACACTGCAGCCAGTGACAGATGTTGATGTCCACGCTCAGGTATCCGCAGGTGGCGGATTCAGTGTGGTGGGAAGAGAAGTGGAAGTAGAGATGACACGCTCACGAGGGCACGGGCCAAAGGTCAGGGAAAATAGCTGAGGTCGTGGAGCTCTAGCGGAGCCATTCTAGGGCCCAGGCCTCCCTGCTGTACGAGGCAAACAGGTGATCCATATGCCGCCATCCGTAGACTCTGGACGGCTGGGGCCCTGGATGCCCGGATTTCGGCCTCGTCTACCGAGAAGTGACGCAGATGCAGTGTGCCACCGGAGGCTGTGGAACAGCAGAGGGCAAAATCTTGAAAATGGGGGCTTCAGTTGATTTGCCTGTGCTCTCCTTTGGCTGAGTGACATCGTGTGTTTCCTAGCAGGTGAAGGCATTCGTGGAGAGAGGCGGTTTCCATGCGTGCAGGCAAAGTGTGTGCTGAGATGATGAGTTGCTGGAGACCAGGGTGGACTCTTCAGACCCAGAATAGGCCTCTGGCAGGTATGTGTCAATGTTTTCTGCCCATGGCACTCAGCCGGTTATTTGCACAGAATGTTAGCAGCGGAATTAGTAGTCTCCGGAGAGGCTGCCACTTGTCAGCGAGCTTCACCTGGCCAGGTCCCACGGTGATGTCAAGCTTCACCTGGCCAGGTCCGCCCGTGATGTAGCTCCCCAATCAATCACTACTCTCTAGACCTTCCAGATAGACTAGCAGAACTTCTCTCCCCTCAAGGGCAAGCAGTAGAGCCAGAGGCCTTCCCCCTTTGCTCTTTGGTCTCTAGGCCCTCTGTCAGGCACTCCAAGGTGTGAAGTGACAAGGGGGAGAAGGAAGAGATTTCAGAGAACGAAGACAAGCAGAGAGAGACAGAGAGAGGCAAATGATGCTGAGTGGGGATGCCTTGCCTACTGATATCCTCAGGCAAGTGGGAAAGAGGTACCTGGCGTGCTCTGCCAATGCCCTGAAGCAGTCCGCACCAGGGGCTCCCTTGTGCCTGCGTAGCCTTTCCCGGGGCGTGCTCAAATCCTGTGGCCACTAGGTGTCATAGGTCACAATGGAGGGCCCTGTGTCATCTGCCTGGCGGGCCGGATCTCTGCCATTGGCTCAGTCTTGTCACCAGGCCCATCACGAGCTCCGCCCACTCTTGCGGTGGGGGGACTGTCTCTATGGTGATGGCAAAGAAGCCTTAGCCCCGCCCACCTGGCCTTCACTTCACCTACCTGGCCCTCTGACCCTCACTCAGACCTCTGTGTTGATAAAAATCAATGTCCGCCAGTGCCCAGGTGTCAGCATCTGGGATAAAGGATTCGGGACCTTGCCTGGGGCAGAAGGCAGCCTAGGTCAGCGGGTAGCTGGAAGTCTAGTGACTTGGGACACTGCTGCCAGTGACAAATGGTGACTCCCACACTCACATATCCCCTGGTGGCAGAATGCTAGTGATGGGTGGAGAAACATCGCTCCGGAGCACACGTTTAATGGGGCACCAGCCAAAGCAAAGGCCAGGGCCAGTAGTGGACGTCGTGGAGCTGAATGGCGAGCCAGTGAAGGGCCCAAGGATCCCTCCTGTATGTGGCGAACAGGTCATCCGTGTCCCCACGTCCATCAAGCATTGGACTGCTGGGGCCCAGGCTGCCAGGATCTCGGCCTTGCCTTCGGAGCCCGGCCACATAGGCAGCCTTGCACCGGAGGCGGGGACGTGTAGAGAGCAAAAATTTGGAAACTGGCCGTGTTTCCTCGATTTCCCTGGCATCGGCCTTTTTGAGCAGCTTGCTTTTTTCCTGGTAGGATAGGGCTCTGACGGAGAAAGGCAGGATTCCGTGTGCAGGAAAGGTGTGTGTTGAGAGGGTGACGACGTTGAGACCACGTTGGGATCTTTAGTCCCAGGAAAGGCCCCTGGCGGGTGTGGGTCAATGTTCTCTACCCATCCCCCTTGGCGGGGGGAGGTTTTCACCATACAAAGCAGCAGCGCAATTATTCGTCGCCGGAGAGGTTGCATCTGCCCACAAGCTCCACCTGGCCAGGGTCCGCCCCTACTGTATTGCGCATGTCAGTCAACAGAAGCTAAGACCTTCCAGAGAGACTACCTGCTATTCTGTCCCCACGGGGAAGCAGTACAGCCAGAAGCCTCCCCCGTTCCATCTCTAGGCTCTCTCTCAGGCCCCTCATACTTGTGATGTGTCTCAGGGGTAGAATGAAGAGATTCCTCTGAGTGAACACATACAGAGAGGCCAGAGATGCTGAGGAAGGGCGCCTTGCCTAGTGATATCCTAGCGTAAGTGGAAAAGAGGTACCTGCCTGCTGTCCCAGTGTGTCGAACGTGTTCACATCAGGGGTTGCCTACTGTGAAGTTATTCCCTGGGTGCCCTGGATTTTGTGGCCAAAGACGCAAGGGGCCGTTGTCTGTCCATGGGTAAAATGGAGGGCTCTGCGGAACTGGCCGGTTAGGCTGGACCTCTCCTATTGGCTGAGTGTTTGTGACTCGTCCCCGTCCGAAGTTTCGCCCAGCCTTCAGGTGGCTGTCACCATGGTGATTGGGAAAGAAGCCTTAGGCCCCACACTCAGCCTTCACCTGGCCTACCTGGCCTCTTTCCCCTCATCTAGACCGCTGTGTGGATGAAAGAAAGGATGTCGGCCAGTGAGCACGTGTCCTGATTTCCTTGGAAGGATTAGGTTCCTTGCCTGGGCAGAAGACAGCCAAGGTCAGCCTGAGCCTAGACACCTAGTGACCTGTGACACTGCAGCCAGTGACAGATGTTGATGTCCACGCTCAGGTATCCGCAGGTGGCGGATTCAGTGTGGTGGGAAGAGAAGTGGAAGTAGAGATGACACACTCACGAGGGCACGGGCCAAAGGTCAGGGAAAATAGCTGAGGTCATGGAGCTCTAGCGGAGCCAGTCTAGGGCCCAGGCCTCCCTGCTGTACGAGGCAAAGAGGTGATCCATATGCCGCCATCCCTAGACTCTGGACGGCTGGGGCCCTGGATGCCCGGATTTCGGCCTCGTCTACCGAGAAGTGACGCAGATGCAGTGTGCCACCGGAGGCTGTGGAACAGCAGAGGGCAAAATCTTGAAAATGGGGGCTTCAGTTGATTTGCCTGTGCTCTCCTTTGGCTGAGTGACATCGTGTGTTTCCTAGCAGGTGAAGGCATTCGTGGAGAGAGGCGGTTTCCATGCGTGCAGGCAAAGTGTGTGCTGAGATGATGAGTTGCTGGAGACCAGGGTGGACTCTTCAGACCCAGAAGAGGCCTCTGGCAGGTATGTGTCAATGTTTTCTGCCCATGGCACTCAGCCGGTTATTTGCACAGAATGTGATCAGCGGAATTAGTAGTCTCCGGAGAGGCTGCCACTTGTCAGCGAGCTTCACCTGGCCAGGTCCCACGGTGATGTCAAGCTTCACCTGGCCAGGTCCGCCCGTGATGTAGCTCCCCAATCAATCACTACTCTCTAGACCTTCCAGATAGACTAGCAGAACTTCTCTCCCCTCAAGGGCTAGCAGTAAGCCAGAGGCCTTCCCCCTTTGCTCTTTGGTCTCTAGGCCCTCTGTCAGGCACTCCAAGGTGTGAAGTGACAAGGGGGAGAAGGAAGAGATTTCAGAGAACGAACACAAGCAGAGAGAGACAGAGAGAGGCAAGAGATGCTGAGTGCGGATGCCTTGCCTACTGATATCCTCAGGCAAGTGGGAAAGAGGTACCTGGCGTGCTCTGCCAATGCCCTGAAGCAGTCCGCACCAGGGGCTCCCTTGTGCCTGCGTAGCCTTTCCCGGGGTGTGCTCAAATCCTGTGGCCTCTAGGTGTCATAGGTCACAATGGAGGGCCCTGTGTCATCTGCCTGGCGGGCCGGATCTCTGCCATTGGCTGAGTCTTGTCACCAGGCCCATCACAAGCTCCGCCCACTCTTGCGGGGGGGACTGTCTCTATGGTGATGGCAAAGAAGCCTTAGCCCCGCCCACCTGGCCTTCACTTCACCTACCTGGCCCTCTGACCCTCACTCAGACCTCTGGGTTGATAAAAATCAATGTCCGCCAGTGCCCAGATGTCAGCATTTGGGATAAAGGATTCCGGACCTTGCCTTGGAAAGAAGGCAGCCTAGGTCAGCGGGTAGCTGGAAGTCTAGTGACTTGTGACACTGCTGCCAGTGACAAATGGTGACTCCCACACTCACATATCCCCTGGTGGCAGAATGCTAGTGATGGGTGGAGAAACATCGCTCCGGAGCACACGTTTAATGGGGCACCAGCCAAAGCAAAGGCCAGGGCCAGTAGTGGACGTCGTGGAGCTGAATGGCGAGCCAGTGAAGGGCCCAAGGATCCCTCCTGTATGTGGCGAACAGGTCATCCGTGTCCCCACGTCCATGAACCATTGCACTGCTGGGGCCCAGGCTGCCAGGATTTCGGCCTTGCCTTCGGAGCCCGGCCACATAGGCAGCCTTGCACCGGAGGCGGGGACGTGTAGAGAGCAAAAATTTGGAAACTGGCCGTGTTTCCTCAATTTCCCTGGCATCGGCCTTTTTGAGCGGCTTGCTTTTTTTCCTGGTAGGATAGGGCCCTGACGGAGAAAGGCAGGATTCCGTGTGCAGGAAAGGTGTGTGTTGAGAGGGTGACGACGTTGAGACCACGTTGGGATCTTTAGTCCCAGGAAAGGCCCCTGGCGGGTGTGGGTCAATGTTCTCTACCCATCCCCCTTGGCGGGGGGAGGTTTTCACCATAGAAACCAGCAGCACAATTATTCGTCGCCGGAGAGGTTGCATCTGCCCACAAGCTCCACCTGGCCAGGGTCCGCCCCTACTGAATTGCGCATGTCAGTCAACAGAAGCTAAGACCTTCCAGAGAGACTACCTGCTATTCTGTCCCCACGGGGAAGCAGTACAGCCAGAAGCCTCCCCCGTTCCATCTCTAGGCTCTCTCTCAGGCCCCTCATACTTGTGATGTGTCTCAGGGGTAGAATGAAGAGATTCCTCTGAGTGAACACATACAGAGAGGCCAGAGATGCTGAGGAAGGGCGCCTTGCCTAGTGATATCCTAGCGTAAGTGGAAAAGAGGTACCTGCCTGCTGTCCCAGTGTGTCGAACCTGTTGACATCAGGGGTTGCCTACTGTGAAGTTATTCCCTGGGTGCCCTGGATTTTGTGGCCAAAGACGCAAGGGGCCGTTGTCTGTCCATGGGTAAAATGGAGGGCTCTGCGGAACTGGCCGGTTAGGCTGGACCTCTCCTATTGGCTGAGTGTTTGTGACTCGTCCCCGTCAGAAGTTCCGCCCAGCCTTCCGGTGGCTGTCACCATGGTGATTGGGAAAGAAGCCTTAGGCCCCACACTCAGCCTTCACCTGGCCTACCTGGCCTCTTTCCCCTCATCTAGACCGCTGTGTGGATGAAAGAAAGGATGTCGGCCAGTGAGCACGTGTCCTGATTTCCTTGGAAGGATTAGGCTCCTTGCCTGGGCAGAAGACAGCCAAGGTCAGCCTGAGCCTAGACACCTAGTGACCTGTGACACTGCAGCCAGTGACAGATGTTGATGTCCACGCTCAGGTATCCGCAGGTGGCGGATTCAGTGTGGTGGGAAGAGAAGTGGAAGTAGAGATGACACACTCACGAGGGCACGGGCCAAAGGTCAGGGAAAATAGCTGAGGTCGTGGAGCTCTAGCGGAGCCAGTCTAGGGCCCAGGCCTCCCTGCTGTACGAGGCAAACAGGTGATCCATATGCCGCCATCCGTAGACTCTGGACGGCTGGGGCCCTGGATGCCCGGATTTCGGCCTCGTCTACCGAGAAGTGACGCAGACGCAGTGTGCCGCCGGAGGCTGTGGAACAGCAGAGGGCAAAATCTTGAAAATGGGGGCTTCAGTTGACTTTGCCTGTGCTCTTCTTTGGCTGAGTGACATCGTGTGTTTCCTAGCAGGTGAAGGCATTCGTGGAGAGAGGCGGTTTCCATGCGTGCAGGCAAAGTGTGTGCTGAGATGATGAGTTGCTGGAGACCAGGGTGGACTCTTCAGACCCAGAATAGGCCTCTGGCAGGTATGTGTCAATGTTTTCTGCCCATGGCACTCAGCCGGTTATTTGCATAGAATGTTAGCAGCGGAATTAGTAGTCTCCGGAGAGGCTGCCACTTGTCAGCGAGCTTCACCTGGCCAGGTCCCACGGTGATGTCAAGCTTCACCTGGCCAGGTCCGCCCGTGATGTAGCTCCCCAATCAATCACTACTCTCTAGACCTTCCAGATAGACTACCAGAACTTCTCTCCCCTCAAGGGCAAGCAGGAGAGCCAGAGGCCTTCCCCCTTTGCTCTTTGGTCTCTAGGCCCTCTGTCAGGCACTCCAAGGTGTGAAGTGACAAGGGGGAGAAGGAAGAGATTTCAGAGAACGAAGACAAGCAGAGAGAGACAGAGAGAGGCAAATGATGCTGAGTGGGGATGCCTTGCCTACTGACATCCTCAGGCAAGTGGGAAAGAGGTACCTGGCGTGCTCTGCCAATGCCCTGAAGCAGTCCGCACCAGGGGCTCCCTTGTGCCTGCGTAGCCTTTCCCGGGGCGTGCTCAAATCCTGTGGCCACTAGGTGTCATAGGTCACAATGGAGGGCCCTGTGTCATCTGCCTGGCGGGCCGGATCTCTGCCATTGGCTCAGTCTTGTCACCAGGCCCATCACGAGCTCCGCCCACTCTTGCGGTGGGGGGACTGTCTCTATGGTGATGGCAAAGAAGCCTTAGCCCCGCCCACCTGGCCTTCACTTCACCTACCTGGCCCTCTGACCCTCACTCAGACCTCTGGGTTGATAAAAATCAATGTCCGCCAGTGCCCAGGTGTCAGCATCTGGGATAAAGGATTCGGGACCTTGCCTGGGAAAGAAGGCAGCCTAGGTCAGCGGGTAGCTGGAAGTCTAGTGACTTGGGACACTGCTGCCAGTGACAAATGGTGACTCCCACACTCACATATCCCCTGGTGGCAGAATGCTAGTGATGGGTGGAGAAACATCGCTCCGGAGCACACGTTTAATGGGGCACCAGCCAAAGCAAAGGCCAGGGCCAGTAGTGGACGTCGTGGAGCTGAATGGCGAGCCAGTGAAGGGCCCAAGGATCCCTCCTGTATGTGGCGAACAGGTCATCCGTGTCCCCACGTCCATCAAGCATTGGACTGCTGGGGCCCAGGCTGCCAGGATTTCGGCCTTGCCTTAGGAGCCCGGCCACATAGGCAGCCTTGCACCGGAGGCGGGGACGTGTAGAGAGCAAAAATTTGGAAACTGGCCGTGTTTCCTCGATTTCCCTGGCATCGGCCTTTTTGAGCGGCTTGCTTTTTTTCCTGGTAGGATAGGGCCGTGACGGAGAAAGGCAGGATTACGTGTGCAGGAAAGGTGTGTGTTGAGAGGGTGACGACGTTGAGACCACGTTGGGATCTTTAGTCCCAGGAAAGGCCCCTGGCGGGTGTGGGTCAATGTTCTCTACCCATCCCCCTTGACGGGGGGAGGTTTTTACCATACAAAGCAGCAGCGCAATTATTCGTTGCCGGAGAGGTTCCATCTGCCCACAAGCTCCACCTGGCCAGGGTCCGCCCCTACTGTATTGCGCATGTCAGTCAACAGAAGCTAAGACCTTCCAGAGAGACTACCTGCTGTTCTCTACCCACGGGGAAGCAGTACAGCCAGAAGCCCCCCCGTTCCATCTCTAGGCTCTCTCTCAGGCCCCTCATACTTGTGATGTGTCTCAGGGGTAGAATGAAGAGATTCCTCTGAGTGAACACATACAGAGAGGCCAGAGATGCTGAGGAAGGGCGCCTTGCCTAGTGATATCCTAGCGCAAGTGGAAAAGAGGTACCTGCCTGCTGTCCCAGTGTGTCGAACGTGTTGACATCAGGGGTTGCCTACTGTGAAGTTATTCCCTGGGTGCCCTGGATTTTGTGGCCAAAGACGCAAGGGGCCGTTGTCTGTCCATGGGTAAAATGGAGGGCTCTGCGGAACTGGCCGGTTAGGCTGGACCTCTCCTATTGGCTGAGTGTTTGTGACTCGTCCCCGTCAGAAGTTCCGCCCAGCCTTCCGGTGGCTGTCACCATGGTGATTGGGAAAGAAGCCTTAGGCCCCACACTCAGCCTTCACCTGGCCTACCTGGCCTCTTTCCCCTCATCTAGACCGCTGTGTGGATGAAGGAAAGGATGTCGGCCAGTGAGCACGTGTCCTGATTTCCTTGGAAGGATTAGGCTCCTTGCCTGGGCAGAAGACAGCCAAGGTCAGCCTGAGCCTAGACACCTAGTGACCTGTGACACTGCAGCCAGTGACAGATGTTGATGTCCACGCTCAGGTATCCGCAGGTGGCGGATTCAGTGTGGTGGGAAGAGAAGTGGAAGTAGAGATGACACACTCACGAGGGCACGGGCCAAAGGTCAGGGAAAATAGCTGAGGTCGTGGAGCTCTAGCGGAGCCAGTCTAGGGCCCAGGCCTCCCTGCTGTACGAGGCAAAGAGGTGATCCATATGCCGCCATCCGTAGACTCTGGACGGCTGGGGCCCTGGATGCCCGGATTTCGGCCTCGTCTACCGAGAAGTGACGCAGATGCAGTGTGCCACCGGAGGCTGTGGAACAGCAGAGGGCAAAATCTTGAAAATGGGGGCTTCAGTTGATTTGCCTGTGCTCTTCTTTGGCTGAGTGACATCGTGTGTTTCCTAGCAGGTGAAGGCATTCGTGGAGAGAGGCGGTTTCCATGCGTGCAGGCAAAGTGTGTGCTGAGATGATGAGTTGCTGGAGACCAGGGTGGACTCTTCAGACCCAGAATAGGCCTCTGGCAGGTATGTGTCAATGTTTTCTGCCCATGGCACTCAGCCGGTTATTTGCATAGAATGTGATCAGCGGAATTAGTAGTCTCCGGAGAGGCTGCCACTTGTCAGCGAGCTTCACCTGGCCAGGTCCCACGGTGATGTCAAGCTTCACCTGGCCAGGTCCGCCCGTGATGTAGCTCCCCAATCAATCACTACTCTCTAGACCTTCCAGATAGACTAGCAGAACTTCTCTCCCCTCAAGGGCAAGCAGGAGAGCCAGAGGCCTTCCCCCTTTGCTCTTTGGTCTCTAGGCCCTCTGTCAGGCACTCCAAGGTGTGAAGTGACAAGGGGGAGAAGGAAGAGATTTCAGAGAACGAAGACAAGCAGAGAGAGACAGAGAGAGGCAAATGATGCTGAGTGGGGATGCCTTGCCTACTGATATCCTCAGGCAAGTGGGAAAGAGGTACCTGGCGTGCTCTGCCAATGCCCTGAAGCAGTCCGCACCAGGGGCTCCCTTGTGCCTGCGTAGCCTTTCCCGGGGCGTGCTCAAATCCTGTGGCCACTAGGTGTCATAGGTCACAATGGAGGGCCCTGTGTCATCTGCCTGGCGGGCCGGATCTCTGCCATTGGCTCAGTCTTGTCACCAGGCCCATCACGAGCTCCGCCCACTCTTGCGGTGGGGGGACTGTCTCTATGGTGATGGCAAAGAAGCCTTAGCCCCGCCCACCTGGCCTTTACTTCACCTACCTGGCCCTCTGACCCTCACTCAGACCACTGTGTTGATAAAAATCAATGTCCGCCAGTGCCCAGGTGTCAGCATCTGGGATAAAGGATTCGCAACCTTGCCTGGGAAAGAAGGCAGCCTAGGTCAGCGGGTAGCTGGAAGTCTAGTGACTTGTGACACTGCTGCCAGTGACAAATGGTGACTCCCACACTCACATATTCCCTGGTGGCAGAATGCTAGTGATGGGTGGAGAAACATCGCTCCGGAGCACACGTTTAATGGGGCACCAGCCAAAGCAAAGGCCAGGGCCAGTAGTGGACGTCGTGGAGCTGAATGGCGAGCCAGTGAAGGGCCCAAGGATCCCTCCTGTATGTGGCGAACAGGTCATCCGTGTCCCCACGTCCATCAAGCATTGGACTGCTGGGGCCCAGGCTGCCAGGATTTCGGCCTTGCCTTCGGAGCCCACCCACATAGGCAGCCTTGCACCGGAGGCGGGGACGTGTAGAGAGCAAAAATTTGGAAACTGGCAGTGTTTCCTCGATTTCCCTGGCATCGGCCTTTTTGAGCGGCTTGCTTTTTTTCCTGGTAGGATAGGGCCGTGACGGAGAAAGGCAGGATTAGGTGTGCAGGAAAGGTGTGTGTTGAGAGGGTGACGACGTTGAGACCACGTTGGGATCTTTAGTCCCAGGAAAGGCCCCTGGCGGGTGTGGGTCAATGTTCTCTACCCATCCCCCTTGGCGGGGGGAGGTTTTCACCATACAAAGCAGCAGCGCAAGTATTCGTCGCCGGAGAGGTTGCATCTGCCCACAAGCTCCACCTGGCCAGGGCCCGCCCCTACTGTATTGCACGTGTCAGTCAACAGAAGCTAAGACCTTCCAGAGAGACTACCTGCTATTCTCTACCCACGGGGAAGCAGTACAGCCAGAAGCCTCCCCCGTTCCATCTCTAGGCTCTCTCTCAGGCCCCTCATACTTGTGATGTGTCTCAGGGGTAGAATGAAGAGATTCCTCTGAGTGAACACATACAGAGAGGCCAGAGATGCAGAGGAAGGGCGCCTTGCCTAGTGATATCCTAGCGTAAGTGGAAAAGAGGTACCTGCCTGCTGTCCCAGTGTGTCGAACCTGTTGACATCAGGGGTTGCCTACTGTGAAGTTATTCCCTGGATGTCCTCGATTTTGCGGCCAAAGACGCAAGGGGCCGTTGTCTGTCCATGGGTAAAATGGAGGGCTCTGCGGAACTGGCCGGTTAGGCTGGACCTCTCCTATTGGCTGAGTGTTTGTGACTCGTCCCCGTCAGAAGTTCCGCCCAGCCTTCCGGTGGCTGTCACCATGGTGATTGGGAAAGAAGCCTTAGGCCCCACCCTCAGCCTTCACCTGGCCTACCTGGCCTCTTTCCCCTCATCTAGACCGCTGTGTGGATGAAAGAAAGGATGTCGGCCAGTGAGCACGTGTCCTGATTTCCTTGGAAGGATTAGGCTCCTTGCCTGGGCAGAAGACAGCCAAGGTCAGCCTGAGCGTAGACACCTAGTGACCTGTGACACTGCAGCCAGTGACAGATGTTGATGTCCACGCTCAGGTATCCGCAGGTGGCGGATTCAGTGTGGTGGGAAGAGAAGTGGAAGTAGAGATGACACACTCACGAGGGCACGGGCCAAAGGTCAGGGAAAATAGCTGAGGTCGTGGAGCTCTAGCGGAGCCAGTCTAGGGCCCAGGCCTCCCTGCTGTACGAGGCAAAGAGGTGATCCATATGCCGCCATCCGTAGACTCTGGACGGCTGGGGCCCTGGATGCCCGGATTTCGGCCTCGTCTACCGAGAAGTGACGCAGATGCAGTGTGCCACCGGAGGCTGTGGAACAGCAGAGGGCAAAATCTTGAAAATGGGGGCTTCAGTTGATTTGCCTGTGCTCTTCTTTGGCTGAGTGACATCGTGTGTTTCCTAGCAGGTGAAGGCATTCGTGGAGAGAGGCGGTTTCCATGCGTGCAGGCAAAGTGTGTGCTGAGATGATGAGTTGCTGGAGACCAGGGTGGACTCTTCAGACCCAGAATAGGCCTCTGGCAGGTATGTGTCAATGTTTTCTGCCCATGGCACTCAGCCGGTTATTTGCATAGAATGTGATCAGCGGAATTAGTAGTCTCCGGAGAGGCTGCCACTTGTCAGCGAGCTTCACCTGGCCAGGTCCCACGGTGATGTCAAGCTTCACCTGGCCAGGTCCGCCCGTGATGTAGCTCCCCAATCAATCACTACTCTCTAGACCTTCCAGATAGACTAGCAGAACTTCTCTCCCCTCAAGGGCAAGCAGGAGAGCCAGAGGCCTTCCCCCTTTGCTCTTTGGTCTCTAGGCCCTCTGTCAGGCACTCCAAGGTGTGAAGTGACAAGGGGGAGAAGGAAGAGATTTCAGAGAACGAAGACAAGCAGAGAGAGACAGAGAGAGGCAAATGATGCTGAGTGGGGATGCCTTGCCTACTGATATCCTCAGGCAAGTGGGAAAGAGGTACCTGGCGTGCTCTGCCAATGCCCTGAAGCAGTCCGCACCAGGGGCTCCCTTGTGCCTGCGTAGCCTTTCCCGGGGCGTGCTCAAATCCTGTGGCCACTAGGTGTCATAGGTCACAATGGAGGGCCCTGTGTCATCTGCCTGGCGGGCCGGATCTCTGCCATTGGCTCAGTCTTGTCACCAGGCCCATCACGAGCTCCGCCCACTCTTGCGGTGGGGGGACTGTCTCTATGGTGATGGCAAAGAAGCCTTAGCCCCGCCCACCTGGCCTTTACTTCACCTACCTGGCCCTCTGACCCTCACTCAGACCACTGTGTTGATAAAAATCAATGTCCGCGAGTGCCCAGGTGTCAGCATCTGGGATAAAGGATTCGCAACCTTGCCTGGGAAAGAAGGCAGCCTAGGTCAGCGGGTAGCTGGAAGTCTAGTGACTTGTGACACTGCTGCCAGTGACAAATGGTGACTCCCACACTCACATATTCCCTGGTGGCAGAATGCTAGTGATGGGTGGAGAAACATCGCTCCGGAGCACACGTTTAATGGGGCACCAGCCAAAGCAAAGGCCAGGGCCAGTAGTGGACGTCGTGGAGCTGAATGGCGAGCCAGTGAAGGGCCCAAGGATCCCTCCTGTATGTGGCGAACAGGTCATCCGTGTCCCCACGTCCATCAAGCATTGGACTGCTGGGGCCCAGGCTGCCAGGATTTCGGCCTTGCCTTCGGAGCCCACCCACATAGGCAGCCTTGCACCGGAGGCGGGGACGTGTAGAGAGCAAAAATTTGGAAACTGGCAGTGTTTCCTCGATTTCCCTGGCATCGGCCTTTTTGAGCGGCTTGCTTTTTTTCCTGGTAGGATAGGGCCGTGACGGAGAAAGGCAGGATTAGGTGTGCAGGAAAGGTGTGTGTTGAGAGGGTGACGACGTTGAGACCACGTTGGGATCTTTAGTCCCAGGAAAGGCCCCTGGCGGGTGTGGGTCAATGTTCTCTACCCATCCCCCTTGGCGGGGGGAGGTTTTCACCATACAAAGCAGCAGCGCAAGTATTCGTCGCCGGAGAGGTTGCATCTGCCCACAAGCTCCACCTGGCCAGGGCCCGCCCCTACTGTATTGCACGTGTCAGTCAACAGAAGCTAAGACCTTCCAGAGAGACTACCTGCTATTCTCTACCCACGGGGAAGCAGTACAGCCAGAAGCCTCCCCCGTTCCATCTCTAGGCTCTCTCTCAGGCCCCTCATACTTGTGATGTGTCTCAGGGGTAGAATGAAGAGATTCCTCTGAGTGAACACATACAGAGAGGCCAGAGATGCAGAGGAAGGGCGCCTTGCCTAGTGATATCCTAGCGTAAGTGGAAAAGAGGTACCTGCCTGCTGTCCCAGTGTGTCGAACCTGTTGACATCAGGGGTTGCCTACTGTGAAGTTATTCCCTGGATGTCCTCGATTTTGCGGCCAAAGACGCAAGGGGCCGTTGTCTGTCCATGGGTAAAATGGAGGGCTCTGCGGAACTGGCCGGTTAGGCTGGACCTCTCCTATTGGCTGAGTGTTTGTGACTCGTCCCCGTCAGAAGTTCCGCCCAGCCTTCCGGTGGCTGTCACCATGGTGATTGGGAAAGAAGCCTTAGGCCCCACCCTCAGCCTTCACCTGGCCTACCTGGCCTCTTTCCCCTCATCTAGACCGCTGTGTGGATGAAAGAAAGGATGTCGGCCAGTGAGCACGTGTCCTGATTTCCTTGGAAGGATTAGGCTCCTTGCCTGGGCAGAAGACAGCCAAGGTCAGCCTGAGCGTAGACACCTAGTGACCTGTGACACTGCAGCCAGTGACAGATGTTGATGTCCACGCTCAGGTATCCGCAGGTGGCGGATTCAGTGTGGTGGGAAGAGAAGTGGAAGTAGAGATGACACACTCACGAGGGCACGGGCCAAAGGTCAGGGAAAATAGCTGAGGTCGTGGAGCTCTAGCGGAGCCATTCTAGTGCCCAGGCCTCCCTGCTGTACGAGGCAAAGAGGTGATCCATATGCCGCCATCCGTAGACTCTGGACGGCTGGGGCCCTGGATGCCCGGATTTCGGCCTCGTCTACCGAGAAGTGACGCAGATGCAGTGTGCCGCCGGAGGCTGTGGAACAGCAGAGGGCAAAATCTTGAAAATGGGGGCTTCAGTTGACTTTGCCTGTGCTCTTCTTTGGCTGAGTGACATCGTGTGTTTCCTAGCAGGTGAAGGCATTCGTGGAGAGAGGCGGTTTCCATGCGTGCAGGCAAAGTGTGTGCTGAGATGATGAGTTGCTGGAGACCAGGGTGGACTCTTCAGACCCAGAATAGGCCTCTGGCAGGTACGTGTCAATGTTTTCTGCCCATGGCACTCAGCCGGTTATTGGCACAGAATGTTAGCAGCGGAATTAGTAGTCTCCGGAGAGGCTGCCACTTGTCAGCGAGCTTCACCTGGCCAGGTCCCACGGTGATGTCAAGCTTCACCTGGCCAGGTCCGCCCGTGATGTAGCTCCCCAATCAATCACTACTCTCTAGACCTTCCAGATAGACTAGCAGAACTTCTCTCCCCTCAAGGGCAAGCAGTAGAGCCAGAGGCCTTCCCCCTTTGCTCTTTGGTCTCTAGGCCCTCTGTCAGGCACTCCAAGGTGTGAAGTGACAAGGGGGAGAAGGAAGAGATTTCAGAGAACGAAGACAAGCAGAGAGAGACAGAGAGAGGCAAATGATGCTGAGTGGGGATGCCTTGCCTACTGATATCCTCAGGCAAGTGGGAAAGAGGTACCTGGCGTGCTCTGCCAATGCCCTGAAGCAGTCCGCACCAGGGGCTCCCTTGTGCCTGCGTAGCCTTTCCCGGGGCGTGCTCAAATCCTGTGGCCACTAGGTGTCATAGGTCACAATGGAGGGCCCTGTGTCATCTGCCTGGCGGGCCGGATCTCTGCCATTGGCTCAGTCTTGTCACCAGGCCCATCACGAGCTCCGCCCACTCTTGCGGTGGGGGGACTGTCTCTATGGTGATGGCAAAGAAGCCTTAGCCCCGCCCACCTGGCCTTCACTTCACCTACCTGGCCCTCTGACCCTCACTCAGACCTCTGTGTTGATAAAAATCAATGTCCGCCAGTGCCCAGGTGTCAGCATCTGGGATAAAGGATTCGGGACCTTGCCTGGGGCAGAAGGCAGCCTAGGTCAGTGGGTACCTGGAAGTCTACTGCCTCGTGACACTGCTGCCAGTGACAAATGGTGACTCCCACACTCACATATCGCCTGGTGGCAGAATGATAGTGATGGGCGGAGAAACATGGCTCCGGAGCACACGTTCCGTGGGGCACCAGCCAAAGCAAAGGCCAGGGCCGGTAGTGGACGTCGTGGAGCTGAATGGCGAGCCAGTGAAGGGCCCAAGGGTCCCTCCTGTATGTGGCGAACAGGTCATCCGTGTCCCCACGTCCATAAACCATGGGACTGCTGGGGCCCAGGCTGCCAGGATTTCGGCCTTGCCTTCGGAGCCCGGCCACATACGCGGCCTTGCAGCGGAGGCGGGGACATGTAGACAGCCAAAATTTGGAAAATGGCAGTGTTTCCTCGATTTCCCTGGCATCGGCCTTTTAGAGCGGCTTGCTTTTTCTCCTCGTAGGAGAGGGCCCTGACGGAGAAAGGCAGGATTACGTGTGCAGGAAAGGTGTGTGCTGAGAGGGTGACGACGTTGAGACCATGTTGGGATCTTTAGTCCCAGGAGAGGCCCCTGGCGGGTGTGGGTCAGTGTTCTCTACCCATCCCACTTGGCGGGGGGAGGTTTTCACCATACAAAGCAGCAGCGGAATTATTCGTCGCCGGAGGGGTTGCATCTGCCCACAAGCTCCGCCTGGCCAGGGTCCGCCCCTACTGTATTGTCCATGTCAATCAACAGAAGCTAAGACCTTCCAGAGAGACTACCTGCTCTTCTCTACCCACGGGGAAGCAGTATAGCCAGAAGCCTCCCCCGTTCCATGTCTAGGCTCTCTCTCAGGCCCCTCATACTTGTGATGTGTCTCAGGGGTAGAAGGAAGAGATTTCTCCGAATGAACACATACACAGAGGGGCCATAGATGCTGAGGAAGGGCGCCTTGCCTACTGATATCCTAGCGTAAGTGGAAAAGTGGTACCTGCCTGCTGGCCCCGTGTGTCGAACGTGTCCACATCAGGGGCTGCCTACTGTGAGGTGATTCCCTGGGTGCCCTGGATTTTGTGGCCCAAAAGAGAAGGGGCCGTCGTGTGTCCATGGGTAAAATGGAGGGCACTGCGGAAGTGGCCGCTTAGGCTGGACCTCTCCTATTGGCTCGGTGTTTGTGACCCGTCCCCGTCAGAAGTTCCGGCCAGCCTTGCGGTGGCTGTCTCCATGGTGATTGGGAAAGAAGCCTTAGGCCCCGCACTCAGCCGTCACCTGGCCTACCTGGCCTCTTTAGCCTCATCTAGACCGCTGTGTGGATGAAAGAATGAATGTCGGCCAATGACCACATGTCCTCGTTGCCTTTGAAGGATTAGGCTCCTTGCCTGGGCAGAAGACAGCCAAGGTCAGCCTGAGCCTAGACACCTAGTGACCTGTGACACTGCAGGCAGTGACAGATGTTGATTTTCATGCTCATGTATCCGCAGGTGGCGGATTCAGAGTGGTCGGAGAAGAAGTGTAACTAGGGATGACACAGACACGAGGGCACGGGCCAAAGGTCAGGGAAAATAGCTGAGATCGTGGAGCTCTAGCGGAGCCAGTGTAGGGCCCAGGCCTCCCTCCTGTACGTGGCAAAGAGGTGATCCATATGCCGCCATGCGCAGACTCTGGACTGCTGGGGCCCTGGATGCCCGGATTTCGGCCTCGTCTACCGAGAAGTGACGCAGATGCAGTGTGCCACCGGAGGCTGTGGAACAGCAGAGGGCAAAATCTTGAAAATGGGGGCTTCAGTTGATTTGCCTGTGCTCTTCTTTGGCTGAGTGACATCGTGTGTTTCCTAGCAGGTGAAGGCATTCGTGGAGAGAGGCGGTTTCCATGCGTGCAGGCAAAGTGTGTGCTGAGATGATGAGTTGCTGGAGACCAGGGTGGACTCTTCAGACCCAGAATAGGCCTCTGGCAGGTATGTGTCAATGTTTTCTGCCCATGGCACTCAGCCGGTTATTTGCATAGAATGTGATCAGCGGAATTAGTAGTCTCCGGAGAGGCTGCCACTTGTCAGCGAGCTTCACCTGGCCAGGTCCCACGGTGATGTCAAGCTTCACCTGGCCAGGTCCGCCCGTGATGTAGCTCCCCAATCAATCACTACTCTCTAGACCTTCCAGATAGACTAGCAGAACTTCTCTCCCCTCAAGGGCAAGCAGGAGAGCCAGAGGCCTTCCCCCTTTGCTCTTTGGTCTCTAGGCCCTCTGTCAGGCACTCCAAGGTGTGAAGTGACAAGGGGGAGAAGGAAGAGATTTCAGAGAACGAAGACAAGCAGAGAGAGACAGAGAGAGGCAAATGATGCTGAGTGGGGATGCCTTGCCTACTGATATCCTCAGGCAAGTGGGAAAGAGGTACCTGGCGTGCTCTGCCAATGCCCTGAAGCAGTCCGCACCAGGGGCTCCCTTGTGCCTGCGTAGCCTTTCCCGGGGCGTGCTCAAATCCTGTGGCCACTAGGTGTCATAGGTCACAATGGAGGGCCCTGTGTCATCTGCCTGGCGGGCCGGATCTCTGCCATTGGCTCAGTCTTGTCACCAGGCCCATCACGAGCTCCGCCCACTCTTGCGGTGGGGGGACTGTCTCTATGGTGATGGCAAAGAAGTCTTAGCCCCGCCCACCTGGCCTTTACTTCACCTACCTGGCCCTCTGACCCTCACTCAGACCACTGTGTTGATAAAAATCAATGTCCGCGAGTGCCCAGGTGTCAGCATCTGGGATAAAGGATTCGCAACCTTGCCTGGGAAAGAAGGCAGCCTAGGTCAGCGGGTAGCTGGAAGTCTAGTGACTTGTGACACTGCTGCCAGTGACAAATGGTGACTCCCACACTCACATATTCCCTGGTGGCAGAATGCTAGTGATGGGTGGAGAAACATCGCTCCGGAGCACACGTTTAATGGGGCACCAGCCAAAGCAAAGGCCAGGGCCAGTAGTGGACGTCGTGGAGCTGAATGGCGAGCCAGTGAAGGGCCCAAGGATCCCTCCTGTATGTGGCGAACAGGTCATCCGTGTCCCCACGTCCATCAAGCATTGGACTGCTGGGGCCCAGGCTGCCAGGATTTCGGCCTTGCCTTCGGAGCCCACCCACATAGGCAGCCTTGCACCGGAGGCGGGGACGTGTAGAGAGCAAAAATTTGGAAACTGGCAGTGTTTCCTCGATTTCCCTGGCATCGGCCTTTTTGAGCGGCTTGCTTTTTTTCCTGGTAGGATAGGGCCGTGACGGAGAAAGGCAGGATTAGGTGTGCAGGAAAGGTGTGTGTTGAGAGGGTGACGACGTTGAGACCACGTTGGGATCTTTAGTCCCAGGAAAGGCCCCTGGCGGGTGTGGGTCAATGTTCTCTACCCATCCCCCTTGGCGGGGGGAGGTTTTCACCATACAAAGCAGCAGCGCAAGTATTCGTCGCCGGAGAGGTTGCATCTGCCCACAAGCTCCACCTGGCCAGGGCCCGCCCCTACTGTATTGCACGTGTCAGTCAACAGAAGCTAAGACCTTCCAGAGAGACTACCTGCTATTCTCTACCCACGGGGAAGCAGTACAGCCAGAAGCCTCCCCCGTTCCATCTCTAGGCTCTCTCTCAGGCCCCTCATACTTGTGATGTGTCTCAGGGGTAGAATGAAGAGATTCCTCTGAGTGAACACATACAGAGAGGCCAGAGATGCAGAGGAAGGGCGCCTTGCCTAGTGATATCCTAGCGTAAGTGGAAAAGAGGTACCTGCCTGCTGTCCCAGTGTGTCGAACCTGTTGACATCAGGGGTTGCCTACTGTGAAGTTATTCCCTGGATGTCCTCGATTTTGCGGCCAAAGACGCAAGGGGCCGTTGTCTGTCCATGGGTAAAATGGAGGGCTCTGCGGAACTGGCCGGTTAGGCTGGACCTCTCCTATTGGCTGAGTGTTTGTGACTCGTCCCCGTCAGAAGTTCCGCCCAGCCTTCCGGTGGCTGTCACCATGGTGATTGGGAAAGAAGCCTTAGGCCCCACCCTCAGCCTTCACCTGGCCTACCTGGCCTCTTTCCCCTCATCTAGACCGCTGTGTGGATGAAAGAAAGGATGTCGGCCAGTGAGCACGTGTCCTGATTTCCTTGGAAGGATTAGGCTCCTTGCCTGGGCAGAAGACAGCCAAGGTCAGCCTGAGCGTAGACACCTAGTGACCTGTGACACTGCAGCCAGTGACAGATGTTGATGTCCACGCTCAGGTATCCGCAGGTGGCGGATTCAGTGTGGTGGGAAGAGAAGTGGAAGTAGAGATGACACACTCACGAGGGCACGGGCCAAAGGTCAGGGAAAATAGCTGAGGTCGTGGAGCTCTAGCGGAGCCATTCTAGTGCCCAGGCCTCCCTGCTGTACGAGGCAAAGAGGTGATCCATATGCCGCCATCCGTAGACTCTGGACGGCTGGGGCCCTGGATGCCCGGATTTCGGCCTCGTCTACCGAGAAGTGACGCAGATGCAGTGTGCCGCCGGAGGCTGTGGAACAGCAGAGGGCAAAATCTTGAAAATGGGGGCTTCAGTTGACTTTGCCTGTGCTCTTCTTTGGCTGAGTGACATCGTGTGTTTCCTAGCAGGTGAAGGCATTCGTGGAGAGAGGCGGTTTCCATGCGTGCAGGCAAAGTGTGTGCTGAGATGATGAGTTGCTGGAGACCAGGGTGGACTCTTCAGACCCAGAATAGGCCTCTGGCAGGTACGTGTCAATGTTTTCTGCCCATGGCACTCAGCCGGTTATTGGCACAGAATGTTAGCAGCGGAATTAGTAGTCTCCGGAGAGGCTGCCACTTGTCAGCGAGCTTCACCTGGCCAGGTCCCACGGTGATGTCAAGCTTCACCTGGCCAGGTCCGCCCGTGATGTAGCTCCCCAATCAATCACTACTCTCTAGACCTTCCAGATAGACTAGCAGAACTTCTCTCCCCTCAAGGGCAAGCAGTAGAGCCAGAGGCCTTCCCCCTTTGCTCTTTGGTCTCTAGGCCCTCTGTCAGGCACTCCAAGGTGTGAAGTGACAAGGGGGAGAAGGAAGAGATTTCAGAGAACGAAGACAAGCAGAGAGAGACAGAGAGAGGCAAATGATGCTGAGTGGGGATGCCTTGCCTACTGATATCCTCAGGCAAGTGGGAAAGAGGTACCTGGCGTGCTCTGCCAATGCCCTGAAGCAGTCCGCACCAGGGGCTCCCTTGTGCCTGCGTAGCCTTTCCCGGGGCGTGCTCAAATCCTGTGGCCACTAGGTGTCATAGGTCACAATGGAGGGCCCTGTGTCATCTGCCTGGCGGGCCGGATCTCTGCCATTGGCTCAGTCTTGTCACCAGGCCCATCACGAGCTCCGCCCACTCTTGCGGTGGGGGGACTGTCTCTATGGTGATGGCAAAGAAGCCTTAGCCCCGCCCACCTGGCCTTCACTTCACCTACCTGGCCCTCTGACCCTCACTCAGACCTCTGTGTTGATAAAAATCAATGTCCGCCAGTGCCCAGGTGTCAGCATCTGGGATAAAGGATTCGGGACCTTGCCTGGGGCAGAAGGCAGCCTAGGTCAGTGGGTACCTGGAAGTCTACTGCCTCGTGACACTGCTGCCAGTGACAAATGGTGACTCCCACACTCACATATCGCCTGGTGGCAGAATGATAGTGATGGGCGGAGAAACATGGCTCCGGAGCACACGTTCCGTGGGGCACCAGCCAAAGCAAAGGCCAGGGCCGGTAGTGGACGTCGTGGAGCTGAATGGCGAGCCAGTGAAGGGCCCAAGGGTCCCTCCTGTATGTGGCGAACAGGTCATCCGTGTCCCCACGTCCATAAACCATGGGACTGCTGGGGCCCAGGCTGCCAGGATTTCGGCCTTGCCTTCGGAGCCCGGCCACATACGCGGCCTTGCAGCGGAGGCGGGGACATGTAGACAGCCAAAATTTGGAAAATGGCAGTGTTTCCTCGATTTCCCTGGCATCGGCCTTTTAGAGCGGCTTGCTTTTTCTCCTCGTAGGAGAGGGCCCTGACGGAGAAAGGCAGGATTACGTGTGCAGGAAAGGTGTGTGCTGAGAGGGTGACGACGTTGAGACCATGTTGGGATCTTTAGTCCCAGGAGAGGCCCCTGGCGGGTGTGGGTCAGTGTTCTCTACCCATCCCACTTGGCGGGGGGAGGTTTTCACCATACAAAGCAGCAGCGGAATTATTCGTCGCCGGAGGGGTTGCATCTGCCCACAAGCTCCGCCTGGCCAGGGTCCGCCCCTACTGTATTGTCCATGTCAATCAACAGAAGCTAAGACCTTCCAGAGAGACTACCTGCTCTTCTCTACCCACGGGGAAGCAGTATAGCCAGAAGCCTCCCCCGTTCCATGTCTAGGCTCTCTCTCAGGCCCCTCATACTTGTGATGTGTCTCAGGGGTAGAAGGAAGAGATTTCTCCGAATGAACACATACACAGAGGGGCCATAGATGCTGAGGAAGGGCGCCTTGCCTACTGATATCCTAGCGTAAGTGGAAAAGTGGTACCTGCCTGCTGGCCCCGTGTGTCGAACGTGTCCACATCAGGGGCTGCCTACTGTGAGGTGATTCCCTGGGTGCCCTGGATTTTGTGGCCCAAAAGAGAAGGGGCCGTCGTGTGTCCATGGGTAAAATGGAGGGCACTGCGGAAGTGGCCGCTTAGGCTGGACCTCTCCTATTGGCTCGGTGTTTGTGACCCGTCCCCGTCAGAAGTTCCGGCCAGCCTTGCGGTGGCTGTCTCCATGGTGATTGGGAAAGAAGCCTTAGGCCCCGCACTCAGCCGTCACCTGGCCTACCTGGCCTCTTTAGCCTCATCTAGACCGCTGTGTGGATGAAAGAATGAATGTCGGCCAATGACCACATGTCCTCGTTGCCTTTGAAGGATTAGGCTCCTTGCCTGGGCAGAAGACAGCCAAGGTCAGCCTGAGCCTAGACACCTAGTGACCTGTGACACTGCAGGCAGTGACAGATGTTGATTTTCATGCTCATGTATCCGCAGGTGGCGGATTCAGAGTGGTCGGAGAAGAAGTGTAACTAGGGATGACACAGACACGAGGGCACGGGCCAAAGGTCAGGGAAAATAGCTGAGATCGTGGAGCTCTAGCGGAGCCAGTGTAGGGCCCAGGCCTCCCTCCTGTACGTGGCAAAGAGGTGATCCATATGCCGCCATGCGCAGACTCTGGACTGCTGGGGCCCTGGACGCCCGGATTGCGGCCTTGTCTTCGGAGAAGTGACACACATGCACTGTGCCAGCGGAGGCTGTGGCCCAGCAGAGGGCAAAATCTTGAAAATGGGGGCTTCAGTTGACTTTGCCTGTGCTCTCCTTTGGCTGAGTGCCATCGTGTGTTTCCTAGCAGGAGAAGGCATTCGTGGAGAGAGGCGGATTCCATGTGTGCAGGCAAAGTGTGTGCTGAGATGATGAGTGGCTGGAGACCAGGGTGGACTCTTGAGACCCAGGATAGACCCCTGGCAGGTATGTGTCAATGTTTTCTGCCCATGGCACTCAGCCGGGTATTTGCATAGAATGTTCTCCGCGGAATTAGTAGTCTCCGGAGAGGCTGCTGCATGTCAGCAAGCTTCACCTGGCCAGGTCCGCCCGTGATGTAGCTCCCCAATCAATGGCTACTCTCTAGACCTTCCAGATAGACTAGCAGATCTTCTCTGCCCATGGGCAACCAGTAGAGCCAGAGGCCTTCCCCCTTTGCTCTTTCGTCTCTAGGCCCTCTGTCAGGCACTCCAAGGTGTGAAGTGACAAGGGGGAGAAGGAAGAGATTTCAGAGAACGAACACATCCAGAGAGAGACAGAGAGAGGCAAGAGATGCTGAGTGGGGATGCCTTGCGTAGTGATATCCTGAGGAAAGTGGGAAAGAGGTACCTGGCCTGCTGTGCCAATGCCCTGAAGCAGTCCGCACCAGGGGCTCCCTTGTGCCTGCGTAGCCTTTCCCAGGGTGTGCTCAAATCCTGTGGCCACTAGGTGTCATAGGTCACACTGGAGGGCCCTGTGTCATCTGCCTGGCGGGCCGGATCTCTGCCATTGGCTCAAGTCTTGTCAGCAGGCCCATCACAAGCTCCGGCCACTCTTGCGGGGGGGGACTGTCTCTATGGTGATGGCAAAGGAGTCTTAGCCCCGCCCACCTGGCCTTGACTTCACCTACATGGCCCGCTGACCCTCACTCAGACCTCTGTGTTGCTCCAAATGAATGTCCGCCAGTGCCCGGGTGTCAGCATCTGGGATAAAGGATTCGGGACCTTGCCTGGGGCAGAAGGCAGCCTAGGTCAGCGGGTACCTGGAAGTCTACTGCCTTGTGACACTGCTGCCAGTGACAAATGGTGACTCCCACACTCACATATCGCCTGGTGGCAGAATGATAGTGATGGGTGGAGAAACATGGCTCCGGAGCACACGTTCCGTGGGGCACCAGCCAAAGCAAAGGCCAGGGCCGGTAGTGGACGTCGTGGAGCTGAATGGCGAGCCAGTGAAGGGCCCAAGGGTCCCTCCTGTATGTGGCGAACAGGTCATCCGTGTCCCCACGTCCATAAACCATGGGACTGCTGGGGCCCAGGCTGCCAGGATTTCGGCCTTGCCTTCGGAGCCCGGCCACATACGCGGCCTTGCAGCGGAGGCGGGGACATGTAGACAGCCAAAATTTGGAAAATGGCAGTGTTTCCTCGAGTTCCCGGGCATCGGCCTTTTAGAGCGGCTTGCTTTTTTTCCTGGTAGGATAGGGCCCTGACGGAGAAAGGCAGGATTACGTGTGCAGGAAAGGTGTGTGCTGAGAGGGTGACGACGTTGAGACCATGTTGGGATCTTTAGTCCCAGGAGAGGCCCCTGGCGGGTGTGGGTCAATGTTCTCTACCCATCCCCCTTGGCGGGGGGAGGTTTTCACCATACAAAGCAGCAGCGCAATTATTCGTCGCCGGAGAGGTTGCATCTGCCCACAAGCTCCACCTGGCCAGGGCCCGCCCCTACTGTATTGCGCGTGTCAGTCAACAGAAGCTAAGACCTTCCAGAGAGACTACCTGCTATTCTCTACCCACGGGGAAGCAGTACAGCCAGAAGCCTCCCCCGTTCCATCTCTAGGCTCTCTCTCAGGCCCCTCATACTTGTGATGTGTCTCAGGGGTAGAATGAAGAGATTCCTCTGAGTGAACACATACAGAGAGGCCAGAGATGCAGAGGAAGGGCGCCTTGCCTAGTGATATCCTAGCGTAAGTGGAAAAGAGGTACCTGCCTGCTGTCCCAGTGTGTCGAACCTGTTGACATCAGGGGTTGCCTACTGTGAAGTTATTCCCTGGATGTCCTCGATTTTGCGGCCAAAGACGCAAGGGGCCGTTGTCTGTCCATGGGTAAAATGGAGGGCTCTGCGGAACTGGCCGGTTAGGCTGGACCTCTCCTATTGGCTGAGTGTTTGTGACTCGTCCCCGTCAGAAGTTCCGCCCAGCCTTCCGGTGGCTGTCACCATGGTGATTGGGAAAGAAGCCTTAGGCCCCACCCTCAGCCTTCACCTGGCCTACCTGGCCTCTTTCCCCTCATCTAGACCGCTGTGTGGATGAAAGAAAGGATGTCGGCCAGTGAGCACGTGTCCTGATTTCCTTGGAAGGATTAGGCTCCTTGCCTGGGCAGAAGACAGCCAAGGTCAGCCTGAGCGTAGACACCTAGTGACCTGTGACACTGCAGCCAGTGACAGATGTTGATGTCCACGCTCAGGTATCCGCAGGTGGCGGATTCAGTGTGGTGGGAAGAGAAGTGGAAGTAGAGATGACACACTCACGAGGGCACGGGCCAAAGGTCAGGGAAAATAGCTGAGGTCGTGGAGCTCTAGCGGAGCCAGTGTAGGGCCCAGGCCTCCCTCCTGTACGTGGCAAAGAGGTGATCCATATGCCGCCATGCGCAGACTCTGGACTGCTGGGGCCCTGGACGCCCGGATTGCGGCCTTGTCTTCGGAGAAGTGACACACATGCACTGTGCCAGCGGAGGCTGTGGCCCAGCAGAGGGCAAAATCTTGAAAATGCGGGCTTCAGTTGACTTTGCCTGTGCTCTCCTTTGGCTGAGTGCCATCGTGTGTTTCCTAGCAGGAGAAGGCATTCGTGGAGAGAGGCGGATTCCACGTGTGCAGGCAAAGTGTGTGCTGAGATGATGAGTGGCTGGAGACCAGGGTGGACTCTTGAGACCCAGGATAGACCCCTGGCAGGTATGTGTCAATGTTTTCTGCCCATGGCACTCAGCCGGGTATTTGCATAGAATGTTCTCCGCGGAATTAGTAGTCTCCGGAGAGGCTGCTGCATGTCAGCAAGCTTCACCTGGCCAGGTCCGCCCGTGATGTAGCTCCCCAATCAATGGCTACTCTCTAGACCTTCCAGATAGACTAGCAGATCTTCTCTGCCCATGGGCAACCAGTAGAGCCAGAGGCCTTCCCCCTTTGCTCTTTCGTCTCTAGGCCCTCTGTCAGGCACTCCAAGGTGTGAAGTGACAAGGGGGAGAAGGAAGAGATTTCAGAGAACGAACACATCCAGAGAGAGACAGAGAGAGGCAAGAGATGCTGAGTGGGGATGCCTTGCGTAGTCATATCCTGAGGAAAGTGGGAAAGAGGTACCTGGCCTGCTGTGCCAATGCCCTGAAGCAGTCCGCACCAGGGGCTCCCTTGTGCCTGCGTAGCCTTTCCCAGGGTGTGCTCAAATCCTGTGGCCACTAGGTGTCATAGGTCACACTGGAGGGCCCTGTGTCATCTGCCTGGCGGGCCGGATCTCTGCCATTGGCTCAAGTCTTGTCAGCAGGCCCATCACAAGCTCCGGCCACTCTTGCGGGGGGGGACTGTCTCTATGGTGATGGCAAAGGAGTCTTAGCCCCGCCCACCTGGCCTTGACTTCACCTACCTGGCCCGCTGACCCTCACTCAGACCTCTGTGTTGCTCCAAATGAATGTCCGCCAGTGCCCAGGTGTCAGCATCTGGGATAAAGGATTCGGGACCTTGCCTGGGGCAGAAGGCAGCCTAGGTCAGTGGGTACCTGGAAGTCTACTGCCTCGTGACACTGCTGCCATCGACAAATGGTGACTCCCACACTCACATATCGCCTGGTGGCAGAATGATAGTGATGGGCGGAGAAACATGGCTCCGGAGCACACGTTCCGTGGGGCACCAGCCAAAGCAAAGGCCAGGGCCGGTAGTGGACGTCGTGGAGCTGAATGGCGAGCCAGTGAAGGGCCCAAGGGTCCCTCCTGTATGTGGCGAACAGGTCATCCGTGTCCCCACGTCCATAAACCATGGGACTGCTGGGGCCCAGGCTGCCAGGATTTCGGCCTTGCCTTCGGAGCCCGGCCACATACGCGGCCTTGCAGCGGAGGCGGGGACATGTAGACAGCCAAAATTTGGAAAATGGCAGTGTTTCCTCGAGTTCCCGGGCATCGGCCTTTTAGAGCGGCTTGCTTTTTCTCCTGGTAGGAGAGGGCCCTGACGGAGAAAGGCAGGATTACGTGTGCAGGAAAGGTGTGTGCTGAGAGGGTGACGACGTTGAGACCATGTTGGGATCTTTAGTCCCAGGAGAGGCCCCTGGCGGGTGTGGGTCAGTGTTCTCTACCCATCCCACTTGGCGGGGGGAGGTTTTCACCATACAAAGCAGCAGCGGAATTATTCATCGCCGGAGGGTTTGCATCTGCCCACAAGATCCACCTGGCCAGGGTCCGCCCCTACTGTATTGTCCATGTCAGTCAACAGAAGCTAAGACCTTCCAGAGAGACTACCTGCTCTTCTCTACCCACGGGGAAGCAGTACAGCCAGAAGCCTCCCCCGTTCCATGTCTAGGCTCTCTCTCAGGCCCCTCATACTTGTGATGTGTCTCAGGGGTAGAAGGAAGAGATTTCTCCGAATGAACACATACACAGAGGGGCCATAGATGCTGAGGAAGGGCGCCTTGCCTACTGATATCCTAGCGTAAGTGGAAAAGTGGTACCTGCCTGCTGGCCCCGTGTGTCGAACGTGTCCACATCAGGGGCTGCCTACTGTGAGGTGATTCCCTGGGTGCCCTGGATTTTGTGGCCCAAAAGAGAAGGGGCCGTCGTGTGTCCATGGGTAAAATGGAGGGCACTGCGGAAGTGGCCGCTTAGGCTGGACCTCTCCTATTGGCTCGGTGTTTGTGACCCGTCCCCGTCAGAAGTTCCGGCCAGCCTTGCGGTGGCTGTCTCCATGGTGATTGGGAAAGAAGCCTTAGGCCCCGCACTCAGCCGTCACCTGGCCTACCTGGCCTCTTTAGCCTCATCTAGACCGCTGTGTGGATGAAAGAATGAATGTCGGCCAATGACCACGTGTCCTGGTTGCCTTTGAAGGATTAGGCTCCTTGCCTGGGCAGAAGACAGCCAAGGTCAGCCTGAGCCTAGACACCTAGTGACCTGTGACACTGCAGGCAGTGACAGATGTTCATTTTCATGCTCATGTATCCGCAGGTGGCGGATTCAGAGTGGTCGGAGAAGAAGTGTAACTAGGGATGACACAGACACGAGGGCACGGGCCAAAGGTCAGGGAAAATAGCTGAGATCGTGGAGCTCTAGCGGAGCCAGTGTAGGGCCCAGGCCTCCCTCCTGTACGTGGCAAAGAGGTGATCCATATGCCGCCATGCGCAGACTCTGGACTGCTGGGGCCCTGGACGCCCGGATTGCGGCCTTGTCTTCGGAGAAGTGACACACATGCACTGTGCCAGCGGAGGCTGTGGCCCAGCAGAGGGCAAAATCTTGAAAATGCGGGCTTCAGTTGACTTTGCCTGTGCTCTCCTTTGGCTGAGTGCCATCGTGTGTTTCCTAGCAGGAGAAGGCATTCGTGGAGAGAGGCGGATTCCATGTGTGCAGGCAAAGTGTGTGCTGAGATGATGAGTGGCTGGAGACCAGGGTGGACTCTTGAGACCCAGGATAGACCCCTGGCAGGTATGTGTCAATGTTTTCTGCCCATGGCACTCAGCCGGGTATTTGCATAGAATGTTCTCCGCGGAATTAGTAGTCTCCGGAGAGGCTGCTGCATGTCAGCAAGCTTCACCTGGCCAGGTCCGCCCGTGATGTAGCTCCCCAATCAATGGCTACTCTCTAGACCTTCCAGATAGACTAGCAGATCTTCTCTGCCCATGGGCAACCAGTAGAGCCAGAGGCCTTCCCCCTTTGCTCTTTCGTCTCTAGGCCCTCTGTCAGGCACTCCAAGGTGTGAAGTGACAAGGGGGAGAAGGAAGAGATTTCAGAGAACGAACACATCCAGAGAGAGACAGAGAGAGGCAAGAGATGCTGAGTGGGGATGCCTTGCGTAGTGATATCCTGAGGAAAGTGGGAAAGAGGTACCTGGCCTGCTGTGCCAATGCCCTGAAGCAGTCCGCACCAGGGGCTCCCTTGTGCCTGCGTAGCCTTTCCCAGGGTGTGCTCAAATCCTGTGGCCACTAGGTGTCATAGGTCACACTGGAGGGCCCTGTGTCATCTGCCTGGCGGGCCGGATCTCTGCCATTGGCTCAAGTCTTGTCAGCAGACCCATCACAAGCTCCGGCCACTCTTGCGGGGGGGGACTGTCTCTATGGTGATGGCAAAGGAGTCTTAGCCCCGCCCACCTGGCCTTGACTTCACCTACCTGGCCCGCTGACCCTCACTCAGACCTCTGTGTTGCTCCAAATGAATGTCCGCCAGTGCCCGGGTGTCAGCATCTGGGATAAAGGATTGGGGACCTTGCCTGGGGCAGAAGGCAGCCTAGGTCAGCGGGTACCTGGAAGTCTACTGCCTCGTGACACTGCTGCCAGTGACAAATGGTGACTCCCACACTCACATATCGCCTGGTGGCAGAATGATAGTGATGGGCGGAGAAACATGGCTCCGGAGCACACGTTCCGTGGGGCACCAGCCAAAGCAAAGGCCAGGGCCGGTAGTGGACGTCGTGGAGCTGAATGGCGAGCCAGTCAAGGGCCCAAGCGTCCCTCCTGTATGTGGCGAACAGGTCATCCGTGTCCCCACGTCCATAAACCATGGGACTGCTGGGGCCCAGGCTGCCAGGATTTCGGCCTTGCCTTCGGAGCCCGGCCACATACGCGGCCTTGCAGCGGAGGCGGGGACATGTAGACAGCCAAAATTTGGAAAATGGCAGTGTTTCCTCGAGTTCCCGGGCATCGGCCTTTTAGAGCGGCTTGCTTTTTCTCCTGGTAGGAGAGGGCCCTGACGGAGAAAGGCAGGATTACGTGTGCAGGAAAGGTGTGTGCTGAGAGGGTGACGACGTTGAGACCATGTTGGGATCTTTAGTCCCAGGAGAGGCCCCTGGCGGGTGTGGGTCAGTGTTCTCTACCCATCCCACTTGGCGGGGGGAGGTTTTCACCATACAAAGCAGCAGCGGAATTATTCGTCGCCGGAGGGGTTGCATCTGCCCACAAGCTCCGCCTGGCCAGGGTCCGCCCCTACTGTATTGTCCATGTCAGTCAACAGAAGCTAAGACCTTCCAGAGAGACTACCTGCTCTTCTCTACCCACGGGGAAGCAGTACAGCCAGAAGCCTCCCCCGTTCCATGTCTAGGCTCTCTCTCAGGCCCCTCATACTTGTGATGTGTCTCAGGGGTAGAAGGAAGAGATTTCTCCGAATGAACACATACACAGAGGGGCCATAGATGCTGAGGAAGGGCGCCTTGCCTACTGATATCCTAGCGTAAGTGGAAAAGTGGTACCTGCCTGCTGGCCCCGTGTGTCGAACGTGTCCACATCAGGGGCTGCCTACTGTGAGGTGATTCCCTGGGTGCCCTGGATTTTGTGGCCCAAAAGAGAAGGGGCCGTCGTGTGTCCATGGGTAAAATGGAGGGCACTGCGGAAGTGGCCGCTTAGGCTGGACCTCTCGTATTGGCTCGGTGTTTGTGACCCGTCCCCGTCAGAAGTTCCGGCCAGCCTTGCGGTGGCTGTCTCCATGGTGATTGGGAAAGAAGCCTTAGGCCCCGCACTCAGCCGTCACCTGGCCTACCTGGCCTCTTTAGCCTCATCTAGACCGCTGTGTGGATGAAAGAATGAATGTCGGCCAATGACCACATGTCCTCGTTGCCTTTGAAGGATTAGGCTCCTTGCCTGGGCAGAAGACAGCCAAGGTCAGCCTGAGCCTAGACACCTAGTGACCTGTGACACTGCAGGCAGTGACAGATGTTGATTTTCATGCTCATGTATCCGCAGGTGGCGGATTCAGAGTGGTCGGAGAAGAAGTGTAACTAGGGATGACACAGACACGAGGGCACGGGCCAAAGGTCAGGGAAAATAGCTGAGATCGTGGAGCTCTATCGGAGCCGGTGTAGGGCCCAGGCCTCCCTCCTGTACCTGGCAAAGAGGTGATCCATATGCCGCCATGCGCAGACTCTGGACTGCTGGGGCCCTGGACGCCCGGATTGCGGCCTTGTCTTCGGAGAAGTGACACACATGCACTGTGCCAGCGGAGGCTGTGGCCCAGCAGAGGGCAAAATCTTGAAAATGCGGGCTTCAGTTGACTTTGCCTGTGCTCTCCTTTGGCTGAGTGCCATCGTGTGTTTCCTAGCAGGAGAAGGCATTCGTGGAGAGAGGCGGATTCCACGTGTGCAGGCAAAGTGTGTGCTGAGATGATGAGTGGCCGGAGACCAGGGTGGACTCTTGAGACCCAGGATAGACCCCTGGCAGGTATGTGTCAATGTTTTCTGCCCATGGCACTCAGCCGGGTATTTGCATAGAATGTTCTCCTTGGAATTAGTAGTCTCCGGAGAGGCTGCTGCATGTCAGCAAGCTTCACCTGGCCAGGTCCGCCCGTGATGTAGCTCCCCAATCAATGGCTACTCTCTAGACCTTCCAGATAGACTAGCAGATCTTCTCTGCCCATGGGCAACCAGTAGAGCCAGAGGCCTTCCCCCTTTGCTCTTTCGTCTCTAGGCCCTCTGTCAGGCACTCCAAGGTGTGAAGTGACAAGGGGGAGAAGGAAGAGATTTCAGAGAACGAACACATCCAGAGAGAGACAGAGAGAGGCAAGAGATGCTGAGTGGGGATGCCTTGCGTAGTGATATCCTGAGGAAAGTGGGAAAGAGGTACCTGGCCTGCTGTGCCAATGCCCTGAAGCAGTCCGCACCAGGGGCTCCCTTGTGCCTGCGTAGCCTTTCCCAGGGTGTGCTCAAATCCTGTGGCCACTAGGTGTCATAGGTCACACTGGAGGGCCCTGTGTCATCTGCCTGGCGGGCCGGATCTCTGCCATTGGCTCAAGTCTTGTCAGCAGACCCATCACAAGCTCCGGCCACTCTTGCGGGGGGGGACTGTCTCTATGGTGATGGCAAAGGAGTCTTAGCCCCGCCCACCTGGCCTTGACTTCACCTACCTGGCCCGCTGACCCTCACTCAGACCTCTGTGTTGCTCCAAATGAGTGTCCGCCAGTGCCCGGGTGTCAGCATCTGGGATAAAGGATTCGGGACCTTGCCTGGGGCAGAAGGCAGCCTAGGTCAGCGGGTACCTGGAAGTCTACTGCCTTGTGACACTGCTGCCAGTGACAAATGGTGACTCCCACACTCACATATCGCCTGGTGGCAGAATGATAGTGATGGGCGGAGAAACATCGCTCCGGAGCACACGTTCCGTGGGGCACCAGCCAAAGCAAAGGCCAGGGCCGGTAGTGGACGTCGTGGAGCTGAATGGCGAGCCAGTGAAGGGCCCAAGGGTCCCTCCTGTATGTGGCGAACAGGTCATCCGTGTCCCCACGTCCATAAACCATGGGACTGCTGGGGCCCAGGCTGCCAGGATTTCGGCCTTGCCTTCGGAGCCCGGCCACATACGCGGCCTTGCAGCGGAGGCGGGGACATGTAGACAGCCAAAATTTGGAAAATGGCAGTGTTTCCTCGAGTTCCCGGGCATCGGCCTTTTAGAGCGGCTTGCTTTTTCTCCTGGTAGGAGAGGGCCCTGACGGAGAAAGGCAGGATTACGTGTGCAGGAAAGGTGTGTGCTGAGAGGGTGACGACGTTGAGACCATGTTGGGATCTTTAGTCCCAGGAGAGGCCCCTGGCGGGTGTGGGTCAGTGTTCTCTACCCATCCCACTTGGCGGGGGGAGGTTTTCACCATACAAAGCAGCAGCGGAATTATTCGTCGCCGGAGGGGTTGCATCTGCCCACAAGCTCCACCTGGCCAGGGTCCGCCCTTGCTGTATTGTCCATGTCAGTCAACAGAAGCTAAGACCTTCCAGAGAGACTACCTGCTCTTCTCTACCCACGGGGAAGCAGTACAGCCAGAAGCCTCCCCCATTCCATCTCTAGGCTCTCTCTCAGGCCCCTCATACTTGTGATGTGTCTCAGGGGTAGAAGGAAGAGATTTCTCCGAATGAACACATACACAGAGGGGCCATAGATGCTGAGGAAGGGCGCCTTGCCTACTGATATCCTAGCGTAAGTGGAAAAGTGGTACCTGCCTGCTGGCCCAGTGTGTCGAACGTGTCCACATCAGGGGCTGCCTACGGTGAGGTGATTCCCTGGGTGCCCTGGATTTTGTGGCCCAAAAGAGAAGGGGCCGTCGTGTGTCCATGGGTAAAATGGAGGGCACTGCGGAAGTGGCCGCTTAGGCTGGACCTCTCCTATTGGCTCGGTGTTTGTGACCCGTCCCCGTCAGAAGTTCCGGCCAGCCTTGCGGTGGCTGTCTCCATGGTGATTGGGAAAGAAGCCTTAGGCCCCGCACTCAGCCGTCACCTGGCCTACCTGGCCTCTTTAGCCTCATCTAGACCGCTGTGTGGATGAAAGAATGAATGTCGGCCAATGACCACATGTCCTCGTTGCCTTTGAAGGATTAGGCTCCTTGCCTGGGCAGAAGACAGCCAAGGTCAGCCTGAGCCTAGACACCTAGTGACCTGTGACACTGCAGGCAGTGACAGATGTTGATTTTCATGCTCATGTATCCGCAGGTGGCGGATTCAGAGTGGTCGGAGAAGAAGTGTAACTAGGGATGACACAGACACGAGGGCACGGGCCAAAGGTCAGGGAAAATAGCTGAGATCGTGGAGCTCTAGCGGAGCCAGTGTAGGGCCCAGGCCTCCCTCCTGTACGTGGCAAAGAGGTGATCCATATGCCGCCATGGGCAGACTCTGGACTGCTGGGGCCCTGGACGCCCGGATTGCGGCCTTGTCTTCGGAGAAGTGACACACATGCACTGTGCCAGTGGAGGCTGTGGCCCAGCAGAGGACAAAATCTTGAAAATGGGGGCTTCAGTTGACTTTGCCTGTGCTCTCCTTTGGCTGAGTGCCATCGTGTGTTTCCTAGCAGGAGAAGGCATTCGTGGAGAGAGGCGGATTCCGTGTGTGCAGGCAAAGTGTGTGCTGAGATGATGAGTGGCTGGAGACCAGGGTGGACTCTTCAGACCCAGGATAGACCCCTGGCAGGTATGTGTCAATGTTTCTGCCCATGGCACTCAGCCGGGTATTTGCATAGAATGTTCTCCTTGGAATTAGTAGTCTCCGGAGAGGCTGCTGCATGTCAGCAAGCTTCACCTGGCCAGGTCCGCCCGTGATGTAGCTCCCCAATCAATGGCTACTCTCTAGACCTTCCAGATAGACTAGCAGATCTTCTCTGCCCATGGGCAACCAGTAGAGCCAGAGGCCTTCCCCCTTTGCTCTTTCGTCTCTAGGCCCTCTGTCAGGCACTCCAAGGTGTGAAGTGACAAGGGGGAGAAGGAAGAGATTTCAGAGAACGAACACATCCAGAGAGAGACAGAGAGAGGCAAGAGATGCTGAGTGGGGATGCCTTGCGTAGTGATATCCTGAGGAAAGTGGGAAAGAGGTACCTGGCCTGCTGTGCCAATGCCCTGAAGCAGTCCGCACCAGGGGCTCCCTTGTGCCTGCGTAGCCTCTCCCAGGGTGTGCTCAAATCCTGTGGCCACTAGGTGTCATAGGTCACACTGGAGGGCCCTGTGTCATCTGCCTGCTGGGCCGGATCTCTGCCAATGGCTCAAGTCTTGTCAGCAGGCCCATCACAAGCTCCGGCCACTCTTGCGGGGGGGGACTGTCTCTATGGTGATGGCAAAGGAGTCTTAGCCCCGCCCACCTGGCCTTGACTTCACCTACCTGGCCCGCTGACCCTCACTCAGACCTCTGTGTTGCTCCAAATGAATGTCCGCCAGTGCCCGGGTGTCAGCATCTGGGATAAAGGATTCGGGACCTTGCCTGGGGCAGAAGGCAGCCTAGGTCAGCGGGTACCTGGAAGTCTACTGCCTTGTGACACTGCTGCCAGTGACAAATGGTGACTCCCACACTCACATATCGCCTGGTGGCAGAATGATAGTGATGGGCGGAGAAACATGGCTCCGGAGCACACGTTCCGTGGGGCACCAGCCAAAGCAAAGGCCAGGGCCGGTAGTGGACGTCGTGGAGCTGAATGGCGAGCCAGTGAAGGGCCCAAGGGTCCCTCCTGTATGTGGCGAACAGGTCATCCGTGTCCCCACGTCCATAAACCATGGGACTGCTGGGGCCCAGGCTGCCAGGATTTCGGCCTTGCCTTCGGAGCCCGGCCACATACGCGGCCTTGCAGCGGAGGCGGGGACATGTAGACAGCCAAAATTTGGAAAAAGGCAGTGTTTCCTCGAGTTCCCTGGCATCGGCCTTTTTGAGCGGCTTGCTTTTTCTCCTGGTAGGAGAGGGCCCTGACGGAGAAAGGCAGGATTACGTGTGCAGGAAAGGTGTGTGCTGAGAGGGTGACGACGTTGAGACCATGTTGGGATCTTTAGTCCCAGGAGAGGCCCCTGGCGGGTGTGGGTCAGTGTTCTCTACCCATCCCACTTGGCGGGGGGAGGTTTTCACCATACAAAGCAGCAGCGGAATTATTCGTCGCTGGAGGGGTTGCATCTGCCCACAAGCTCCGCCTGGCCAGGGTCCGCCCCTACTGTATTGTCCATGTCAGTCAACAGAAGCTAAGACCTTCCAGAGAGACTACCTGCTCTTCTCTACCCACGGGGAAGCAGTACAGCCAGAAGCCTCCCCCGTTCCATGTCTAGGCTCTCTCTCAGGCCCCTCATACTTGTGATGTGTCTCAGGGGTAGAAGGAAGAGATTTCTCCGAATGAACACATACACAGAGGGGCCGTAGATGCTGAGGAAGGGCGCCTTGCCTACTGATATCCTAGCGTAAGTGGAAAAGAGGTAGCTGCCTGCTGGCCCAGTGTGTCGAACGTGTCCACATCAGGGGCTGCCTACGGTGAGGTGATTCCCTGGGTGCCCTGGATTTTGTGGCCCAAAAGAGAAGGGGCCGTCGTGTGTCCATGGGTAAAATGGAGGGCACTGCGGAAGTGGCCGCTTAGGCTGGACCTCTCGTATTGGCTCGGTGTTTGTGACCCGTCCCCGTCAGAAGTTCCGGCCAGCCTTGCGGTGGCTGTCTCCATGGTGATTGGGAAAGAAGCCTTAGGCCCCGCACTCAGCCGTCACCTGGCCTACCTGGCCTCTTTAGCCTCATCTAGACCGCTGTGTGGATGAAAGAATGAATGTCGGCCAATGACCACATGTCCTCGTTGCCTTTGAAGGATTAGGCTCCTTGCCTGGGCAGAAGACAGCCAAGGTCAGCCTGAGCCTAGACACCTAGTGACCTGTGACACTGCAGGCAGTGACAGATGTTCATTTTCATGCTCATGTATCCGCAGGTGGCGGATTCAGAGTGGTCGGAGAAGAAGTGTAACTAGGGATGACACAGACACGAGGGCACGGGCCAAAGGTCAGGGAAAATAGCTGAGATCGTGGAGCTCTAGCGGAGCCAGTGTAGGGCCCAGGCCTCCCTCCTGTACGTGGCAAAGAGGTGATCCATATGCCGCCATGGGCAGACTCTGGACTGCTGGGGCCCTGGACGCCCGGATTGCGGCCTTGTCTTCGGAGAAGTGACACACAGGCACTGTGCCAGCGGAGGCTGTGGCCCAGCAGAGGACAAAATCTTGAAAATGGGGGCTTCAGTTGACTTTGCCTGTGCTCTCCTTTGGCTGAGTGCCATCGTGTGTTTCCTAGCAGGAGAAGGCATTCGTGGAGAGAGGCGGATTCCGTGTGTGCAGGCAAAGTGTGTGCTGAGATGATGAGTGGCTGGAGACCAGGGTGGACTCTTCAGACCCAGGATAGACCCCTGGCAGGTATGTGTCAATGTTTCTGCCCATGGCACTCAGCCGGGTATTTGCATAGAATGTTCTCCGAGGAATTAGTAGTCTCCGGAGAGGCTGCTGCATGTCAGCAAGCTTCACCTGGCCAGGTCCGCCCGTGATGTAGCTCCCCAATCAATGGCTACTCTCTAGACCTTCCAGATAGACTAGCAGATCTTCTCTGCCCATGGGCAACCAGTAGAGCCAGAGGCCTTCCCCCTTTGCTCTTTCGTCTCTAGGCCCTCTGTCAGGCACTCCAAGGTGTGAAGTGACAAGGGGGAGAAGGAAGAGATTTCAGAGAACGAACACATCCAGAGAGAGACAGAGAGAGGCAAGAGATGCTGAGTGGGGATGCCTTGCGTAGTGATATCCTGAGGAAAGTGGGAAAGAGGTACCTGGCCTGCTGTGCCAATGCCCTGAAGCAGTCCGCACCAGGGGCTCCCTTGTGCCTGCGTAGCCTCTCCCAGGGTGTGCTCAAATCCTGTGGCCACTAGGTGTCATAGGTCACACTGGAGGGCCCTGTGTCATCTGCCTGGCAGGCCGGATCTCTGCCATTGGCTCAAGTCTTGTCAGCAGGCCCATCACAAGCTCCGCGCACTCTTGCGGGGGGGGACTGTCTCTATGGTGATGGCAAAGGAGTCTTAGCCCCGCCCACCTGGCCTTGACTTCACCTACCAGGCCCGCTGACACTCACTCAGACCTCTGTGTTGCTCCAAATGAATGTCCGCCAGTGCCCGGGTGTCAGCATCTGGGATAAAGGATTCGGGACCTTGCCTGGGGCAGAAGGCAGCCTAGGTCAGCGGGTACCTGGAAGTCTACTGCCTTGTGACACTGCTGCCAGTGACAAATGGTGACTCCCACACTCACATATCGCCTGGTGGCAGAATGATAGTGATGGGCGGAGAAACATCGCTCCGGAGCACACGTTCCGTGGGGCACCAGCCAAAGCAAAGGCCAGGGCCGGTAGTGGACGTCGTGGAGCTGAATGGCGAGCCAGTGAAGGGCCCAAGGGTCCCTCCTGTATGTGGCGAACAGGTCATCCGTGTCCCCACGTCCATAAACCATGGGACTGCTGGGGCCCAGGCTGCCAGGATTTCGGCCTTGCCTTCGGAGCCCGGCCACATACGCGGCCTTGCAGCGGAGGCGGGGACATGTAGATAGCCAAAATTTGGAAAAAGGCAGTGTTTCCTCGAGTTCCCTGGCATCGGCCTTTTTGAGCGGCTTGCTTTTTTTCCTGGTAGGAGAGGGCCCTGACGGAGAAAGGCAGGATTACGTGTGCAGGAAAGGTGTGTGCTGAGAGGGTGACGACGTTGAGACCATGTTGGGATCTTTAGTCCCAGGAGAGGCCCCTGGCGGGTGTGGGTCAGTGTTCTCTACCCATCCCACTTGGCGGGGGGAGGTTTTCACCATACAAAGCAGCAGCGGAATTATTCGTCGCCGGAGGGGTTGCATCTGCCCACAAGCTCCACCTGGCCAGGGTCCGCCCTTGCTGTATTGTCCATGTCAGTCAACAGAAGCTAAGACCTTCCAGAGAGACTACCTGCTCTTCTCTACCCACGGGGAAGCAGTACAGCCAGAAGCCTCCCCCGTTCCATCTCTAGGCTCTCTCTCAGGCCCCGCATACTTGTGATGTGTCTCAGGGGTAGAAAAAAGAGATTTCTCCGAATGAACACATACACAGAGGGGCCATAGATGCTGAGGAAGGGCGCCTTGCCTACTGATATCCTAGCGTAAGTGGAAAAGTGGTACCTGCCTGCTGGCCCAGTGTGTCGAACGTGTCCACATCAGGGGCTGCCTACTGTGAGGTGATTCCCTGGGTGCCCTGGATTTTGTGGCCCAAAAGAGAAGGCGCCGTCTTGTGTCCATGGGTAAAATGGAGGGCACTGCGGAAGTGGCCGCTTAGGCTGGACCTCTCGTATTGGCTCGGTGTTTGTGACCCGTCCCCGTCAGAAGTTCCGGCCAGCCTTGCGGTGGCTGTCTCCATGGTGATTGGGAAAGAAGCCTTAGGCCCCGCACTCAGCCGTCACCTGGCCTACCTGGCCTCTTTAGCCTCATCTAGACCGCTGTGTGGATGAAAGAATGAATGTCGGCCAATGACCACATGTCCTCGTTGCCTTTGAAGGATTAGGCTCCTTGCCTGGGCAGAAGACAGCCAAGGTCAGCCTGAGCCTAGACACCTAGTGACCTGTGACACTGCAGGCAGTGACAGATGTTCATTTTCATGCTCATGTATCCGCAGGTGGCGGATTCAGAGTGGTCGGAGAAGAAGTGTAACTAGGGATGACACAGACACGAGGGCACGGGCCAAAGGTCAGGGAAAATAGCTGAGATCGTGGAGCTCTAGCGGAGCCAGTGTAGGGCCCAGGCCTCCCTCCTGTACGTGGCAAAGAGGTGATCCATATGCCGCCATGCGCAGACTCTGGACTGCTGGGGCCCTGGACGCCCGGATTGCGGCCTTGTCTTCGGAGAAGTGACACACATGCACTGTGCCAGCGGAGGCTGTGGCCCAGCAGAGGACAAAATCTTGAAAATGGGGGCTTCATTTGACTTTGCCTGTGCTCTCCTTTGGCTGAGTGCCATCGTGTGTTTCCTAGCAGGAGAAGGCATTCGTGGAGAGAGGCGGATTCCGTGTGTGCAGGCAAAGTGTGTGCTGAGATGATGAGTGGCTGGAGACCAGGGTGGACTCTTCAGACCCAGGATAGACCCCTGGCAGGTATGTGTCAATGTTTCTGCCCATGGCACTCAGCCGGGTATTTGCATAGAATGTTCTCCGCAGAATTAGTAGTCTCCGGAGAGGCTGCTGCATGTCAGCAAGCTTCACCTGGCCAGGTCCGCCCGTGATGTAGCTCCCCAATCAATGGCTACTCTCTAGACCTTCCAGATAGACTAGCAGATCTTCTCTGCCCATGGGCAACCAGTAGAGCCAGAGGCCTTCCCCCTTTGCTCTTTCGTCTCTAGGCCCTCTGTCAGGCACTCCAAGGTGTGAAGTGACAAGGGGGAGAAGGAAGAGATTTCAGAGAACGAACACATCCAGAGAGAGACAGAGAGAGGCAAGAGATGCTGAGTGGGGATGCCTTGCGTAGTGATATCCTGAGGAAAGTGGGAAAGAGGTACCTGGCCTGCTGTGCCAATGCCCTGAAGCAGTCCGCACCAGGGGCTCCCTTGTGCCTGCGTAGCCTCTCCGAGGGTGTGCTCAAATCCTGTGGCCACTAGGTGTCATAGGTCACACTGGAGGGCCCTGTGTCATCTGCCTGGCAGGCCGGATCTCTGCCATTGGCTCAAGTCTTGTCAGCAGGCCCATCACAAGCTCCGCCCACTCTTGCGGGGGGGGACTGTCTCTATGGTGATGGCAAAGGAGTCTTAGCCCCGCCCACCTGGCCTTGAGTTCACCTACCAGGCCCGCTGACACTCACTCAGACCTCTGTGTTGCTCCAAATGAATGTCCGCCGGTGCCCGGGTGTCAGCATCTGGGATAAAGGATTCGGGACCTTGCCTGGGGCAGAAGGCAGCCTAGGTCAGCGGGTACCTGGAAGTCTACTGCCTTGTGACACTGCTGCCAGTGACAAATGGTGACTCCCACACTCACATATCGCCTGGTGGCAGAATGATAGTGATGGGCGGAGAAACATCGCTCCGGAGCACACGTTCCGTGGGGCACCAGCCAAAGCAAAGGCCAGGGCCGGTAGTGGACGTCGTGGAGCTGAATGGCGAGCCAGTGAAGGGCCCAAGGGTCCCTCCTGTATGTGGCGAACAGGTCATCCGTGTCCCCACGTCCATAAACCATGGGACTGCTGGGGCCCAGGCTGCCAGGATTTCGGCCTTGCCTTCGGAGCCCGGCCACATACGCGGCCTTGCAGCGGAGGCGGGGACATGTAGACAGCCAAAATTTGGAAAAAGGCAGTGTTTCCTCGAGTTCCCTGGCATCGGCCTTTTTGAGCGGCTTGCTTTTTTTCCTGGTAGGATAGGGCCCTGACGGAGAAAGGCAGGATTACGTGTGCAGGAAAGGTGTGTGCTGAGAGGGTGACGAAGTTGAGACCATGTTGGGATCTTTAGTCCCAGGAGAGGCCCCTGGCGGGTGTGGGTCAGTGTTCTCTACCCATCCCACTTGGCGGGGGGAGGTTTTCACCATACAAAGCAGCAGCGGAATTATTCGTCGCCGGAGGGGTTGCGTCTGCCCACAAGCTCCACCTGGCCAGGGTCCGCCCCTACTGTATTGTCCATGTCAGTCAACAGAAGCTAAGACCTTCCAGAGAGACTACCTGCTCTTCTCTACCCACGGGGAAGCAGTACAGCCAGAAGCCTCCCCCATTCCATCTCTAGGCTCTCTCTCAGGCCCCTCATACTTGTGATGTGTCTCAGGGGTAGAAGGAAGAGATTTCTCCGAATGAACACATACACAGAGGGGCCATAGATGCTGAGGAAGGGCGCCTTGCCTACTGATATCCTAGCGTAAGTGGAAAAGTGGTACCTGCCTGCTGGCCCAGTGTGTCGAACGTGTCCACATCAGGGGCTGCCTACGGTGAGGTGATTCCCTGGGTGCCCTGGATTTTGTGGCCCAAAAGAGAAGGGGCCGTCGTGTGTCCATGGGTAAAATGGAGGGCACTGCGGAAGTGGCCGCTTAGGCTGGACCTCTCCTATTGGCTCGGTGTTTGTGACCCGTCCCCGTCAGAAGTTCCTGCCAGGCTTGCGGTGGCTGTCTCCATGGTGATTGGGAAAGAAGCCTTAGGCCCCGCACTCAGCCGTCACCTGGCCTACCTGGCCTCTTTAGCCTCATCTAGACCGCTGTGTGGATGAAAGAATGAATGTCGGCCAATGACCACATGTCCTCGTTGCCTTTGAAGGATTAGGCTCCTTGCCTGGGCAGAAGACAGCCAAGGTCAGCCTGAGCCTAGACACCTAGTGACCTGTGACACTGCAGGCAGTGACAGATGTTGATTTTCATGCTCATGTATCCGCAGGTGGCGGATTCAGAGTGGTCGGAGAAGAAGTGTAACTAGGGATGACACAGACACGAGGGCACGGGCCAAAGGTCAGGGAAAATAGCTGAGATCGTGGAGCTCTAGCGGAGCCAGTGTAGGGCCCAGGCCTCCCTCCTGTACGTGGCAAAGAGGTGATCCATATGCCGCCATGGGCAGACTCTGGACTGCTGGGGCCCTGGACGCCCGGATTGCGGCCTTGTCTTCGGAGAAGTGACACACATGCACTGTGCCAGCGGAGGCTGTGGCCCAGCAAAGGACAAAATCTTGAAAATGGGGGCTTCAGTTGACTTTGCATGTGCTCTCCTTTGGCTGAGTGCCATCGTGTGTTTCCTAGCAGGAGAAGGCATTCGTGGAGAGAGGCGGATTCCGTGTGTGCAGGCAAAGTGTGTGCTGAGATGATGAGTGGCTGGAGACCAGGGTGGACTCTTCAACCCATGATAGACCCCTGGCAGGTATGTGTCAATGTTTCTGCCCATGGCACTCAGCCGGGTATTTGCATAGAATGTTCTCCGAGGAATTAGTAGTCTCCGGAGAGGCTGCTGCATGTCAGCAAGCTTCACCTGGCCAGGTCCGCCCGTGATGTAGCTCCCCAATCAATGGCTACTCTCTAGACCTTCCAGATAGACTAGCAGATCTTCTCTGCCCATGGGCAACCAGTAGAGCCAGAGGCCTTCCCCCTTTGCTCTTTCGTCTCTAGGCCCTCTGTCAGGCACTCCAAGGTGTGAAGTGACAAGGGGGAGAAGGAAGAGATTTCAGAGAACGAACACATCCAGAGAGAGGCAGAGAGAGGCAAGAGATGCTGAGTGGGGATGCCTTGCGTAGTGATATCCTGAGGAAAGTGGGAAAGAGGTACCTGGCCTGCTGTGCCAATGCCCTGAAGCAGTCCGCACCAGGGGCTCCCTTGTGCCTGCGTAGCCTCTCCCAGGGTGTGCTCAAATCCTGCGGCCACTAGGTGTCATAGGTCACACTGGAGGGCCCTGTGTCATCTGCCTGGCGGGCCGGATCTCTGCCATTGGCTCAAGTCTTGTCAGCAGGCCCATCACAAGCTCCGCCCACTCTTGCGGGGGGGGACTGTCTCTATGGTGATGGCAAAGGAGTCTTAGCCCCGCCCACCTGGCCTTGACTTCACCTACCTGGCCCGCTGACCCTCACTCAGACCTCTGTGTTGCTCCAAATGAACGTCCGCCAGTGCCCGGGTGTCAGCATCTGGGATAAAGGATTCGGGACCTTGCCTGGGGCAGAAGGCAGCCTAGGTCAGCGGGTACCTGGAAGTCTACTGCCTTGTGACACTGCTGCCAGTGACAAATGGTGACTCCCACACTCACATATCGCCTGGTGGCAGAATGATAGTGATGGGCGGAGAAACATCGCTCCGGAGCACACGTTCCGTGGGGCACCAGCCAAAGCAAAGGCCAGGGCCGGTAGTGGACGTCGTGGAGCTGAATGGCGAGCCAGTGAAGGGCCCAAGGGTCCCTCCTGTATGTGGCGAACAGGTCATCCGTGTCCCCACGTCCATAAACCATGGGACTGCTGGGGCCCAGGCTGCCAGGATTTCTGCCTTGCGTTCGGAGCCCGGCCACATACGCGGCCTTGCAGCGGAGGCGGGGACGTGTAGACAGCCAAAATTTGGAAAAAGGCAGTGTTTCCTCGAGTTCCCTGGCATCGGCCTTTTTAGCGGCTTGCTTTTTTTCCTGGTAGGAGAGGGCCCTGACGGAGAAAGGCAGGATTACGTGTGCAGGAAAGGTGTGTGCTGAGAGGGTGACGACGTTGAGACCATGTTGGGATCTTTAGTCCCAGGAGAGGCCCCTGGCGGGTGTGGGTCAGTGTTCTCTACCCATCCCACTTGGCGGGGGGAGGTTTTCACCATACAAAGCAGCAGCGGAATTATCCGTCGCCGGAGGGGTTGCATCTGCCCACAAGCTCCACCTGGGCAGGGTCCGCCCCTGCTGTATTGTCCATGTCAGTCAACAGAAGCTAAGACCTTCCAGAGAGACTACCTGCTCTTCTCTACCCACGGGGAAGCAGTACAGCCAGAAGCCTCCCCCGTTCCATGTCTAGGCTCTCTCTCAGGCCCCTCATACTTGTGATGTGTCTCAGGGGTAGAAGGAAGAGATTTCTCCGAATGAACACATACACAGAGGGGCCATAGATGCTGAGGAAGGGCGCCTTGCCTACTGATATCCTAGCGTAAGTGGAAAAGTGGTACCTGCCTGCTGGCCCCGTGTGTCGAACGTGTCCACATCAGGGGCTGCCTACGGTGAGGTGATTCCCTGGGTGCCCTGGATTTTGTGGCCCAAAAGAGAAGGGGCCGTCGTGTGTCCATGGGTAAAATGGAGGGCACTGCGGAAGTGGCCGCTTAGGCTGGACCTCTCGTATTGGCTCGGTGTTTGTGACCCGTCCCCGTCAGAAGTTCCGGCCAGCCTTGCGGTGGCTGTCTCCACGGTGATTGGGAAAGAAGCCTTAGGCCCCGCACTCAGCCGTCACCTGGCCTACCTGGCCTCTTTAGCCTCATCTAGACCGCTGTGTGGATGAAAGAATGAATGTCGGCAAAGGACCACATGTCCTCATTGCCTTTGAAGGATTAGGCTCCTTGCCTGGGCAGAAGACAGCCAAGGTCAGCCTGAGCCTAGACACCTAGTGACCTGTGACACTGCAGGCAGTGACAGATGTTGATTTTCATGCTCATGTATCCGCAGGTGGCGGATTCAGAGTGGTCGGAGAAGAAGTGTAACTAGGGATGACACAGACACGAGGGCACGGGCCAAAGTCAGGGAAAATAGCTGAGATCGTGGAGCTCTAGCGGAGCCAGTGTAGGGCCCTGGCCTCCCTCCTGTACGTGGCAAAGAGGTGATCCATATGCCGCCATGCGCAGACTCTGGACTGCTGGGGCCCTGGACGCCCGGATTGCGGCCTTGTCTTCGGAGAAGTGACACACATGCACTGTGCCAGCGGAGGCTGTGGCCCAGCAGAGGACAAAATCTTGAAAATGGGGGCTTCACTTGACTTTGCCTGTGCTCTCCCTTGGCTGAGTGCCATCGTGTGTTTCCTAGCAGGAGAAGGCATTCGTGGAGAGAGGCGGATTCCGTGTGTGCAGGCAAAGTGTGTGCTGAGATGATGAGTGGCTGGAGACCAGGGTGGACTCTTCAACCCAGGATAGACCCCTGGCAGGTATGTGTCAATGTTTCTGCCCATGGCACTCAGCCGGGTATTTGCATAGAATGTTCTCCGCGGAATTAGTAGTCTCCGGAGAGGCTGCTGCATGTCAGCAAGCTTCACCTGGCCAGGTCCGCCCGTGATGTAGCTCCCCAATCAATGGCTACTCTCTAGACCTTCCAGATAGACTAGCAGATCTTCTCTGCCCATGGGCAACCAGTAGAGCCAGAGGCCTTCCCCCTTTGCTCTTTCGTCTCTAGGCCCTCTGTCAGGCACTCCAAGGTGTGAAGTGACAAGGGGGAGAAGGAAGAGATTTCAGAGAACGAACACATCCAGAGAGAGACAGAGAGAGGCAAGAGATGCTGAGTGGGGATGCCTTGCGTAGTGATATCCTTAGGAAAGTGGGAAAGAGGTACCTGGCCTGCTGTGCCAATGCCCTGAAGCAGTCCGCACCAGGGGCTCCCTTGTGCCTGCGTAGCCTCTCCCAGGGTGTGCTCAAATCCTGTGGCCACTAGGTGTCATAGGTCACACTGGAGGGCCCTGTGTCATCTGCCTGGCGGGCCGGATCTCTGCCATTGGCTCAAGTCTTGTCAGCAGGCCCATCACAAGCTCCGCCCACTCTTGCGGGGGGGGACTGTCTCTATGGTGATGGCAAAGGAGTCTTAGCCCCGCCCACCTGGCCTTGACTTCACCTACCTGGCCCGCTGACCCTCACTCAGACCTCTGTGTTGCTCCAAATGAATGTCCGCCAGTGCCCGGGTGTCAGCATCTGGAATAAAGTATTCGGGACCTTGCCTGGGGCAGAAGGCAGCCTAGGTCAGCGGGTACCTGGAAGTCTACTGCCTTGTGACACTGCTGCCAGTGACAAATGGTGACTCCCACACTCACATATCGCCTGGTGGCAGAATGATAGTGATGGGCGGAGAAACATTGCTCCGGAGCACACGTTCCGTGGGGCACCAGCCAAAGCAAAGGCCAGGGCCGGTAGTGGACGTCGTGGAGCTGAATGGCGAGCCAGTGAAGGGCCCAAGGGTCCCTCCTGTATGTGGCGAACAGGTCATCCGTGTCCCCACGTCCATAAACCATGGGACTGCTGGGGCCCAGGCTGCCAGGATTTCGGCCTTGCCTTCGGAGCCCGGCCACATACGCGGCCTTGCAGCAGAGGCGGGGACATGTAGACAGCCAAAATTTGGAAAAAGGCAGTGTTTCCTCGAGTTCCCTGGCATCGGCCTTTTTGAGCGGCTTGCTTTTTTTCCTGGTAGGAGAGGGCCCTGACGGAGAAAGGCAGGATTACGTGTGCAGGAAAGGTGTGTGCTGAGAGGGTGACGACGTTGAGACCATGTTGGGATCTTTAGTCCCAGGAGAGGCCCCTGGCGGGTGTGGGTCAGTGTTCTCTACCCATCCCACTTGGCGGGGGGAGGTTTTCACCATACAAAGCAGCAGCGGAATTATTCGTCGCCGGAGGGGTTGCATCTGCCCACAAGATCCACCTGGCCAGGGTCCGCCCCTACTGTATTGTCCATGTCAGTCAACAGAAGCTAAGACCTTCCAGAGAGACTACCTGCTCTTCTCTACCCACGGGGAAGCAGTACAGCCAGAAGCCTCCCCCGTTCCATGTCTAGGCTCTCTCTCAGGCCCCTCATACTTGTGATGTGTCTCAGGGGTAGAAGGAAGAGATTTCTCCGAATGAACACATACACAGAGGGGCCATAGATGCTGAGGAAGGGCGCCTTGCCTACTGATATCCTAGCGTAAGTGGAAAAGTGGTACCTGCCTGCTGGCCCCGTGTGTCGAACGTGTCCACATCAGGGGCTGCCTACGGTGAGGTGATTCCCTGGGTGCCCTGGATTTTGTGGCCCAAAAGAGAAGGGGCCGTCGTGTGTCCATGGGTAAAATGGAGGGCACTGCGGAAGTGGCCGCTTAGGCTGGACCTCTCGAATTGGCTCGGTGTTTGTGACCCGTCCCCGTCAGAAGTTCCGGCCAGCCTTGCGGTGGCTGTCTCCATGGTGATTGGGAAAGAAGCCTTAGGCCCCGCACTCAGCCGTCACCTGGCCTACCTGGCCTCTTTAGCCTCATCTAGACCGCTGTGTGGATGAAAGAATGAATGTCGGCCAATGACCACATGTCCTCGTTGCCTTTGAAGGATTAGGCTCCTTGCCTGGGCAGAAGACAGCCAAGGTCAGCCTGAGCCTAGACACCTAGTGACCTGTGACACTGCAGGCAGTGACAGATGTTCATTTTCATGCTCATGTATCCGCAGGTGGCGGATTCAGAGTGGTCGGAGAAGAAGTGTAACTAGGGATGACACAGACACGAGGGCACGGGCCAAAGGTCAGGGAAAATAGCTGAGATCGTGGAGCTCTAGCGGAGCCAGTGTAGGGCCCAGGCCTCCCTCCTGTACGTGGCAAAGAGGTGATCCATATGCCGCCATGCGCAGACTCTGGACTGCTGGGGCCCTGGACGCCCGGATTGCGGCCTTGTCTTCGGAGAAGTGACACACATGCACTGTGCCAGCGGAGGCTGTGGCCCAGCAGAGGACAAAATCTTGAAAATGGGGGCTTCAGTTGACTTTGCCTGTGCTCTCCTTTGGCTGAGTGCCATCGTGTGTTTCCTAGCAGGAGAAGGCATTCGTGGAGAGAGGCGGATTCCGTGTGTGCAGGCAAAGTGTGTGCTGAGATGATGAGTGGCTGGACACCAGGGTGGACTCTTCAGACCCAGGATAGACCCCTGGCAGGTATGTGTCAATGTTTCTGCCCATGGCACTCAGCCGGGTATTTGCATAGAATGTTCTCCGCGGAATTAGTAGTCTCCGGAGAGGCTGCTGCATGTCAGCAAGCTTCACCTGGCCAGGTCCGCCCGTGATGTAGCTCCCCAATCAATGGCTACTCTCTAGACCTTCCAGATAGACTAGCAGATCTTCTCTGCCCATGGGCAACCAGTAGAGCCAGAGGCCTTCCCCCTTTGCTCTTTCGTCTCTAGGCCCTCTGTCAGGCACTCCAAGGTGTGAAGTGACAAGGGGGAGAAGGAAGAGATTTCAGAGAACGAACACATCCAGAGAGAGACAGAGAGAGGCAAGAGATGCTGAGTGGGGATGCCTTCCGTAGTGATATCCTGAGGAAAGTGGGAAAGAGGTACCTGGCCTGCTGTGCCAATGCCCTGAAGCGGTCCGCACCAGGGGCTCCCTTGTGCCTGCGTAGCCTCTCCCAGGGTGTGCTCAAATCCTGTGGCCACTAGGTGTCATAGGTCACACTGGAGGGCCCTGTGTCATCTGCCTGGCGGGCCGGATCTCTGCCATTGGCTCAAGTCTTGTCAGCAGGCCCATCACAAGCTCCGCCCACTCTTGCGGGGGGGGACTGTCTCTATGGTGATGGCAAAGGAGTCTTAGCCCCGCCCACCTGGCCTTGACTTCACCTACCTGGCCCGCTGACCCTCACTCAGACCTCTGTGTTGCTCCAAATGAATGTCCGCCAGTGCCCGGGTGTGAGCATCTGGGATAAAGGATTCGGGACCTTGCCTGGGGCAGAAGGCAGCCTAGGTCAGCGGGTACCTGGAAGTCTACTGCCTTGTGACACTGCTGCCAGTGACAAATGGTGACTCCCACACTCACATATCGCCTGGTGGCAGAATGATAGTGATGGGCGGAGAAACATCGCTCCGGAGCACACGTTCCGTGGGGCACCAGCCAAAGCAAAGGCCAGGGCCGGTAGTGGACGTCGTGGAGCTGAATGGCGAGCCAGTGAAGGGCCCAAGGGTCCCTCCTGTATGTGGCGAACAGGTCATCCGTGTCCCCACGTCCATAAACCATGGGACTGCTGGGGCCCAGGCTGCCAGGATTTCGGCCTTGCCTTCGGAGCCCGGCCACATACGCGGCCTTGCAGCAGAGGCGGGGACATGTAGACAGCCAAAATTTGGAAAATGGCAGTGTTTCCTCGATTTCCCTGGCATCGGCCTTTTTGAGCTTCTTGCTTTTTTTCCTGGTAGGAGAGTTCCCTGACGGAGAAAGGCAGGATTACGTGTGCAGGAAAGGTGTGTGCTGAGAGGGTGACGACGTTGAGACCATGTTGGGATCTTTAGTCCCAGGAGAGGCCCCTGGCGGGTGTGGGTCAGTGTTCTCTACCCATCCCACTTGGCGGGGGGAGGTTTTCACCATACAAAGCAGCAGCGGAATTATTCATCGCCGGAGGGGTTGCATCTGCCCACAAGCTCCACCTGGCCAGGGTCCGCCCCTACTGTATTGTCCATGTCAGTCAACAGAAGCTAAGACCTTCCAGAGAGACTACCTGCTCTTCTCTACCCACGGGGAAGCAGTACAGCCAGAAGCCTCCCCCGTTCCATGTCTAGGCTCTCTCTCAGGCCCCTCATACTTGTGATGTGTCTCAGGGGTAGAAGGAAGAGATTTCTCCGAATGAACACATACACAGAGGGGCCATAGATGCTGAGGAAGGGCGCCTTGCCTACTGATATCCCAGCGTAAGTGGAAAAGTGGTACCTGCCTGCTGGCCCCGTGTGTCGAACGTGTCCACATCAGGGGCTGCCTACTGTGAGGTGATTCCCTGGGTGCCCTGGATTTTGTGGCCCAAAAGAGAAGGGGCCGTCGTGTGTCCATGGGTAAAATGGAGGGCACTGCGGAAGTGGCCGCTTAGGCTGGACCTCTCGTATTGGCTCGGTGTTTGTGACCCGTCCCCGTCAGAAGTTCCGGCCAGCCTTGCGGTGGCTGTCTCCATGGTGATTGGGAAAGAAGCCTTAGGCCCCGCACTCAGCCGTCACCTGGCCTACCTGGCCTCTTTAGCCTCATCTAGACCGCTGTGTGGATGAAAGAATGAATGTCGGCCAATGACCACATGTCCTCGTTGCCTTTGAACGATTAAGCTCCTTGCCTGGGCAGAAGACAGCCAAGGTCAGCCTGAGCCTAGACACCTAGTGACCTGTGACACTGCAGGCAGTGACAGATGTTCATTTTCATGCTCATGTATCCGCAGGTGGCGGATTCAGAGTGGTCGGAGAAGAAGTGTAACTAGGGATGACACAGACACGAGGGCACGGGCCAAAGGTCAGGGAAAATAGCTGAGATCGTGGAGCTCTAGCGGAGCCAGTGTAGGGCCCAGGCCTCCCTCCTGTACGTGGCAAAGAGGTGATCCATATGCCGCCATGCGCAGACTCTGGACTGCTGGGGCCCTGGACGCCCGGATTGCGGCCTTGTCTTCGGAGAAGTGACACACATGCACTGTGCCAGCGGAGGCTGTGGCCCAGCAGAGGACAAAATCTTGAAAATGGGGGCTTCAGTTGACTTTGCCTGTGCTCTCCTTTGGCTGAGTGCCATCGTGTGTTTCCTAGCAGGAGAAGGCATTCGTGGAGAGAGGCGGATTCCATGTGTGCAGGCAAAGTGTGTGCTGAGATGATGAGTGGCTGGACACCAGGGTGGACTCTTCAGACCCAGGATAGACCCCTGGCAGGTATGTGTCAATGTTTCTGCCCATGGCACTCAGCCGGGTATTTGCATAGAATGTTCTCCGCAGAATTAGTAGTCTCCGGAGAGGCTGCTGCATGTCAGCAAGCTTCACCTGGCCAGGTCCGCCAGTGATGTAGCTCCCCAATCAATGGCTACTCTCTAGACCTTCCAGATAGACTAGCAGATCTTCTCTGCCCATGGGCAACCAGTAGAGCCAGAGGCCTTCCCCCTTTGCTCTTTCGTCTCTAGGCCCTCTGTCAGGCACTCCAATGTGTGAAGTGACAAGGGGGAAAAGGAAGAGATTTCAGAGAACGAACACATCCAGAGAGAGACAGAGAGAGGCAAGAGATGCTGAGTGGGGATGCCTTGCGTAGTGATATCCTGAGGAAAGTGGGAAAGAGGTACCTGGCCTGCTGTGCCAATGCCCTGAAGCGGTCCGCACCAGGGGCTCCCTTGTGCCTGCGTAGCCTCTCCCAGGGTGTGCTCAAATCCTGTGGCCACTAGGTGTCATAGGTCACACTGGAGGGCCCTGTGTCATCTGCCTGGCGGGCCGGATCTCTGCCATTGGCTCAAGTCTTGTCAGCAGGCCCATCACAAGCTCCGCCCACTCTTGCGGGGGGGGACTGTCTCTATGGTGATGGCAAAGGAGTCTTAGCCCCGCCCACCTGGCCTTGACTTCACCTACCTGGCCCGCTGACCCTCACTCAGACCTCTGTGTTGCTCCAAATGAATGTCCGCCAGTGCCCGGGTGTCAGCATCTGGAATAAAGGATTCGGGACCTTGCCTGGGGCAGAAGGCAGCCTAGGTCAGCGGGTACCTGGAAGTCTACTGCCTTGTGACACTGCTGCCAGTGACAAATGGTGACTCCCACACTCACATATCGCCTGGTGGCAGAATGATAGTGATGGGCGGAGAAACATCGCTCCGGAGCACACGTTCCGTGGGGCACCAGCCAAAGCAAAGGCCAGGGCCGGTAGTGGACGTCGTGGAGCTGAATGGCGAGCCAGTGAAGGGCCCAAGGGTCCCTCCTGTATGTGGCGAACAGGTCATCCGTGTCCCCACGTCCATAAACCATGGGACTGCTGGGGCCCAGGCTGCCAGGATTTCGGCCTTGCCTTCGGAGCCCGGCCACATACGCGGCCTTGCAGCGGAGGTGGGGACATGTAGACAGCCAAAATTTGGAAAATGGCAGTGTTTCCTCGATTTCCCTGGCATCGGCCTTTTTGAGCGGCTTGCTTTTTTTCCTGGTAGGAGAGTTCCCTGACGGGGAAAGGCAGGATTACGTGTGCAGGAAAGGTGTGTGCTGAGAGGGTGACGACGTTGAGACCATGTTGGGATCTTTAGTCCCAGGAGAGGCCCCTGGCGGGTGTGGGTCAGTGTTCTCTACCCATCCCACTTGGCGGGGGGAGGTTTTCACCATACAAAGCAGCAGCGGAATTATTCGTCGCCGGAGGGGTTGCATCTGCCCACAAGCTCCACCTGGCCAGGGTCCGCCCCTACTGTATTGTCCATGTCAGTCAACAGAAGCTAAGACCTTCCAGAGAGACTACCTGCTCTTCTCTACCCACGGGGAAGCAGTACAGCCAGAAGCCTCCCCCGTTCCATCTCTAGGCTCTCTCTCAGGCCCCTCATACTTGTGATGTGTCTCAGGGGTAGAAGGAAGAGATTTCTCCGAATGAACACATACACAGAGGGGCCATAGATGCTGAGGAAGGGCGCCTTGCCTACTGATATCCTAGCGTAAGTGGAAAAGTGGTACCTGCCTGCTGGCCCCGTGTGTCGAACGTGTCCACATCAGGGGCTGCCTACGGTGAGGTGATTCCCTGGGTGCCCTGGATTTTGTGGCCCAAAAGAGAAGGGGCCGTCGTGTGTCCATGGGTAAAATGGAGGGCACTGCGGAAGTGGCCGCTTAGGCTGGACCTCTCGTATTGGCTCGGTGTTTGTGACCCGTCCCCGTCAGAAGTTCCGGCCAGCCTTGCGGTGGCTGTCTCCATGGTGATTGGGAAAGAAGCCTTAGGCCCCGCACTCAGCCGTCACCTGGCCTACCTGGCCTCTTTAGCCTCATCTAGACCGCTGTGTGGATGAAAGAATGAATGTCGGCCAATGACCACATGTCCTCGTTGCCTTTGAAGGATTAGGCTCCTTGCCTGGGCAGAAGACAGCCAAGGTCAGCCTGAGCCTAGACACCTAGTGACCTGTGACACTGCAGGCAGTGACAGATGTTCATTTTCATGCTCATGTATCCGCAGGTGGCGGATTCAGAGTGGTCGGAGAAGAAGTGTAACTAGGGATGACACAGACACGAGGGCACGGGCCAAAGGTCAGGGAAAATAGCTGAGATCGTGGAGCTCTAGCGGAGCCAGTGTAGGGCCCAGGCCTCCCTCCTGTACGTGGCAAAGAGGTGATCCATATGCCGCCATGCGCAGACTCTGGACTGCTGGGGCCCTGGACGCCCGGATTGCGGCCTTGTCTTCGGAGAAGTGACACACATGCACTGTGCCAGCGGAGGCTGTGGCGCAGCAGAGGGCAAAATCTTGAAAATGGGGGCTTCAGTTGACTTTGCCTGTGCTCTCCTTTGGCTGAGTGCCATCGTGTGTTTCCTAGGAGGAGAAGGCATTCGTGGAGAGAGGCGGATTCCGTGTGTGCAGGCAAAGTGTGTGCTGAGATGATGAGTGGCTGGAGACCAGGGTGCACTCTTCAGACCCAGGGTAGACCCCTGGCAGGTATGTGTCAATGTTTTCTGCCCATGGCACTCAGCCGGGTATTTGCATAGAATGTTCTCCGCGGAATTAGTAGTCTCCGGAGAGGCTGCTGCATGTCAGCAAGCTTCACCTGGCCAGGTCCGCCCGTGATGTAGCTCCCCAATCAATGGCTACTCTCTAGACCTTCCAGATAGACTAGCAGATCTTCTCTGCCCATGGGCAACCAGTAGAGCCAGAGGCCTTCCCCCTTTGCTCTTTCGTCTCTAGGCCCTCTGTCAGGCACTCCAAGGTGTGAAGTGACAAGGGGGAGAAGGAAGAGATTTCAGAGAACGAACACATCCAGAGAGAGACAGAGAGAGGCAAGAGATGCTGAGTGGGGATGCCTTGCGTAGTGATATCCTGAGGAAAGTGGGAAAGAGGTACCTGGCCTGCTGTGCCAATGCCCTGAAGCAGTCCGCACCAGGGGCTCCCTTGTGCCTGCGTAGCCTCTCCCAGGGTGTGCTCAAATCCTGTGGCCACTAGGTGTCATAGGTCACACTGGAGGGCCCTGTGTCATCTGCCTGGCGGGCCGGATCTCTGCCATTGGCTCAAGTCTTGTCAGCAGGCCCATCACAAGCTCCGCCCACTCTTGCGGGGGGGGACTGTCTCTATGGTGATGGCAAAGGAGTCTTAGCCCCGCCCACCTGGCCTTGACTTCACCTACCTGGCCCGCTGACCCTCACTCAGACCTCTGTGTTGCTCCAAATGAATGTCCGCCAGTGCCCGGGTGTCAGCATCTGGGATAAAGGATTCGGGACCTTGCCTGGGGCAGAAGGCAGCCTAGGTCAGCGGGTACCTGGAAGTCTACTGCCTTGTGACACTGCTGCCAGTGACAAATGGTGACTCCCACACTCACATATCGCCTGGTGGCAGAATGATAGTGATGGGCGGAGAAACATCGCTCCGGAGCACACGTTCCGTGGGGCACCAGCCAAAGCAAAGGCCAGGGCCGGTAGTGGACGTCGTGGAGCTGAATGGCGAGCCAGTGAAGGGCCCAAGGGTCCCTCCTGTATGTGGCGAACAGGTCATCCGTGTCCCCACGTCCATAAACCATGGGACTGCTGGGGCCCAGGCTGCCAGGATTTCGGCCTTGCCTTCGGAGCCCGGCCACATACGCGGCCTTGCAGCGGAGGCGGGGACGTGTAGACAGCCAAAATTTGGAAAAAGGCAGTGTTTCCTCGAGTTCCCTGGCATCGGCCTTTTTGAGCGGGTTGCTTTTTTTCCTGGTAGGAGAGTTCCCTGACGGAGAAAGGCAGGATTACGTGTGCAGGAAAGGTGTGTGCTGAGAGGGTGACGACGTTGAGACCATGTTGGGATCTTTAGTCCCAGGAGAGGCCCCTGGCGGGTGTGGGTCAGTGTTCTCTACCCATCCCACTTGGCGGGGGGAGGTTTTCACCATACAAAGCAGCAGCGGAATTATTCGTCGCCGGAGGGGTTGCATCTGCCCACAAGCTCCACCTGGCCAGGGTCCGCCCCTACTGTATTGTCCATGTCAGTCAACAGAAGCTAAGACCTTCCAGAGAGACTACCTGCTCTTCTCTACCCACGGGGAAGCAGTACAGCCAGAAGCCTCCCCCGTTCCATGTCTAGGCTCTCTCTCAGGCCCCTCATACTTGTGATGTGTCTCAGGGGTAGAAGGAAGAGATTTCTCCGAATGAACACATACACAGAGGGGCCATAGATGCTGAGGAAGGGCGCCTTGCCTACTGATATCCTAGCGTAAGTGGAAAAGTGGTACCTGCCTGCTGGCCCCGTGTGTCGAACGTGTCCACATCAGGGGCTGCCTACGGTGAGGTGATTCCCTGGGTGCCCTGGATTTTGTGGCCCAAAAGAGAAGGGGCCGTCGTGTGTCCATGGGTAAAATGGAGGGCACTGCGGAAGTGGCCGCTTAGGCTGGACCTCTCGTATTGGCTCGGTGTTTGTGACCCGTCCCCGTCAGAAGTTCCGGCCAGCCTTGCGGTGGCTGTCTCCATGGTGATTGGGAAAGAAGCCTTAGGCCCCGCACTCAGCCGTCACCTGGCCTACCTGGCCTCTTTAGCCTCATCTAGACCGCTGTGTGGATGAAAGAATGAATGTCGGCCAATGACCACATGTCCTCGTTGCCTTTGAAGGATTAGGCTCCTTGCCTGGGCAGAAGACAGCCAAGGTCAGCCTGAGCCTAGACACCTAGTGACCTGTGACACTGCAGGCAGTGACAGATGTTGATTTTCATGCTCATGTATCCGCAGGTGGCGGATTCAGAGTGGTCGGAGAAGAAGTGTAACTAGGGATGACACAGACACGAGGGCACGGGCCAAAGGTCAGGGAAAATAGCTGAGATCGTGGAGCTCTAGCGGAGCCAGTGTAGGGCCCAGGCCTCCCTCCTGTACGTGGCAAAGAGGTGATCCATATGCCGCCATGCGCAGACTCTGGACTGCTGGGGCCCTGGACGCCCGGATTGCGGCCTTGTCTTCGGAGAAGTGACACACATGCACTGTGCCAGCGGAGGCTGTGGCCCAGCAGAGGACAAAATCTTGAAAATGGGGGCTTCAGTTGACTTTGCCTGTGCTCTCCTTTGGCTGAGTGCCATCGTGTGTTTCCTAGGAGGAGAAGGCATTCGTGGAGAGAGGCGGATTCCGTGTGTGCAGGCAAAGTGTGTGCTGAGATGATGAGTGGCTGGAGACCAGGGTGGACTCTTCAACCCAGGATAGACCCCTGGCAGGTATGTGTCAATGTTTCTGCCCATGGCACTCAGCCGGGTATTTGCATAGAATGTTCTCCGCGGAATTAGTAGTCTCCGGAGAGGCTGCTGCATGTCAGCAAGCTTCACCTGGCCAGGTCCGCCCGTGATGTAGCTCCCCAATCAATGGCTACTCTCTAGACCTTCCAGATAGACTAGCAGATCTTCTCTGCCCATGGGCAACCAGTAGAGCCAGAGGCCTTCCCCCTTTGCTCTTTCGTCTCTAGGCCCTCTGTCAGGCACTCCAAGGTGTGAAGTGACAAGGGGGAGAAGGAAGAGATTTCAGAGAACGAACACATCCAGAGAGAGACAGAGAGAGGCAAGAGATGCTGAGTGGGGATGCCTTCCGTAGTGATATCCTGAGGAAAGTGGGAAAGAGGTACCTGGCCTGCTGTGCCAATGCCCTGAAGCGGTCCGCACCAGGGGCTCCCTTGTGCCTGCGTAGCCTCTCCCAGGGTGTGCTCAAATCCTGTGGCCACTAGGTGTCATAGGTCACACTGGAGGGCCCTGTGTCATCTGCCTGGCGGGCCGGATCTCTGCCATTGGCTCAAGTCTTGTCAGCAGGCCCATCACAAGCTCCGCCCACTCTTGCGGGGGGGGACTGTCTCTATGGTGATGGCAAAGGAGTCTTAGCCCCGCCCACCTGGCCTTGACTTCACCTACCTGGCCCGCTGACCCTCACTCAGACCTCTGTGTTGCTCCAAATGAATGTCCGCCAGTGCCCGGGTGTCAGCATCTGGGATAAAGGATTCGGGACCTTGCCTGGGGCAGAAGGCAGCCTAGGTCAGCGGGTACCTGGAAGTCTACTGCCTTGTGACACTGCTGCCAGTGACAAATGGTGACTCCCACACTCACATATCGCCTGGTGGCAGAATGATAGTGATGGGCGGAGAAACATCGCTCCGGAGCACACGTTCCGTGGGGCACCAGCCAAAGCAAAGGCCAGGGCCGGTAGTGGACGTCGTGGAGCTGAATGGCGAGCCAGTGAAGGGCCCAAGGGTCCCTCCTGTATGTGGCGAACAGGTCATCCGTGTCCCCACGTCCATAAACCATGGGACTGCTGGGGCCCAGGCTGCCAGGATTTCGGCCTTGCCTTCGGAGCCCGGCCACATACGCGGCCTTGCAGCGGAGGCGGGGACGTGTAGACAGCCAAAATTTGGAAAAAGGCAGTGTTTCCTCGAGTTCCCTGGCATCGGCCTTTTTGAGCGGGTTGCTTTTTTTCCTGGTAGGAGAGTTCCCTGACGGAGAAAGGCAGGATTACGTGTGCAGGAAAGGTGTGTGCTGAGAGGGTGACGACGTTGAGACCATGTTGGGATCTTTAGTCCCAGGAGAGGCCCCTGGCGGGTGTGGGTCAGTGTTCTCTACCCATCCCACTTGGCGGGGGGAGGTTTTCACCATACAAAGCAGCAGCGGAATTATTCGTCGCCGGAGGGGTTGCATCTGCCCACAAGCTCCACCTGGCCAGGGTCCGCCCCTACTGTATTGTCCATGTCAGTCAACAGAAGCTAAGACCTTCCAGAGAGACTACCTGCTCTTCTCTACCCACGGGGAAGCAGTACAGCCAGAAGCCTCCCCCGTTCCATGTCTAGGCTCTCTCTCAGGCCCCTCATACTTGTGATGTGTCTCAGGGGTAGAAGGAAGAGATTTCTCCGAATGAACACATACACAGAGGGGCCATAGATGCTGAGGAAGGGCGCCTTGCCTACTGATATCCTAGAGTAAGTGGAAAAGTGGTACCTGCCTGCTGGCCCCGTGTGTCGAACGTGTCCACATCAGGGGCTGCCTACGGTGAGGTGATTCCCTGGGTGCCCTGGATTTTGTGGCCCAAAAGAGAAGGGGCCGTCGTGTGTCCATGGGTAAAATGGAGGGCACTGCGGAAGTGGCCGCTTAGGCTGGACCTCTCGTATTGGCTCGGTGTTTGTGACCCGTCCCCGTCAGAAGTTCCGGCCAGCCTTGCGGTGGCTGTCTCCATGGTGATTGGGAAAGAAGCCTTAGGCCCCGCACTCAGCCGTCACCTGGCCTACCTGGCCTCTTTAGCCTCATCTAGACCGCTGTGTGGATGAAAGAATGAATGTCGGCCAATGACCACATGTCCTCGTTGCCTTTGAAGGATTAGGCTCCTTGCCTGGGCAGAAGACAGCCAAGGTCAGCCTGAGCCTAGACACCTAGTGACCTGTGACACTGCAGGCAGTGACAGATGTTCATTTTCATGCTCATGTATCCGCAGGTGGCGGATTCAGAGTGGTCGGAGAAGAAGTGTAACTAGGGATGACACAGACACGAGGGCACGGGCCAAAGGTCAGGGAAAATAGCTGAGATCGTGGAGCTCTAGCGGAGCCAGTGTAGGGCCCAGGCCTCCCTCCTGTACGTGGCAAAGAGGTGATCCATATGCCGCCATGCGCAGACTCTGGACTGCTGGGGCCCTGGACGCCCGGATTGCGGCCTTGTCTTCGGAGAAGTGACACACATGCACTGTGCCAGCGGAGGCTGTGGCCCAGCAGAGGACAAAATCTTGAAAATGGGGGCTTCAGTTGACTTTGCCTGTGCTCTCCTTTGGCTGAGTGCCATCGTGTGTTTCCTAGGAGGAGAAGGCATTCGTGGAGAGAGGCGGATTCCGTGTGTGCAGGCAAAGTGTGTGCTGAGATGATGAGTGGCTGGAGACCAGGGTGGACTCTTCAACCCAGGATAGACCCCTGGCAGGTATGTGTCAATGTTTCTGCCCATGGCACTCAGCCGGGTATTTGCATAGAATGTTCTCCGCGGAATTAGTAGTCTCCGGAGAGGCTGCTGCATGTCAGCAAGCTTCACCTGGCCAGGTCCGCCCGTGATGTAGCTCCCCAATCAATGGCTACTCTCTAGACCTTCCAGATAGACTAGCAGATCTTCTCTGCCCATGGGCAACCAGTAGAGCCAGAGGCCTTCCCCCTTTGCTCTTTCGTCTCTAGGCCCTCTGTCAGGCACTCCAAGGTGTGAAGTGACAAGGGGGAGAAGGAAGAGATTTCAG